>NC_136262.1:173626376-173748876 GCF_964187855.1 Myxine glutinosa
CTCTGTCACGCCCGACCCCCTCTGTCACGCCCGACCCCCTCTGTCACGCCCGACCCCCTCTGTCACGCCCGACCCCCTCTGTCACGCCCGACCCCCTCTCTGTCACGCCCGACCCCCTCTCTGTCACGCCCGACCCCCTCTCTGTCACGCCCGACCTCCTCTCTGTCACGCCCGACCCCCTCTCTGTCACGCCCGACCCCCTCTCTGTCACGCCCGACCTCTCTGTCACGCCCGACCCCCTCTCTGTCACGCCCGACCCCCTCTCTGTCACTCCCCACCTCCTCTCTGTCACTCCCCACCCCCTCTCTGTCACTCCCACCCCCTCTGTCACTCCCCACCCCCTCTGTCACTCCCCACCCCCTCTGTCACTCCCCACCTCCTCTCTGTCACTTCCCACCCTCTCTGTCTCTCTCTACCTCTGTCTCAACCCCTCTCTGTCACTCCCCACCCCCTCTCTGTCACTCCCCACCCTCCTCTGTTACTCCCCATCCCCTTCTCTGCCACACCCCATCCCCTTCTCTGCCACACCCCATCCCCTTCTCTGCCACACCGCATCCCCTTCTCTGTCACTCCCACCCCCTCTCTGTCACACCCACCCCCTCTCTGTCACACCCACCCCCTCTCTGTCACACCCACCCCCTCTCTGTCACACCCACCCCCTCTCTGTCACACCCCACCCCCTCTCTGTCACACCCCCACCCCCTCTGTCACTCCCCACCCCTCTCTGTCACTCCCCACCCCCTCTGTCACTCCCCACCCCCTCTGTCACTCCCCACCCCCTCTGTCACTCCCCACCCCCTCTGTCACTCCCCACCCCCTTTGTCACTCCCCACCCCCTCTGTCACTCCCCACCCCCTCTGTCACTCCCCACCTTGTCTATACCCCCCTCTGTCACTCCCCACCCCCTCTTTGTCACTCCCCACCCCCTCTCTGTCACTCCCCACCCCCTCTCTGTCACTCCCCACCCCCTCTCTGTCACTCCCCACCCCCTCTCTGTCACTCCCCACCCCCTCTCTGTCACTCCCCACCCCCTCTCTGTCACTCCCCACCTCCTCTCTGTCACTCCCCACCCCCTCTGTCACTCCCCACCTTGTCTATACCCCCCTCTGTCACTCCCCACCCCCTCTGTCACTCCCCACCCCCTCTGTCACTCCCCACCCCCTCTGTCACTCCCCACCCCCTCTCTGTCACACCCGACCCCCTCTGTCACTCCCCACCCCCTCTCTGTCACTCCCCACCCCCTCTCTGTCACTCCCCACCCCCTCTCTGTCACACCCGACCCCCTCTCTGTCACTCCCCACCCCCTCTCTGTCACTCCCCACCCCCTCTCTGTCACTCCCCACCCCCTCTCTGTCACTCCCCACCCCCTCTCTGTCACTCCCCACCCTCCTGTCACTCCCCACCCTCCTGTCACTCCCCACCCCCTCTCTGTCACTCCCCACCCCCTCTCTGTCACTCCCCACCCCCTCTCTGTCACTCCCCACCCCCTCTCTGTCACTCCCCACCCTCCTGTCACTCCCCACCCTCCTGTCACTCCCCACCCTCCTGTCACTCCCCACCCCCTCTCTGTCACTCCCCACCCCCTCTGTCACTCCCCACCCCCTCTCTGTCACTCCCCACCCCCTCTCTGTCACGCCCGACCGCCTCTGTGTCACGCCCGACCGCCTCTGTGTCACGCCCGACCGCCTCTGTGTCACGCCCGACCGCCTCTGTGTCACGCCCGACCGCCTCTGTGTCACGCCCGACCGCCTCTGTGTCACGCCCGACCGCCTCTGTGTCACGCCCGACCGCCTCTGTGTCACGCCCGACCGCCTCTGTGTCACGCCCGACCGCCTCTGTGTCACGCCCGACCGCCTCTGTGTCACGCCCGCCCGCCTCTGTGTCACGCCCGACCGCCTCTGTGTCACGCCCGACCGCCTCTGTGTCACGCCCGCCCGCCTCTGTGTCACGCCCGACCGCCTCTGTGTCACGCCCGACCGCCTCTGTGTCACGCCCGACCGCCTCTGTGTCACGCCCGACCGCCTCTGTGTCACGCCCGACCGCCTCTGTGTCACGCCCGACCGCCTCTGTGTCACGCCCGACCGCCTGTGTGTCACGCCCGACCGCCTGTGTGTCACGCCCGACCGCCTCTGTGTCACGCCCGACCGCCTCTGTGTCACGCCCGACCGCCTCTGTGTCACGCCCGACCGCCTCTGTGTCACGCCCGACCGCCTCTGTGTCACGCCCGACCGCCTCTGTGTCACGCCCGACCGCCTCTGTGTCACGCCCGACCGCCTCTGTGTCACGCCCGACCGCCTCTGTGTCACGCCCGACCGCCTCTGTGTCACGCCCGACCGCCTCTCTGTCACGCCCGACCGCCTCTCTGTCACGCCCGACCGCCTCTCTGTCACGCCCGACCGCCTCACCCCTCCATCTTCTCCTTTCCCCCTCCCCACCTCTCTCCCCACTCCTTTCTCCCTCTCTTTATATTCCCGTCAGGAAGCGACACCGTGTTGCCTGGCAACGCCAGGTGCCTTTGCTAGCGAGTTTGTGACGGCGGACGTCCCCATGGCTTTGCTCGGTGCCGATTTCCTTTGCGCCCATGGGCTGCTGGTCGACGTTAAACGTCGGCGTCTCATCAACGCCGAAACTTTCAGCTCGCTGGCGTGCGCCTTGAGCCGTAACGAGCTAGTAACGAATTTGAGAAGTGTAACGGTTTTGAGAAGTGTAACAATTTTGGAGAAAGTGTAACGAATGTGAAAAGTATGGTTTTGTTGTGTGTAACACCCTCGTAATGTAAATAATGGTCGCAGCCGTCCTCCTAGTTAATTCCATGAAACTTACACACAGGCCACGATATATCTATCTATAATTCCAGTAATCTCTGTGTGTTTGTGTGTTTGTCTGTGACCGCTGTTTCTCGACAACCACGGGTCCGATATACTTGAAACTTGCCAGGTATATTGCTGGGGACCCGAGGATGTGCCTTTTCAAGGTTTCATATTAATCGGACAAGTAGTTACCGAGCTATGGCGATTTCTTTACCAAACTCCGCAAGCCGTTCGCTTTGGACCAAACCATTTCATGTAAATAGAGGGGGGGGTTCTGTGGTCGTTGCGAATGGACCAAACCATTCATGTAAATAGAGGGGGGGGGGGGGGGTTCTGTGGTCGTTACTGCCACGTGGTTTCAAAGTTTTTTTTTGTTGTTGTTGTTTGCACGCATGTTTTTTTGCACCCACGTACGGGCACGCCCTAGGATGTTTACACACACACACACCCCTACACAAATTTTTTTTTTTTTTTTTTTTTTTGGCAAGGAACGGGCACCCACGTACGGGCACGTCCTAGTATATTAAAGCTGGGCTGTCTGTCTATCCCTGAGCTAATCCCTTAGTTTTGGGGCAACCCCCACCAAATTTTATGTGCGGCTTTTGGGGTCGTTGCACGTGTCCAAAAGCAGGTGTGAGTATTCATATTTCTCAAAACTTTTTTTTTTTTTTGCACCTCTGGCCTCACACCTGTGCATAGCACCGGCACCTCGTTGGTGTATATATATATATATATATATATATAACACTAAATGGCCCGCCGCAATATCTCTCTACTCCAATCTCTGAAGGCATCTTTGTATTTATTTATCCCCAGGCCTTCAAGTCTGCTAATCACCACCTTTCACAGTGTCTCATTTCTACACCTGCTGAGATTGTCCCCCTTTCACTTGCAACACACTTTGTGCGATGGTTAATGTGTGCATTTTGGTAGTCCTCTGTCCACTTTGTCGTTGACTTTTTGCCCCTTGCTCTCTGTTCTGGTCTTGCATAGCCATAGATACCTTTCTATAAATAATATATCTATATATATATTATATATTTATTTTTATGTAAAATTTATCCCCATATTTTATATACCCTATATAAGTTAAGTGTGGAAAGTAAGAAAGTAATTAAGTGTGAAAAAGTTCTGAGGAGATTACGGCTGGCTCATTGGCGCAGCGGGCTGTTGACGCGTAATCAACGGAGGTCTGAGGTTCGAGCCCCGTATTGAGTCAGAATTTTTTCACACAGCCCGTCGCAGGAATTTGATTCCTGTATATATATATATATATATATATATATATATATATATATATATATATTATATATATATACGTATACAGACTTGGCATTTAATATGGAATATTTTTTTTGTGGGGGTGAACTTACTTTTCAAGATGACTTAGAAGCAAAAGTTCATTGGAATTATGTTGAAAGTATTCTAGATTTTGTTAATGTGACCTTTAAAAGAAACAAAAACCACATTTGACATTTCGAAGCAAATAAATTGATCCTTGAAAGTGATGTAAACTGATATCGAACTCAATTCACGGACAGTACTGTGTTAAACTTCTGTACGTTTTCCAGAAGTATCTCTTTATTTTGCACATTAGCCAAAAAAAATTTCAACAAAAACAAAAGCTAAATTATGACTGGGATTACGGACAGTAAAATTACAGTTCAGTACTTCGTGTAACCCCCACGAGCATTCAGGTGAGCACGTACACGTCGAGGCATGCTGTTCACGAGATTTGCCAAGGTTTGGACAGGAATCGCTTGCCATGCAGTGACAATAGTCTGCTGCAATTCACGCACAGAGGTGGGCTGCTGGTCCAAGTGGTCGATTTGACGCGTTAATTCTGCCCACAAGGTCTCTATCGGATTCATATCCGGGGACATGGCAGGCCACTCCATATGCTCTACAACCACGGTCAGCAAGAAAGTGTTGGATCATGCGAGCATGATGAGGCCGTGCATTGTCATCTTGGAAGACAAAGTTTCCTCGAAAGGCTGCATGAGCAAATGGAAGCAAAGTTTCTTCCAGAATGACCCTGTACTTGAACTGGTTCAGGTTTCCATTCAGAACAACCAGGTCGGTTTTGCCCCCTGCATGAAAAGCAGCCCAACCGGTCACCCCACCACCTCCAGCTTGGACTCTTGGCACTATACAATCTTCGTTGTGGGCTTCATGCACTTGTCTGCGCACTCGGACGCGGCCATCTTGACGATAGACCAGAAATCTAGACTCGTCACTGAAGGTCACGTGATTCCAGTGTCCTGGCTGCCATTGACGGTGCTCTCTGGCCCACTACAATCGACGCTGGCTGTGTTGTCTGGTCAGGCATGGCTTTCTCAGGGGACGCCTGGCACGGTAGCCTGCTTGAACCAGTCGTTGGTTGACTAGCCTTCTGGATACAGACACATTTGTCAGTTGCTGCCACTCAGCCCTAAGCCGATTAGCTGATTTGGTACGGCCATTGCAGACTAACCTGTGCAGCTGGCGATCATCTCTCCTTGTGGTTCTGCGAGGACGTCCTGGCCTCGGTATTGGAGTACGGACACCCCTCTGAGCATTTCGTTTCAGGATCTTTGACACCTGACCTTGAGTGATGCCATACTGCTGAGCAATAGCACGCTGTGTCATGCCAGAATTTTGTAAAGCCACCACTCCATGAAAAACAGCATTGTCAAGTTGACGGACCATCTCCAGAGGAAGCGGCAATAACTTTTGTAGACGTGCAGCAGTTGGTTTCCACGAATACAGAACGCAACAACCCTTATATACCTGATTGTGAAGCCAATCGTCAAATGTACCTGTCCTTACATTTTGTCACGCCACCTGTGATATAATCCTGTTATTGTCTTCTTGCTGCGAAAGACAATCAGTGACATGGTTCTTTCAACAAAGACATCACCGAAGGGTAAAAGAAACTCACCAGATTGATGAACTGAGTTCAGAAAGTAAACCCAAGTCAAGAAAAAAAAAATTCCATATTAAATGCGAAGTCTGTGTGTGTATATATATATATATATGTACATATATATGTATATATATATATATATATATATTTGTGGTCTATGAGAACCTGAAAATGTACATTTACTTTTTACAAGCTAACTGTTAACCTTTTATTTTGTTTTTAATCCGGATGTTGAGGTCAGCTGAAATTAATAATAAAATGGCGAGTGATGGAAAGTTTTTGTTTTGATGGGTGGAAGGCTGTGGTTCTCTCACTGCAGTTGGCACCTTCATTTATAGTGCAATCTGGAGAGCGGAGTGAAAGTTTTTAAGCTTTGCATTACTCAGGCCCTACTTCACACTACCCATTACCCTCTTTCAGCAATATCTCACAAACTGGCAGCAGACTCTTGGCTGGGATTTTAAACAAGGATCACACGAGTTTCATTCAAGCCTAAAATGACAGACAACTGTATCTAATGATGCCTGTATTTTGATCAATAGAGTATGCAATGTTACACATGCACACCGTAAATTAATTTCTGCACCATATGGCTGGTGTTATAATAATAATAATACATTTATTTTATATAGCGCTTTTCAAGAAGCCCAAAGACGCTTTAACAGAGTACAAAAAAACAAGTGCAAAAAGACAAAAATCAACAGGTAAATAGTCAAAGCAAAAGGAAGGAGAAGGAGAAGAGATAGTCAGGGGTTAAATGCTGTGAGTTAAATGTTGAATGCAGTGTTGAACCGGTGGGTCTTGAGTGATGTTTTGAATGTGGTGAGTGAGGAGGAGTCTCCGATGGTGTGAGGTAGTGAGTTCCAGAGGGTGGGAGCAGCGATGGAGAAGGCCCTGTCCCCCCAGGATCTGAATTTGGTCCGCATGGGGGGGGGGGGGGGGTCAGGAGGTTGGTACCAGCAGAGCAGAGGTTGTGGGTGGGAGTGTGTCTGGAGAGGAGGTCAGCCAGGTAGGATGGGGCCAGGTTATGGAGGGCTTTGTAGGTCAAGAGGAGGATTTTGTACTGGATTCTCTGGGGGATGGGGAGCCAGTGAAGCTTGTAAAGGACGGGGGTGATGTGGTCACGGGTCCAGGAATGGGTGAGTAGACGGGCAGCGGAGTTCTGAATGTATTGGAGTTTATTGATGATTATTGAGGGTGAACCAAAGAGGAGGCTGTTGCAGTAGTCCAGATGGGAGGTGATGAAGGTGTGGATGAGGGTTTCTGCAGCCGTGGAGGAGAGGGATGGACGGAGATGGGCGATGTTTTTCAGGTGAAAGAAGGCTGTCTTTGTGATCTGTTTAGTGTATTTGTCGAAGGAGAGGGTTTGGTCAAAGATGATGCCAAGATTCCGGATGTGAGGGGAGGTGGATACTGGGAAACCGTCGATGTTGAGGGCAAAGTTATGGGTGGATTTGGTGAGCGTTTTTGGGCCAATGATGATTAGTTCAGATTTATCATAGTTAAGTTTGAGGAAGTTGATTTGAAGCCAGGATTTTATATCAGTGATGCAGTTTGTCAGGATAGAGTGGGTGGCGGTGGAGATGGACTTGGTGGAGATGAAAAGCTGGATGTCATCGGCGAAGCAGTGGAATTGGAGACCATGACGGCGGATTAAGTGACCAAGGGGGACAGGTACAGGATGAAGAGGAGGGGGCCAAGAACTGAACCTTGGGGGACACCTTGGGGGAGGGGAGCAGTGGGGGATTTGCAGTTATTGATGGAGATGAACTGGCGTCTATCGGAGAGGTATGATTTGATCCAAGAGAGGGCAGTGCCGGTAATGTTAAAGGTGGTTTCAAGTCGGGTGAGGAGGATGGTGTGATTGATGGTGTCAAAGGCGGCGTTGAGGTTGCCAGCATCAGAGGAGAGGAGAAGGTCATTGGTGATTTTGAAGAGAGCAGTTTCAGTACTGTGGTTGGAGCGGAAACCGGATTGGAATGTTTCATGCAGGGAAGGGGATGCTTGAGTTGAGTGGCTACAGCACGTTCCAAAACTTTTGACAGAAAGGGTAGGTTGGAGATGGGTCTGAAGTTACCTAGGGTGTCAGGGTTGAGTCCAGGTTTTTTCAGAATGGGGGTAACAGCAGCAATTTTGAGGGATGGCGGGACGATGCCTGTAGACAGGGAGAAGTTTATTGTTGCAGTGATAAGTGGAGAGAGAGCAGGAAGGGAGGCCTTTACAAAGCTGGAGGGGATGGGGTCAAGAGTGCAGGTGGCAGTTTTCATTCCTATGAGGAGTTCAGAGAGGTTAGTAGGGGAGACTGGGGAGAACTGAGACAGGGGTTGGCAGGATAAGGGGGGGGGGGGGGGGCAGGTGGTTTGAGGGGGAGCAGGTGCGGTGGTGGTTAAGCTGCTGTAGATGTTGTCAATTTTGCTTTGGAAGAATGAAAGGAAGGAGATGCAGTTGTCTCCTGTGAATGACGGTGGTGGTGTTCAGGGGGCTGAGGAGTTTGTTTATTGTAGAGAAGAGTGCTTTTGGGTTTCCAGAGCCAGAGTGGATAATTTGAGAGTAGTAGGTGGAGCGGGCGTGGGAGAGGCCATCTTTGTAGTGTTGTAGGTGGTCCTTGTAGGCTTGGGAGTGAATTGTGAGACCTGTTTTATTGTTGAGTCTTTCAAGTTGGCGAGCACGAGTTTTCATCAGGCGGAGTTCAGGGGTAAACCAGGGAGCAGAATGGGTGAAAGAAACTGTTTTGGTTTTTATAGGTGCAAGCTGGTCAAGGCAGGAGGAGAGAGTGTGGTTGTAGTAGTCAGTGAGGTCAGAAGGGGTGTGGAGGTCAACGAAGGCAGAAGTGAACATTATTTCAGAGAGGGTGGATGAGAATGAGGTCGGTGAAAGAGCGTTTAGCTTACGGAAGTTGATAGTGCGATAATGCCTTGGTGCTGGGGTGGGGATGTTGATGGTCATAGTGATGGTTAAGTGGTCAGAGAGGGTGAGGTCAGAGCCAGAGAGATGGTGCAAAATTAATCCAGTAGAGCTGACAAGGTCCAGAATGTGCCCACGGTTATGGGTAGGAAAGTTGACATGTTGAGTGAGGTTAAAGCAGGTGAGTAAATCAGTGAAGTCAGTGTTGGCCTCAAGCTGAGGTCTGAAATAGTGCCAAAAAAATGAGTTTCGTTCCGAACTCGTGGGACTACGATTTATATGCATTTTTTTATTGTATATAACATGCCTGACCTTGTGTTAATTTTTAACTCTGAAATCCTGCCAGTTTCTGTGAACGACCACGTCAAACTAGGTCATGTAGAGTCAAAAAGGAGGGTATTTAGCTCAGGTGCCGACTTTGCGGCATGGTATCTCCGTCAGTACATATAATTCAGCCTAGGAATTTATGCTAGGCACAGACCTCCCATGGTTCTGTGGCCCTGTCAGTTTTAAAGGCTCTTACTTACGCGCGCATCATACAGCGGAAATGTAAATAAACATATGTCACCCACAGGGTGAACCGTATCTTGCCAAAATGTGAAAATTCCGTTTTTTCGTCATGACGTCATCAAATGACGTCATAGCGTCAAACTGTTTACAGATCTGGGAAGCACTCATCAAGGGCATTCATATGAGGTATTACTCGATATGGTACCTACGATTTCAAAATTTGACCTTGGGGTCAATAATTTTCGACCTCCAGCGCTAACCATGAAGGTCAAGGCCGATCGCCACCAAAAACTAATCAGCTGAGCGCCGGACCATATACTAGATTCCCATGAAGTTTGGAGACGATCCGATCAAAGTTACTCAAAAAATAAGGGTTTCGTTGACCTCCATGATTGACCGCAAAGTGACCTTGACCTTTGACCTTGACCTTCATAATTTTGTGTGCTAAAGGGTATCTCTAAAAGACTCTGATATGCGAACTTACAAGAGTTTCCAAAGGGAACTGTGCTCTACAGAGTGACCTAAACAATGCGAACTAAAGCAATACAATATACATGAAAAGTGCAGTTTTTTCGTCATAACGCCGTCAAATGACGTCACATTGTCAAACTAGTTATATGTTTGGAAAGCACTCAACAAGGGCTTCAATTTGAGGTACTACTCGATATGGTAACTGAAACTTGAAAATTTTACCTTTTGGTCAAAATTGAATGACCTTCAAAATGACCTTGAAGGTCAAGGCCGATCGACACCAAAAACTAATCAACTGAGCGCCATACCACACCCTATATACCCACCAAGTTTGGAGATCATAAGATCAAAGTTACTCAAAAAATAAGGGTTTCGTAATTTGACCTTGGGGTCAATAATTTTCGACCTCCAGCGCTAACCATGAAGGTCAAGGCCGATCGCCACCAAAAACTAATCAGCTGAGCGCCGGACCATATACTAGATTCCCATGAAGTTTGGAGACGATCCGATCAAAGTTACTCAAAAAATAAGGGTTTCGTTGACCTCCATGATTGACCGCAAAGTGACCTTGACCTTTGACCTTGACCTTCAAAATTTTGTGTGCTGAAGGGTATCTCTATAGGACTCTGATATGCGAAGTTACAGGAGTTTCCAATAATAACTGTGGTCTACAGAGTGATCTAAACGTGAAAAAAAAATGATTAACCACAAACAAAAAAACAAATGAACATATGTCACCCACAGGGTGAACCGTATCTTGCCATTTGACCTTGACCTTAATAATTTCGTATGGTGAATAGTATGTCTTCATGACCAACGCACATGAAATATTGAAAGATTTTGATGAGAACTGAGGAAATAATTTTTTCATGAAAATTCCGTTTTTTCGTCATGACGTCATCAAATGACGTCATAGCGTCAAACTGTTTACAGATCTGGGAAGCACTCATCAAGGGCATTCATATGAGGTATTACTCGATATGGTACCTACGATTTCAAAATTTGACCTTGGGGTCAATAATTTTCGACCTCCAGCGCTAACCATGAAGGTCAAGGCCGATCGCCACCAAAAACTAATCAGCTGAGCGCCGGACCATATACTAGATTCCCATGAAGTTTGGAGACGATCCGATCAAAGTTATTCAAAAAATAAGGATTTCAACATTTGACCTTGGGGTCAATAATTTTCGACCTCCAGCGCTAACCATGAAGGTCAAGGCCGATCGCCACCAAAAACTAATCAGCTGAGCGCCGGACCATATACTAGATTCCCATGAAGTTTGGAGACGATCCGATCAAAGTTACTCAAAAAATAAGGGTTTCGTCGACCTCCATGATTGACCACAAAGTGACCTTGACCTTTGACCTTGACCTTCAAAATTTTGTGTGCTGAAGGGTATCTCTATAGGACTCTGATATGCGAAGTTACATGCGAAGATATGCGAAGATATGGTACCTACGATTTCAACATTTGACCTTGGGGTCAATAATTTTCGACCTCCAGCGCTAACCATGAAGGTCAAGGCCGATCGCCACCAAAAACTAATCAGCTGAGCGCCGGACCATATACTAGATTCCCATGAAGTTTGGAGACGATCCGATCAAAGTTACTCAAAAAATAAGGGTTTCAACATTTGACCTTGGGGTCAATAATTTTCGACCTCCAGCGCTAACCATGAAGGTCAAGGCCGATCGCCACCAAAAACTAATCAGCTGAGCGCCGGACCATATACTAGATTCCCATGAAGTTTGGAGACGATCCGATCAAAGTTACTCAAAAAATAAGGGTTTCGTCGACCTCCATGATTGACCACAAAGTGACCTTGACCTTTGACCTTGACCTTCAAAATTTTGTGTGCTGAAGGGTATCTCTATAGGACTCTGATATGCGAAGTTACATGCGAAGATATGCGAAGATATGGTACCTACGATTTCAACATTTGACCTTGGGGTCAATAATTTTCGACCTCCAGCACTAACCATGAAGGTCAAGGCCGATCGCCACCAAAAACTAATCAGCTGAGCGCCGGACCATATACTAGATTCCCATGAAGTTTGGAGACGATCCGATCAAAGTTACTCAAAAAATAAGGGTTTCAACATTTGACCTTGGGGTCAATAATTTTCGACCTCCAGCGCTAACCATGAAGGTCAAGGCCGATCGCCACCAAAAACTAATCAGCTGAGCGCTGGACCATATACTAGATTCCCATGAAGTTTGGAGACGATCCGATCAAAGTTACTCAAAAAATAAGGGTTTCGTCGACCTCCATGATTGACCACAAAGTGACCTTGACCTTTGACCTTGACCTTCAAAATTTTGTGTGCTGAAGGGTATCTCTATAGGACTCTGATATGCGAAGTTACATGCGAAGATATGCGAAGATATGGTACCTACGATTTCAACATTTGACCTTGGGGTCAATAATTTTCGACCTCCAGCGCTAACCATGAAGGTCAAGGCCGATCGCCACCAAAAACTAATCAGCTGAGCGCCGGACCATATACTAGATTCCCATGAAGTTTGGAGACGATCCGATCAAAGTTACTCAAAAAATAAGGGTTTCAACATTTGACCTTGGGGTCAATAATTTTCGACCTCCAGCGCTAACCATGAAGGTCAAGGCCGATCGCCACCAAAAACTAATCAGCTGAGCGCCGGACCATATACTAGATTCCCATGAAGTTTGGAGACGATCCGATCAAAGTTACTCAAAAAATAAGGGTTTCGTCCACCTCCATGATTGACCACAAAGTGACCTTGACCTTTGACCTTGACCTTCAAAATTTTGTGTGCTGAAGGGTATCTCTATAGGACTCTGATATGCGAAGTTACAGGAGTTTCCAATAATAACTGTGGTCTACAGAGTGATCTAAACGTGGAAAAAAAATGATTAACCACAAACAAAAAAACAAAAAAAAAAACAAACAAAAAAACAAACATACAAGCTGACTAATACATCTTGCAAAAACTTCGTTTTGGCAAGATAAAAAATGAACATATGTCACCCACAGGGTGAACCGTATCTTGCCATTTGACCTTGACCTTAATAATTTCGTATGGTGAATAGTATGTCTTCATGACCAACGCACATGAAATATTGAAAGATTTTGATGAGAACTGAGGAAATAATTTTTTCATGAAAATTCCGTTTTTTCGTCATGACGTCATCAAATGACGTCATAGCGTCAAACTGTTTACAGATCTGGGAAGCACTCATCAAGGGCATTCATATGAGGTATTACTCGATATGGTACCTACGATTTCAAAATTTGACCTTGGGGTCAATAATTTTCGACCTCCAGCGCTAACCATGAAGGTCAAGGCCGATCGCCACCAAAAACTAATCAGCTGAGCGCCGGACCATATACTAGATTCCCATGAAGTTTGGAGACGATCCGATCAAAGTTACTCAAAAAATTAGTGTTTCGTCGACCTCCATGATTGGCCGCAAAGTGACCTTGACCTTTGACCTTGACCTTCATAATTTTGTGTGCTAAAGGGTATCTCTAAAAGACTCTGATATGCGAACTTACAAGAGTTTCCAAAGGGAACTGTGCTCTACAGAGTGACCTAAACAATGCGAACTAAAGCAATACAATATACATTAAAAGTGCAGTTTTTTCGTCATAACGCCGTCAAATGACGTCACATTGTCAAACTAGTTATATGTTTGGAAAGCACTCAACAAGGGCTTCAATTTGAGGTTCTACTCGATATGGTAACTGAAACTTGAAAATTTTACCTTTTGGTCAAAATTGAATGACCTTCAAAATGACCTTGAAGGTCAAGGCCGATCGACACCAAAAACTAATCAGCTGAGCGCCATACCACACCCTATATACCCACCAAGTTTGGAGATCATAAGATCAAAGTTACTCAAAAAATAAGGGTTTCGTTGACCTCCATGATTGACCGCAAAGTGACCTTGACCTTTGACCTTGACCTTCAAAATTTTGTGTGCTGAAGGGTATCTCTATAGGACTCTGATATGCGAAGTTACAGGAGTTTCCAATAATAACTGTGGTCTACAGAGTGACCTAAACAATGCGAACTAAAGCAATACAATATACATGAAAAGTGCAGTTTTTTCGTCATAACGCCGTCAAATGACGTCACATTGTCAAACTAGTTATATGTTTGGAAAGCACTCAACAAGGGCTTCAATTTGAGGTACTACTCGATATGGTAACTGAAACTTGAAAATTTTACCTTTTGGTCAAAATTGAATGACCTTCAAAATGACCTTGAAGGTCAAGGCCGATCGACACCAAAAACTAATCAGCTGAGCGCCATACCACACCCTATATACCCACCAAGTTTGGAGATCATAAGATCAAAGTTACTCAAAAAATAAGGGTTTCGTTGACCTCCATGATTGACCGCAAAGTGACCTTGACCTTTGACCTTGACCTTCAAAATTTTGTGTGCTGAAGGGTATCTCTATCGGACTCTGATATGCGAAGTTACAGGAGTTTCCAATAATAACTGTGGTCTACAGAGTGATCTAAACGTGAAAAAAAAATGATTAACCACAAACAAAAAAACAAACAGACAAACAGACAAACATACAAGCTGACTAATACATCTTGCAAAAACTTCGTTTTGGCAAGATAACAAACAAACAAACATACAAGCTGACTGATACATCTTGCAAAAACTTCGTTTTGGCAAGATAAAAATGTACTTTTGTCGTATGTACCTACTGTAAAATTCAATGAATTTCTCCGAAATTAACTCAAAATATTTTCGAAACCATCAGAGATATCCTCCCGAAAATGGGTAAGCTTGGCATATGGAAGGGATACTGCTTATTGACGACGTTTCGTGGTTGTCTTGAAAACAACGGATGAAGGGGGCGACACTAAAAATGCCTCCAGATGCATATTGGGACCGCATGATGACCAGGGATAGCATAGTGAATGTAGAGTAGGGAAGCTTGGTATTATGGTCGGCGGTATGAATACATGATAATCCATTGATACAATAAGTATCAATCCATAGATAATAATAAGGCACACACCTGAAGTAAATCGCATGATAGTTTATTCACCGTCGTGTCAATACGCAAAGATACAGGCTTCGATGTATGCGTAAATTCTGAATGTCCACGGGCTCAAGTAGCACAAATCTTCTTAAAATCTCAAGGCAATCGGATGAAAATTGAGGATTTTAGAAATTCGTCAAAGTTGGTGAACTTTGGCCTATGTTGACCTATTGACCTTTTGATCCCAAAAACAATAAGCTTCTTGCTTATGACCAACTCTACCATTTGGTGAAATTTCGTGAAGATCGGTTGAAAATTGTGACCTGTAGGCGCCTGACAGACACACACAGACAGACAGACAGACAAACAGACAGAATAACGCACAAGATCAAGCAATATACTTGAAAAATCTCAGGTAGAATTAATCAGCAATTAATTAGCTCAGGTAGAACAGCAAGGTGATCGTGAGTATTTTATTATTAAAATTAGTATACAGTGCACGTTTTTATGCCTCCGCAGGACGGTTGTCCGTCTGGTTGTCGGTCCGTACCAGACTTTCTTTTCCAGAATAACCGCTTATGGGATTGGCTTATTGGTATGAACTGTATTAATTGGTATGATAACAAAATTGGTATGAACTGTAATGCAAAGATGAACTGGTTCGATTTTGGGTTGAAAAGGTCAAAGGGACCATGGTCATGTGACCTTTAATTTAAAATCTTGGTTACCACAACTTGTGGACGAGAGAAGGGATTTCAATCAAACTTGACAGTAAATATCGCGGATGCTTCTTCATGGTGGTCGAACCCTTCCCCCTCCTCCCCCCAATGCAATTCGGGGGCAAAATCTACCCCATTCTGTCCTGCTGCCCGGATTCGTCAGGTCAGCGCTTTATTAGGGTCAGAGTGCCGATTGGTCCCCATGGACCGTCCCTTTCCCTCTTGTCCCTGTTTCTCTCTTTCTCCAACTCTGACGTGGCCCTGACTTCGTGAAGGTGGGTCACACCATCCTCGATGTGGGGGATCTCTGGGTCGTTTCTGGCAGATCGATCCGCTGTCTTTGTGTCACGGGCTTGTTCGAGAGAACTGTCCGAAGTGATACAACAACAACCAAATTTGATACCACAATGGCCTGCTGTGCAAAGATGGACAGATTAAATTTTTGGGTGTAACAGGACATGTGCCCTTTGAAAATATTTTTTCAGATCATAACTCGAGTTTGAAACATCTGAGGTTTTACCTCTGTCATGTGACCTTTAATCGAGATCAAACGTAAACAGTGGGTTGACATCGAACGCAGGCGGACGCATATCCAATATCACCCACCGATGCAGACATTGTACAACAGAGCTCGTTTCGTCCCACCCTGCACAATAATTTGGGGTATAATTAGCAGTGTAGGTAGATCCTAGACTCGTGGAGGTAGAACCTAGACTCGCGGAGGTAGATCCTGGACTCATGGAGGTAGATCCTAGACTCGTGGAGGTGTATCCTAGACTTGTGGAGGTAGATCCTAGACTCGTGGAGGTAGATCCTAGACTCGTGGAAGTAGATCCTAGACCCGTGGAGGTAGATCCTAGACTCGTGGAGGTAGATCCTAGACTCGTGGAGGTAGATCCTAGACTCGTGGAGGTAGATCCTAGACTCGTGGAGGTAGATCCTAGACTCGTGGAGGTAGATCCTAGACTCGTGGAGGTAGATCCTAGACTCGTGGAGGTAGATCCTAGACTCGTGGAGGTAGATCCTAGACCCGTGGAGGTGTATTGTAGACTCGCGGAGGTGTATTGTAGACTCGCGGAGGTGTATTGTAGACTCGTGGAGGTGTATTGTAGACTCGTGGAGGTGTATTGTAGACTCGTGGAGGTGTATTGTAGACTCGTGGAGGTGTATTGTAGACTCGTGGAGGTGTATCGTAGACTCGTGGAGGTAGATCCTAGACTCGTGGCAGTGTATCATAAACTCGTGGAGGTGTTGGTGAACTCGACGTTGACCAGATTCTGGTGTCTGTTGGCAAGATTGTGACACTCACCGTCCAATTGCAGCCACGTCTGCAGGGCATTCACGATATTTACTCCATCTAAGAGGCGTAAACGGCGAAGTTATGTCATTCACGACGTGTTCAAAGTGCATGAAGCACTTTAAACGCGATTTTCCCGAGGCCATGACTAAACATTCAGCGCGACATGGGCGCCGCCATTTTGTATGTCATGTGACCCAAGCAAGTGTTCTGATAGGCCTAGATTCAACATCAGTGCCTTCGATGCAAGACAAAGTAGTGCGACATAAACGCGTGGAAAACTTTCAAACTGGCAAGATCTGATAGTTAAACTTTTTGTATGTGCTACAACTCGGCACGTACTCAGATTACCAGTGATTATTTTTTAGTCTCTCTGACCTCGGAACGGGATTGAACGATACACGGTGTCAGCTTGAGGCCTAGTGGTTATTGTGGAGTCAGTGGAGTCCATGTGGATATTGAAATCACCGAGGAGGAGGATTGAGGGGGAGAGGGAACATAGCTGGGTCAGAAAGTAGAAGTCGTCAGACAGGAATGATGGGTGTGGTTTGGGAGGGCGGTAGACGACAGCCATGAGTGACTGTGTGTGACCAGAGAGTTTAAAAGCTAGGTGTTCAAATGATGGAGCAGATGAGATGGAGATGAGGCTGGTCTTGATGTCCTGTCGGTGAATTACGGCAATTCCACCACCTCAGCCCTCCGAGCGTGGTTTATTGATGTAAGAATATCCATTGGGTGTAGTGAGGTTGAGTGAAAAGTAGTCCAGAGGTTGTTGCCAGGTTTCAGTGAGACAGAGAAAGTCCAGTTTATTATCCAGAATGTAGTCGTTCAGGATGAGGCTTTTGTTGTTGAGGGACCGGGTATTGAACAGGGTGAGCTTGATGTTGCTTTGTACGGTGGGGATGAACTCAGGTGATTTAGCCAGGGTTTGCAGACAGGAGGTGCGATCGTGTGCGTTGCTGTGACCAGGTGCGCTGGGACGATGAGTGGGGGTGCGCTGAGCCGACCAGAGTACGGGAATGAAGTGACCTGTTTGTAAATAAACAAACTTGGCTTAGCGGTTAGGGTGCCGGCTTGGGATCCTAGGATCCTGGGTTTGAATCCCGGTCGATCGCTGAATTAATGCCAGGGGGGTTGACTCAGCCTGTCATCCTTCCGAGGTCTGCAAATTGAGTACCAGCTTGCTGGGATGAATGATCCCGGTGTGTACCCCGATTTAGAATAGGTACACCGTATCCCTGCGCATCGTAAGAGCGTGACCAAGGGTTGGCGTCAGGAAGGGCATCCGGCCATAAAAACATTGCCTCAAACAGGGAACCATGATTGTCATGGGGCCCGCAAGGCTAACCCCCGCTCTCGCGGGGAAAATGGCCTTAAAACGATCATTCATTCATTCATTCATTCATTCACCATATGCAGAGCTTGATATTGTCTTTATATGTTGGTGGTGACATTTTGCATCCCATGTAATCTAGATGAGGCCTTATCCATTGGGCCCCGGAGTGCATTCCTTGATTACCAGACTTGAGGCTTGTTTACTGGTTGCAGGAGTTTCAGCACCAGACCGAATGGCATCGCCAGAAAAAAAAAAAAAGGTTTATTACCCAATGTGAATCCAGAAATATTTCCAAATTGCACTTTAAAGGATGCTGTGACTGCTTTGTGAGAAACATTATCTGATTTGCAATTGACCTCAGAGAACCACACAGGTATTTTATTTAATGCACGTATGCGGCGATTGAGTCGTGGGATTGTCTTTGAGGTGACGCTTGCTCTCAAGCTTCCTTCCTTGGAGGATCCCAACCGGATGCTTGATCTTTCCATTGTCTGACGATGGTTCGATTAGTTGCTCCGAGTTTTCTTTTTCCTTCCTGATATCTCCCCCACATCCTCTTCTCGACCTTGATTAAATTCATTTTGGCAAGTTCCATGAAATCCCAGTGGGTGTTCTCGAAATATCACTCAACCATTTGGTTGGTTCGCAAGATTGATTTAAACATGGGAGGTTAGAAGGAATGAAAAAGCAAACTTTGTGAAATCAGGGATTTTAACTTTGCCACATTCAATTATCCAGACGGTGTAAGTGTTTGGACGGTTTGAAATTTTATTTTAACGATAAAATGTTGTTCCATCCACTGCAGCTGATTGGAGGGTTAATAGGCGTGGTCCCGAGCATTCATTGTTCTCGGCAATGCGGCAACACGTACGTTCATCCGTTCGGGCATCTACCTTGGTGATTGCTTTGTTACACCTGTGCGATGAAATGTATTTTTTTTTTTTTTTGCATTGAAACAGAAGGTTACCTTAGTTTATGGATGGATGGTGTTGATGAGAATAGCAGCCTCTTGATGTCCACTATTTGGAGTGCTCTCAGCAATGCGGTTCGGTTGCGCCAACATTTTGTCTCTGATGTGCGGTCTTGCTCGCATGTCTACACATCCTCTGATCCCTGCACGTCGCTCTCCAGGAGTCGTAGCGGGATCCTGCAGACATCGCCTGACATCAGCATTCTCCGCGCAGCCACACCTCATGAGCCAACACGGGCATTCAGCGAGCAAACTGCAGAGCTATGCGAACGCCTTTTAAAACCGCCAGTGATGCATGAATAGGCCTCTGTTTATATGTTGTATTTGTTTGTGTCACTTATTTAACCTCAAATTTTACACCGTTTACTCCTCCGATTCTTTAGTGCAGGACGTTGGATGGTTGGATGCAAGTCTTGTATTCTATCAGTATTACCTGCTGTGTTGATCTGCTAAATCGAGGTAGTGTGTGTGCTATTGTGGAAGTTTACTCTTTGTTATTCTCCTGATTATATAGTATTGTGGTTTTGGGAATCAAGATAAAGCATGTTGTTGTGCTCCCTCCATGCATTTGCTTTCATTAATGGATCAGGAACTTGTCTTTCTCAGCTTGCTTGGCTCACAAGCTGTGCACCCTTCCTCCATTCGTATCTCAACGCAGTGAATGGATCTCGTTTGAATCTTGCCGATGGAATAGCTATTCTGGAAAACGTTGATTTCTTGGGGAGGGGGGCAAAGGGGGGAGGGGGGGGTATGTGGGCAGGAAACGTGTATGTTTTGATTGCTGTTCTGGCTTTTCAGAGAAAAGGAAAAGCAGATGGTTGGCACTGATGAAGAGCAGAATCCTCATGATAGGGCAAACATTCCTATGGTGAAAAGGCTGGATTTCTTTCGGGGGAGTGGGGAGTGGGGAGGTGCTATGCACATATATATATGTATAATATAATATAATATAATAATATATATATATATATATATGAATTGTAAGGCAATTTGTCAGGAAGTGTTTGGTGAGGGAAAACCAATGTTGCATTAACCAATTCTAAGCCACATTTATTACAATGAATGTCGGTTTGTACTTGGAAATGTCTATGGTTTCTGGAATACTTTTTACTGCATGCCTTGTTCGTCTTCTTTTTTTTTTTTTTGTTGAAGAACTTTTCCAAAATAATTCCGCTTGGGCTTGCAAGTGTTCTTCAGCATATGTTGCAGCCCCCTGTGTTGCTCATAACATGAGCCTTCCTAGTCTTAGTCATACTCCACCCAAGATTTTATTTGTTGCCAACAAAAGCACAGAATGTTATCCAATGCTGCTTTTTGGACGCTTTTCTTTTGGAATTTGATTGCATTTGCAAAAGCGTTGCTGTTGTCGTGTTTTGCAGTTTTGGGCGGAAAGCTCACTTTTGTTTGAAGTACAAATGACTTTTGTCAGATTTATTCACAAGCCAACTCTTCTGTACACCTCAGCCCTTTTTATTCCTTGCTTCCCTCATCTGTGGAGCTACTTTCCTGGGGCTGTTCTTTTCCATTCTTCTGTCCAGCGATTCGAGCAGATGATGCGCCACCATCTCAGTCATACTCCATCCTGACCCACAATATGTTTCTCCACCCTTTGACCTTACCTAACCCGACCTTCCTCTTTGCAGGTTACTTTGTTTCCTAAGTGTCCTCTTATTTTCCTGTTTGTTAATTTACGTGCTTACTGTCCAGTTGTTGCCCTACTGTCAGTTCACGCCTTGCTCCATGCATGCATGTTAGCTTGTTCCATGGGTCTAAATATTGTAAAGACAAAAAGCCAGTTTCGTACTGAAATGTTGTGCAACAGTAATTGCCTCTTTGTAACGTCCGGTACGGTACAATATGTGTTCAAAAGCTTTTCGGAACACGATAGTCACAATAGTCCAAAAAAACCGCAACGTTATAATATATTCGACGAGACAAGTTAATGCACTCTCCACCATAAAAAAAACAAATGTGTGATTTATTTACGTGATGTCATGGGACACCGGTGAGGTGCAAACCTCTGACAGAGATAAATGCTGAATAATTACATGTCTATTTCATTGTGACCTCATCACGCAATGCTGTGTTGTGGGTAGTTTTTACATAGGGATCCATTGTGGAATGAACGATCTCGATACCGTGGATGTCCACCGGTAGCGATCAATGCTTTGAGGTCCAGGGAGTGTGTTTGAAGTTATCTGGCAAGTTTTAAACCCATTGCATAGATGGATCATGTGAATGTATCCATCCTGAGCGGGAGTCAGTTATTTTCAGATGTCCACTTCTTGACATGTCTGTTGATTCATTGATTTGATAACATCTTCTGAAGTCATAAACAGTTCCTGTATTCATGTTATAAGCCTTGTAACATGGCTAATGGATGACCCCACTTGAAAGTGTCAAGTGATTTGATTTCTCTCATTTTTGGACGGACGGCATTGCAATAGGTTGTTAAAGAATGTAATTGTTATGGTTTTTTTGGATGATCCGCATGCTTGCATTTCTGAAATCCTGTTGAAATTGATCAAAATTCCTCATGTCATCTCTAAAAAACAAAACGAAAAAGAAAAAACCAAAGGGTGGACAGACATGCTGAACGATTACTGAACGAGGCAATTGCGTTACGTGGAAACTTGCAATCAAATGTTCTGCACATCCCTCGTGCCCAAAAAAGGGCACTTGGAATGAATGCTGGAACAGTTCTTCACCGATAGTTACATTATCAATTCTACATATTCGGTTTTTATTTTGTTAATGGCAGAGTGTGTATTATTAATAAGGAACATACATTTATAGATTGAAGAAAATGGGTTTTCTTGTATTATTGTGAGTTACTCATTTTGTTTGGTGACGCTTTTGAAAGGTGGGTGCTCTTACATTAGAAAGTAATGGTCAGCTTTTGGGCCACATTTTTGCTTTCTAAGAGTTGCTGGCCTGAAAACAAGTTATTGTAGGAATAAGTCCTTCATTTGATTTGCATTGTCCTCAACTAATATAAACTCCTGGTAAAGGGCTGTGTTTGGTGTGGGAATAATTTGTTTTGTTTGCTTTCTTCATTTAGTGGTGACCTCAAGCTCGTCAGGAGTCTTTGTCTATGTTGTCCCATGTAGGATAAGGATAGTGGTTTGTTAAAAATACATTTATCTAACCTTTATCAGCCACATGTTTCCAAATGATAGCATAAAAAGGAAGTAATTTAGCAAGACTGAGCATATTTAATAATGCAGAACTGTGCTGGAGTATACGGTATACATTACATTAGATCTGTGAATGAGCATCTTTATTGATTTGATCTGTGCGTGGGCTCGCATTCTCTCTGACACAGACCGGCTGCATTATCCTCTCGCTCTCTTCGGGAATGGGAGAGGCTAATTATCCAAGGCTGGGGATGCAAGAATGCTGATGAATTTGTTCCTCACTAAGTACTGCTCTGTCTGAAATGTGCAGCTTAAGTGCAGGTTTGGCCAGTCAGCCAAGATCCTTTAACAAGGATATGCCATATTTAATCTTGTGATGTTTAGCATAAGCTGATTGCACACTGACTGATATATATTATTGCTGCGGCTCTTTCCGATTTTATGAAAAGGAGAACATAGAGTTTGTCGATTTAATTTTGTTGTGGCATGAGCATGGTTCATGGAAGAGCAATTCGTTTAAATTTATAGTGGGGTTGTAGGACAACAATTGGCAAGGGAATGAATGGAGGAACATGGAAGTCAGGTGGGTGAGGTGAATATGGTGGTGTTTTCTGAGAAGGATATCAGAGGAGGTGTTGTAGGTGATGTTTTCTGAGGTATTGTAGGTGGTGCTTTCTAAGGAGGAGGAAGAGGCAATATTGAAGGTGGTGTGTTCTGAGGAAGTGGTGATAGTGGTGTTTTTTGTTTTTTTTGAGGTGGTGATGTTGAAGACCGTAGTGTTTTCAAAGAAGAAGAAGGAGGAGGAGGTGGCGATGGTGAAGGCAATGTTGGCTGAGGAGGAGGAGAAGGAGATGGAGTGGGGCAGGGAGGGAGGAGAAGGAGGATTCTTGTTTTCTGAGGGGGCGTTGTTGAAGGCGGTGTTTTCTGAGGAGGCGATGGTGAAGGCAGTGTTTTCGGAGGAGGGGGAGGTAGGGAAGGTGGAGGAGGAGGTTGTTGTTAAAAAAGGACCAGTGAGCCATACACATAGTTCATAATGCTGGGATTCCATATCCTATGTTGATTTACCCATTGTGTATTGGCCTTCTTGTAATTGATATACAGTTACATAACTAACTAGTCACATCCTTGTCCTATATCGGATATAAGCACGAGTTCCTCCATGAGTTTTACAACTGTAAAAGATGCAAAACCAAACAAGACAGCATCTGATGCAGAGCCTCATCGGGGTAATTGTCTCGAGGCTCGTTTACCCCACGTCTTGGACGCCACTCGGACCGGGCAGCACGCCATGAAGTTGTGTTCATAACCACTCTGATCGGTTTCGGACGCTTTATCAATGTGTTGTTTCTTGTCATTTGGGTGATGGAACTTTTGAGATGAACCATTTCCCGTTGATTGAACGTTCTTGAGCAATTTCACTGTGGTATCTCAACTTTTGTTTTGAATGAAATTGTGTATTAGCCTTCTTGTAGTCTCCATTTCATACTCAACCCGGGACTTGACTGAGAATAGATACACTTGTTGTGGGCTTTGTGGGTTTTGTGGTTTGTATGATCTGAGGTCGTCTTCATTTGGGTTTGCCGTTCCAGGAGAAGAATGCATGTTGTTAAAGCAACTGCCTCACTACAGGATTCAGAGTACCAAGAGTGGGAGGATGGGAAGATAACTGAAGACTATATGGGATGAATCTGTGCATACAAGAGAGAGAGCAGGTTTATGTTTATGTGGTTAAAAAAATAAAAAAATATATATATATGTATATATATAATTTTTTTGAAGAGCGAATTTAGATGCAGCAGGTCACATGTTGTGATGTGAACCGCAAATACACAGTGTCCGCGAATGTTGAGGTGTGTGTGCGTGCGTGCCAGTCATTAGTTTAGACATGGCACATGTCCCTAATATTTTGCACATGCAAAATCAGAGTTATGAAGCACTTGTTATCACATTATAACGATTTCTGGTTCAGAAAATAATTATGCCTAAGCAAAAAATATCTCAGAAACAGTTTGGCCGGTCATTTGTGGTGCCTCATCTCTCCTTGTTTTTCTTCTTTTTTTTTCTTTTCTGTTTTTTAACCCCGCGCACACAAAGCGAAAAACGGGGTAAAGCAATTAGTTCATGTCCGTCTGTTCATCCTGTCAGTTTATGATCGAGGAACAACTTATTTAAATCAAATGTTATATTTTGAACACGAATCAGAACATGGATCAGAAGACAAGTTTCTCGTTTTACCGTACTCGGCTCGCCTTGAATTCATCCCGATTGCATGTGCGCAGAGAGGAGTGAGATAATGTTTTTACTCTGCCTGCCTGGCAGTTAAGCAAAATTGAAAAATCACTCCAGACAGGAAGCTTACTGTTTTAGGGTGTTATAAAGGGCACAAATAACTAATATAATGTGTTAGATAGGGTGGTGTAATGGACACTGCGTAAGATGACGGTAAAACCCGGAATTCATTTACTTGAACGCCTTTTACAATCTGTTTCATTTAAATTTAATTATACACTGGAACACAAATCGTCTGTCATACTTCCAAGAACCTCCAGTTTTGCAGTACGGACTTCATTTTAAACATGAAGAAAAATACATAAAATGTCATAGACCCCATGATTTTTGTAATTTTGCTGTACAGAGTTAAAGGCCGTCAGTCGGTTATCTTTGGATGGATTACAAAATAAAATCTGCATATGTATACTTCCATATATTGTCTTTGTGTCAAGCTTGAAGAAAATCAGTCCATGCATGTCGAGAAATGGTTGGGGACGTGTTCGATACGGTTTTTTTTTTGGTTTTTTTTACAACTAAAATGGCTGCCAGTCAGCCATCTTTGATCATATCGCAAAATAAAGTGAGTTGCACATATAGGCCACTATGTACTGTACTGTGCTTGTGCCAATTTTGAACAAAGTTGGACGATGCATATTCAATAAATGGTTGGGGACACATTTAAGTAACAAAATGGCTGCCAGTCGATCATGTTTGATCGCAGCGCGAAACAAAATGATGTGCATATGTAAACCATCATGTATTATCTTTGTGCCAAGTATGGACAAAATCGGTCCATACATCTCCAAGATATGGTTATGGACACACAAACGGACAAAACCTAATCCATAAGCCCCTGTATTGGAATAAGTCCAACGGGGGCTAATAAAGATTCAATGGGGTGGTGTATAATTGTGGTATTTGGGACTGCTTCTGGACTATTTCAATAGCGCTCAACTTTTGAATTTTTTTTTTTTACCGATCATTGAAATCATTACTTTGTTAAAGTACTCTATATATTTTAACACTGCATGGGGTATCGTGTTCTATGAACAGCTTATGATTCTATCACGGTCTGAAGAGAGGGAAAAGGCCTATTTGAAAGCCTATTTGAAAGATGAGAGATGTCATGGCAGAGGGTGGAATCCTCAGCAAAGAGATGGAGGATTTTCTAGAGTCAGAGAAATATGTAATGAAGAATAGGAATAGGACTGGGCTCAGAGCACTGTCTTGGGGGGGCACTCCAGTCTTAATAAGTCGAGGAGATGAAATTAAGCCGTTGAGAGGCACATGGTTACGAGAGTTGAAGTCAGGAGCCATGTCTGGAGTTGGCCTTGGATGCCATAAGACAGAGTTCGGAAAGGAAGGCAGGATTCCAGACTATACCGAAAGCTCAACATATGTCTCGATAGATGGCCCTTATCTCATATCTGACATTGAGAGCCTTCATGCATTGCTGGGAGAGTAGAAGCAGTATGTCCACCATAAAGTGATCTGGTCTGAATCCGAAATGGTATCTGATATTAGCCGTTGGAGAAAAGGAAGGATTTTATGTCACCTGTGATGATGGATACCATGACCTTGCTGATTGTACATGTTTAATAGATATATTCCTTTTCACATGACCTATCACATGTTTATTTCATGATAAGGAAAAAAAACATGTGGGATGCATTGATAATTCGAGGCATGCATTCAGGCCTTGGCTACTCAAGCTACATCTAATTGGTGACGAACACTACACAATCCTGACCTTGGAAAGTCGATTGAATATTTATTGTAAACTCCCTCTTGTCACTGATACTACGTGTAAGCTTTACGTAGCTCAGGCTACCTAGGTTGGCATGGTGTTGAACTTAAAAATGAAGTACGCTATTGTATTGCACATCTCACTTTGAGGATCAGATTTCTTAGCATGATTTTGGCTTTTCTCCTCACTTTACTGACATTACAGAAGTGTTTTAACACTCATAATGGTATCCTGTCTTATCATTTGCTGGTTGAGCATTGATGGACGATTGTGTATCGTCAAAATGTAAACTGAGATTGGCTGCGTTGTCTGCAACCACTTTGCTTTCTTTACAGTTGTACTACTTCCAATCAGTTGCAAAAGCCAGGATTCTTTGGTAAATTGAATTAAATTACTATTTGTTGAAGAAACAACGTGCATAATGCAAAATTTTGACTAAAACTCGGCAGTCTTCTTATCAGAGTCAATCGACATGGCTGTAGCCATATTGCCTTCATATGTCGTCATGCCAGATAGAACCTACACTTAGGATTGGTCAATCGCACTAATTAGCTGCTGTTGTACCACAATGTTCTGTAATGCTTTTTCTGAGTCGCTAAATTTGTCACACGAGTTCACATATTGGATTCTTTTTGGCTGTGATTCTTTCCTGTTTTTTTTTCATACATGTAAAACTTAAAAAAAAAATCATTTTGAAAAAAATGAACTTATCCTCAGTTGTGTAGCATGGATGAAGAACCTCGGTCCACACATATTGTGGCCCAACAAGCAGATGACAGATGACCTTGGACAAATGATAGAATGAATAGAGCAGAATGTTTGGAAGTACAATATGCTGTCTTTTGATTAAATCCGTCAGCAAAGCAATGGGTAAAAAATTTTCGTCGTGCTGTAATCTGAGAAGTTTGTCTGTCTCTGTTGGTGTGTTTTTTTGACTTCTGTGCACTCATGAACCACTGGACGGATCGAGTTGAAAACTGCTGATTATACTGAGGGGAAGGTAGGATTAATAGGTTTCCATTTGAAGTAGTGAAATGGGCATTGAGGAAGTTAGGAGTGGAGGAATGGTTGATCAGAGTAGTGATAGCAATGTACAAAAGAGCGCGCACAGCTGTAAGGACGAAGGACGGGAACAGTGGTGAGTTTGAGGTGAAGGTCGGAGTGCATTAGGGGTCGGTACTAAGTCCACTACTATTTGTAGCTATGATGGAGGTGCTGGCTCAGAACGTAAAGGAAGGTTTACCGTGGGAGTTGTTGTATGCCGATGATCTGGTGTTGATTGCAGAAAGTATGGATGGACTGAAGGAGAAGATGAACAAGTGGAAGGAATGTATGGAGACAAAAGGTCTGAAGGTGAATATCGGAAAAACGAAGGTGATGGCAAGTGGTAAAGCATGTGGTGAGGTGGAAAGAACTGGGAAGTGGCCGTGTGCTGTGTGCAGGAAGGGTGCCGGAGTGAATTCCATTCAATGTACAATGTGCGCTGAGTGGGTTCATCAAAAATGTAGTGGTTTGAAAGGGTCATTAACCAGTGTGGCAGCTACATTCAAGTGTAAGGTGTGCACAGAGGGAGCTGCAGATGGAGGAAATGTTGAGTTGGATCTTGGAGACGGCGTGAAGTTGGAAGGTGTGAAAACATTTTGTTACCTAGGAGACATGCTGAATGGAGAAGGTGAATCAGACTCGGCAACGGTTGCTCGAGTGAGATGTGCAGGGAAGTAGTTTCGGGAACTGAGTGGCGTGCTGATGAGGGGAGTGTCATTGAAGCTGAAGGGAAAGGTGTATCCTGCATGTGTGAGAAGTGTTATGATTTATGGGAGCGAGACATGGGTAATGAACGTAGAGCAGCAACGAAGGCTGGAAAGGGTGGAAATGCGAATGGTTTGGTGGATGTGTGGAGTATCGTTGAGAGAGAGGAAGACAAATGATGAATTGCGAAAGATGATGGGAATAAAGCTTGTGATGGATGCTGTGAAGAGGAACAGGTTGAGATGATTTGGTCATGTGTTGAGGAAGAATGAAAGTGACTGGTTGAGAAGAGTGATGAAAATGAATGTCGAAGGAAGTAGAGGACGGGAAAGAGCGAGAAAGACTTGGCTAAAGATGTTCGAAGAAGAAATGCGGGCAAGGGGGTTAACAAGGGGAGATGCAGAAAATAGGGCAAAATGGAGAAGATTGTCATGGGGACTGCAAGGCGAACCCCCGCTCTTGCAGGGAAAATGGCCTTAAAAAGCCTGTTGTGTATACTGAGGGTGGGCTCGGGAACGTTTTTCGGTTAAAAAACAACAACAAATAGCCCAAGAGAACCCCAATCCTCTCTATGCAAATACGTATGGCATAGCACCACTACTGGTGGGAGTTGGTATTGCAAGTTGTACTAAAACGGGACAGATCTGGGGGAATTATACTGTATGTAATGCTGGGTTTTTCGCTAGTTAAGTATAAGACTTTGATTTCTTTCTTTTTTCATTCACATTGCAATCTATCTATAATTCCAGCAATCTCTGTATGTTTGTTTGTATGTCTGTGACCGCTGTTTCTCGACAACCACGGGTCCGATATACTTTAAACTTGCCAGGTATATTGCTGGGGACCCGAGGATGTGCCTTTTCAAGGTTTCATATTAATCGGACAAGTACTTACCGAGCTATGTCCAAAAAACGATTCAACCAATCAGAGAGCAGCGAGTTATCGCGTGTGCCGAACGTGGCGAACACACTCTGCCTCGGACGGCACATTTGAGAGCGTATTCATTTATTTCACGTTGGCAAACTATGTTGCCGCTATGTTGGCGTTAAACTATGTTTTAAAACTAATTAAAACCATTTCATGTAAATAGAGGGGGGGGATTGTCACTGTACTCGCAAGCCGTTCGCCGTTCGCTTTGGCGTTGCGAATGGACCAAAACATTTCATGGACCAAACCATTTCATGTAAAGCGTTCGCCGTTCGCTTTGGCGTTGCGAATGGACCAAAACATTTCATGGACCAAACCATTTCATGTAAATAGAGGGGGGGGGATTGTCACCGTACTCGCACCCACGTACCCATGTACCCACGTACGGGCATTGCACCCACGTACGGGCATGCCCTAGTTGATTCAAAAGGCAATATCCATGTAACAGATGTATTGAGTGTGATTATAGAGGGAATTGTCGTGTTTCACTTTCTTGGTGCTTGTGCCGTGGATTGAGTAAGTCGCCCGATTGTGAAACGGCTGCAAGTCTATAAACGGGTGACCATAAAAAAGGTACCCATACCATTTAGTAAACTTTTATTTTTATTTTAAATGACATGTTCTTTGGTACACTCTTGCTTCACGTGATGCATGATCACTATAGAAAGTTTCAGATGGGTATCTTTAATGTCATTGATTTGATTGAGGTTCGAGCACATGATGCAGTCCTTTATGCTGCACGTACACGTGGATTAGATGGAGAAAATTGTTTTACTCCGACACATTTGACTGCGGTGATTGAACGGATTTTGTCAGTTATCGCTGTTTTGAAATCTGTGGATATTCATATTTTGCTCTCGTCTTCGGAGTATTTCGTATCCACATTCCACTAAACTTTATTCGCAAAGAGTGTCTTTTGCATTGCTTTCAGAAAACATTTTCATCTGGCATTTTTTTCATTCATCTAACTTTATAAATTGCCTACTGTTCACGACAGTGCCTGTTACGTCACTATGAATGGGGCATCGGAGCCAGAGACTGCGGTTGATGGGCCTGGAGGGGAGAGGGCCACTGAGCGGCCTGGTCCACAATCTGAGAGATTAGAATCTGAATATTTGCGTGAAAGGAACATGGCTGCTGACTTGCGGCAAGACTTCAACATGATGGAGCAACGCAAGAGAGTTTCTGTGATCCTGCAGAGCCCAGTAAGGAGGCAGTTTGCACTGTCATAGTGTATCCTTTGCCTGTCAGCACAACATACTGTCCATTCTTTAATAATACATCCTGTTTAATCTCCAGCAGGTGGTACTTCCTGTTCTTGCCTTTACTGTTTTGCTAGCTATGCCCACCCAACCTTCAAATGTTTGACTCTATTTGTAATGATGTGATGTGATGTAGGACTCCATTTTTTGGGGGTGATTCGGACTTTAACTCGGAATGACAAAGACTGACGCAGCCCGATTCCAGCTCGAGTCTGGCAAAATTTAGTGTACAATAAAACTTATTTAATCGTATTTACGTTTTAATTAGGTATTTATTTACGTAGTAAATATCCAGTAAAATTTACGTAATTAGGAGGATCAAATATACGTATTTTACGATCGTATTTACGATACGTTTTAACATGATACAGTACATTATCATACTAAAATACGCAATTTGGTGTCTGTCTGACGATTTTTTGACCGCGATACATTCGATCGTTACTTGTCCAATCTCGACCAAACTTGATAGAAGAACTGAGGGTCACACGATGAAGGTTGTAGAGAATTAATTCACCCCCTCCCCAAGAGTTTTCTCTGCCAAGGTGGTTTTCCCCACCAATAGGTTTGCGTGTTGAGGTGTATATCTGTGTTAAGATCGCTTTGTCGTGGCGTTTTTCTTAGGCCGCTTCTAATAACAAAAGCATGATATTAATGTTATTTAAAAAAACAATTAACAGTAATAGCTACCTCTCCCTAAGAGGTGTTTCCTCCTTGAACAAAATGACGTGTTGATGTGTATACACAGCTTATCGTGCTGTTTCGTGGGAGCACCGGCCCCTACCAGAAGTAAAAATATAAACTACAAACACGTATGATTACCTTTTTAAACAGTCGCTAATGCTGTTTAACATAAACTGAAAGACATTTGGAGGAATCCTGACATCCACGAGGCAAATTTTACTTGCGAAACTGAGCGAAGATCTCCTGTGATCTATATACCCCACAAAGGTTAATAACATGACCCTTCCTGTCACTAATGTGGCGTTTTTTGTGGTAGCCTTTTTTAAACAGTCACTAATGCTGTTTAACACGAAACTGAAAGGGAGGAAACCCGACGTGTGTTCAGTTACCAAACAGCTAGCTAGCGCTTGCCAAGCCAGCCGTTCCTTAACGGTTTTGAATGGAGTGCTTGCTGGAATGCTGAAGAAACTTGGTTAATTAACATACATCCGATGTTATTGAGGCCCGGCCCTGGATCTACTGTAATCTATATATGATTTCAACATTCTCTAGATTCTAGAACCATAATTGGTGAAAACTAAGTCAATACCACTATGGGAGTTATCTGGAAAGCCGTTCATGTACCTTGTTAAACTACGAAAATGAGACTCATTAACAATGTTGCATATCAAAATAAAGTAGAATTATTTGTTTGTTACAGGATTTGTGGTGGTTATCAGATGCAATCAAATATTCACATCAGATAAATTATAACATTTTGATCCACAGATTAATTTATTGCTTATGAGTTTTGCCATTAAATTTATTTATTTATTGTCATGTAGTAGTGCATCAATGTCTACACCTCTTCAAAATTAACTTCAACATATTTAACGCATCAGTAATGGTTAGGCAATGTTTTTGTAACACCCTTATTCCCATCACCCCCTTAACCCCATCACCACCACTCCATGCCCCAAACCCTTTCAACATTCTCGAGCGTTGGTGTTTGGTTGTATTATTGATTGCTGTCGCAATGTGAAAGTCACTCTTGTGTGTTTTATCTGGTTGGAGTGTGGGAGGAAAAATCATATGCAATATTTCAATTTTCCAAAATAAGTGTTAAGAACTCGCTTCGAAGTATCATGTGGAGGATAGTGCTGGTGAAGAAGAAGCTTTTATTTGACAATGCACACGTTTCCTGCTCATCACCTGGTACAGTTTGATGCAAACAATTTATGCAGTATGTGTGTGAGGTCCTCAAAATCGTGTTTGTTGATCATTCAAACATTTTGGTTCATTCATTTCTTCGTCATAAGTTTTTTTTTTTTTTTTTTTTTTTTTTTTGTGTGTATAATTATCGTCATAAATGTATAATTATCAACCTACCCAGGCTAGTACCTCTGTTATTGCAAACAAATCATTTCACTAAGATTCGATGTCATACCGGCATTGTGATATTCAGTTGTAGAGACAAAGATCGTACGTATCGTTTGTACGAGAGGAAGGCCAGGGGAAGGGACGGGGTTTGTGTGGACCGCTACCTGTATGTCATGTAAGGAAAAGGGTAGAGGTGATGAAATTTACTTACATAAAACAGATTAACCGCACCCCATGACCTGCATTTGTTGTTCGAATAATTCGTCACAAGTGTAAAATCAAAAAGACTGGATAAAAAGATGTTTCTGTAGCTCTAGCACCAATACGGATATTGATGGGTCGGACTTGTTCTTGTAGTTTGGATTGCTTGTCACGGCCCCGACATTTCAAGGTTGCCTGTCGGGTTCCTCCAGCATACTCACCACAACCCAGACTGAACCCCTCCCTGTACCCACACCCTCCCACCAGTCCGCCTCTGAATAATTATTTTAAATAAACAGACAAAGGCGCTGTCACTGTTCGCTGCAGTACGACGAAGGTAGGTCCTTCAAAGAACAAAAATGCAAGTATTGTAAACAGGTGGGATGTAGATATGACGGTTGGCCTTGCGTGTATTCTGATCTCTCTGCGGTGTGGCTGGCAACGTGCCTGCCCCACTATGCATTGTACATCCGGCTGCAAGGGGTTGAGAGCATGCCTAGTTGGAAACTGTCTTGTGAACGCACAGGGTGAACATTATAGGGGTACGTTCGACCGCTGCTGGGACCGAGGTGGAGCCAGTTATGTAGATTTAAAATTTCCATAGGTATGCCCACAACAGGTGAATAATTAACAGTCGCACGATCATTAGCGGACTTTCATTTCCTGGTCCTCCTGCTCACCCTTCATCTCTGCTGTTTCAGGTGCGTGTTCTCTCTGTCCTCAGGCCTAGGTGGCTTGGCCTTCCCTTTGGCTCTTATTGTATCTGTATATATTCTTCTCTTTACTATTAGCAGTGAAACGTCTCTTTAGCAGTCAAACAAAATTCAAAAACATTCCAAACAGGAAAGTTGTAGGGCCTTGCTCGTGAAGTGGCAATCCTCCCTGCGTTGCTGGATTGCTTCGATGTGGCGTCCTTGCGATTGATGAAACGGGTTCAAAATTTATTTAAATATTGATTTTTTGGGGGGTGTGGGGGGGTTTATGTCATTAAAAACACAGTTTCTGCTGGTTGGAATTTCCAATTTTTTCCATCAATTAACAGACAGATGCTTGTTTATTTTGTCTGCCAATTGTTATTTAAACTGAACCCTTTTCTTTTATGCTGAGGATTTAGAGTCTAAAAGAAACAGAGGGGAGGGTGAAGGGGCGGGGTGTTTTTACCAAAAACAAATGCCGTAAATCCAGAATGCATAACTCAAGTCAAAGTGAAGGTGACCAAGCATGACGCGATGGATTATCTTCTCTGCACCTTATTCCCAACAGTTAGGAGTCAGCCACTCGGATCCACCTTTTCCGTTTCCTCTCTGTCCTCTACGTCTTCCTCTCTCAATCCCACGCTCTTCAAATCGATTTATTTATCTCTCTGCATACATAAATGTTTATACAGTGCTCGGTATCATACCTGTAGCATGTAAAAATATAAAAGTGCTGCATTGAAACTAACACTGCATAGATGTTTTGTTGTTTTGGTTTTGTGGTGCAGAACTGCACCAAATCAACACTTCATTCAATGTCTAGAATAGTTTTGTTTGATTAAAACCAATTAAAAACATATAGAGATATATAAATTAATAATAATATGTACAGTACATGAAATTTGAGCTACTCTATAGTGATTCCGTTCACTTTTTATCAATCCTGCAGGGGCACAATGTATGTTTTGATGCACCTGAGAATATTGAATGAAATATATTAAACAAAATGAGCACACTGACGTCATGCACATAAATGGTGCTTGATCTGTACCCTTCTGTGATTGGACTCAGAACTGTGCCCTGCTGCCTCGTTAAGTTAGGTGTGTGTGTGTGTGTGTGTGTGTGTGTGTGTGTGTGTGTGTGTGTGTGTGTGTGTGTGTGTGTGTGTGTGTGTTTTGTATACCAAGTCGAGGCTCGTGTAAGAGCTAACACATTGAACATGTAATAGAGAGAGGGAAGCACAACAACCTTAGAGAACAGGGACATCAGGAGATCTGTGGAAGGGAGAGGGCTGGGGCAGAGTACACAGGATAAACAATATGGACACTACAAGGACTTTCAAGAAAGAAAATGGTTGTTCCTCAGTGTGTGTATGTTGGTTATCTCCATAATTTGGGTTTTAGAAGGTGGAACTGAGTGCCCCCAGACCTCGAATTATCCACCCACGCTTTGGTGAAGGATTGCGATTCATGGGCTAAGTTGGGAAGTTGTGTTGGAGGTTGACCCCAATTCTCTCTACGTAATTGTGTATTGTATAGCACCACCTGGTGGTATCCAGTATTACAAATAATCTTGTATAAAGGGCAAACTACATTTCGAAGTCGACCTCCAAAGCCAGCCGCCACCAGGGCATCCTACATCATACAAAGTCCTTACTTGGCACACCTGAACTCCTATCCACCTACAAGGGTGTCATCTGTAGATTGAGTACTGCTCTCCACTCTGGGCTGGCTCCCCTGCCCCAAATCTTGCTCAACTTGACGACGTAAAAACCAAGGCCTTCAAGATTATTGAAAAATCTCGCGATAAAGCTGAGTTTATGGGCCTATCGCTTAGCCATCACAGACAGGTCGGTGGTCTCTGTCTTCTTCCGCCTCATTTCTGGTCTTGCATCCTCTGGCCTCTCCGTACTTCATCCCCCCAGGTATGCTTGTTTTCCCACATATGGGTCCACCAACAACCCCCTCCTCGTGATACTGCCTAAATCCAGAACCACTGCTCACCTCCACTCATTTATTCCTCTTTTTCCTGCCTATGGAACCAACTTCCACACTCTTCGATCTCGTTCTTCACTCCCAGCCTTCAAGACAGCTGTTCACCACCATCTCAAGTCATCCCCCATCGAAAACAATGATCTTTTCTGCACCCATTAAACCATGCCCACCCCTCTCAAAAATTTGCTTATGTATCCATTTTGTCCACCCCTTGTGTTTTCCCCTATCGTCGTTACCTGCATCCCTTCTTTGTCTGTCTCTGTCGACTTTCTCCCTTCGCCCTGCTGTTGGTATTTCCCCTTTCTCCTGCTGTTCCCTTTGCTACATTGTGTCTTGATCTGTTCTGTGTCCTCGCTCTTCCACAATCTGTGTATAAAAAAGAAAGAATGCAGGTTGAACAAGGCCAAAATATTTGCAGTGTGTGGTGCGTTCAACATACCATTGATATTTATGTTTCACCCACAGGCTTTCCGAGAGGAGCTCGAGTCATTGATTGATGAGCAGATGCAGAAGGGACGCGATGCTTCTGGGTTATTGGCCCTGCAACAGATCGCTGATTACATGCTCATGTCACCTGCACAGCATCTGGTTTCTCCTGGTGGCATCACTGGCCTCAATATGGGTATGACAATTTTAAGGTCTACATCATCTGGCACTTCCATAATTGTATGAAAGTACATGTGCTTTGTTGTTTCTTGTATGCAGCTATCATTCTCCACCTTATTACTACTCGTATTATTAGCTCACCTGGACTTTAGTCCGGTGAGCTTATGCGATTGAGCGGTGTCTGTAGGTCAGTGAGTGAGTGAGTCGAAAACACTTTAGTCATTATCGCTTGAACCAAACACACCATTTTGATGAAACTTGGCCACAACCTTCATTGCTCGTGATGTGCCAAAGTTTGTTCACAGCATAAAAATATCAGGGTCTAAGGGTGTCTGCAGGAGGTTTGATGTTTGAGTGACTTTTGCTCCTAATCCAGGTGAGCTTCAGGACCAGTGGTCCTATTTTTATATTCTATGTGAGTCTGGTTTGTATATGTATATGTAATATATCTATATTGTCGAGTTAACTCTCTGCTAAAGCTGTCCAGTCACGCCAAAGCGATGTGCTTGTCGAATGGCCAAAATCAAAGGGGATCATGCCGGACAGCTAGTATGGTTTCTGCTTGTCCTCTGGTCAGAATACAATTCCTGCCGGTCTCGAAAAACAAATTTGCTTAACCACTTTATATCTCCCCCAGTGATTTTCACAAAGCCGGGTCAAAATAGTTTGTGCACACGAGGATGGCAATAGCGGGTATCCACCTGACACCCGTGCTTATGGAATAACATTTTATTGAAAAGGCACACAGTGGCTACCATAAAGGGAAAGAAATACGCTTTGCGATACGGTGAAAGGGAAAGCACTTGATACAAAATGATGGACACCAACAGTCAGAGTGAAATTGATGCCTTGCGGTACACCAATGTCAGCACACCCCGGGGGATCATGCCGGACGCCTTGTACCCAGTTTTCGGGCCTCGAGAGGGGTTTATCGGCTCAAACACGAACTGCCGACACATCCAAAATCACTCCTTACCTTACCTGGTGGCCTCGCCTTGTTCACAGAGAGTACACGTACGGATGCGCTTTCTGACCTGATGTCTGTCAACTCTACCCCCCTCCTAGCATACGTAATAACAGAACTTCATTCTAACGGGTTCCTGCTTATAAAAACTATGTTCTAACCTATGTGAACACACTGACCACACTAACGTAATATGCTACTGAATATGTTCCCCTTCTGGCCAGTACTCACCCAAATCCAAAGAGGTAAAAGGAGACGTTTCGGGCATTGACTCGCTTCATCTGAGCAAAATGACAAGGGTTATGGTCAAAGTTTGATTTAGCATGGTCGTGAGTCTGAGGTGCATATGTCAGAGCTACCTCGGGTATCAGGGTACACATGGGGGTGGTAATGACTCATTTTGACACCTCATGAAAGTGAGGGTCAGGGTTTATAGGAGCTAAGAGTTGAGGGGACTGGGAGGAAAGGGCAAGCAATTGGGGAGTAAACGATAACTTTAAAAAGGGGAGGAGGAGGGTTGAAAGAAAATGGACTTTGCAATAACTAGACTAAAACCACTTTAAAAAGAAGCGAGGACATGGGGGAGAAAAAGGGAAGAGAAGAGAGAATTGGAAACTGGGGACGAGATGTGCCATTTAAAACGAAATGGGGGAAAAAAATCGTTGTAAAGTTGTCAGTGATGGATGTCTAGGTGAATGAAGAACACTCTTTAAACTCTCGTGTGGGACCAACGTGCCAGTCGTGAAGATTGGGATTGTTCTTTACGTTTTCCACTATCCATAGTGCTGGAATAAAAAAAAAGTACCGAAGATTGCTATGTGACAACAAATATCTGGGAAGATTGAAATGTCAAGCAACAGGCTTAGACATTTGTGCTCTTTGTGCATCGAGCAAGTGTTCACGGAAGAGATCAAACAGTCTCACAAATATAAACCTTTCAGAGATTGCATGTGATTCATTGGATGACATTCACAGAGATGCAGTCAACTTTAACAATTATTTTGGTTCCTGAGATCGAAGTGCTTGTGTTGATGAAAGGAAAGGCGTTTCCAGCAACTCAATGATCTCCAACTTGTATGGTGGTCCCAAGACCCTAATGTAGCTCCGACGCATGCACCTGTGACCACTCACACCCTCTATCAACTTTCACCCCTGTCATGTCTTCTTTTATGCTCTTACTAAGGCTGGTTAAAAAAAAATTCCTGTTTATCATCGCCGCCCGCCCCATAAAAGTCGTCCGCCCCTAAAAAATCTTTTTCTTTTTTTTTTTGCTCGCGAAGTCAGTAAAATCCGTTCCCTGTGTTGAGGAGCTGAGGTACCACAGATGAGTCATATCCTATATGCAGTACCTGCAGTAAGAGTCGTACTGTCGAGAAGAGGCCCACTCGGAAGTTCAAGAAGTAGTTGGTATTCTGAAGGAGAAGCCAAATATCATCGGCAAACGGGAGAGCCTTACGTGATCATTATTGCTGTGGATTTCTAGTCAAAAATTAAACGAGCGCTACACTACATGTAGTAGTAGGTGATGATAGATACATGAATAAACGGCAACCAACATTCTCGGTGTTGAACTCTACTCAACATGTATGAGTGCTATAATAGCAGTAGCTGCTGATAGATAGGTGGATAAATGCGAATGTGGAACTCTAGTCACTAGCTGCTGATAGATAGATACATCTATGAGTGCTATAATAGCAGTAGCTGCTGATGTCCTCTTCCATGTCTGCCAAACTGCTCAATATGCATGTATCGGTACCGTGAAGTGACATTTCGTGGCGAGGAATTGTAGTCAAATATGTATGAATGCTATGGCAATAGCTGCTGATAGATACATGTATGGCAACCGTACATTATTCTTAAAAGCCGAAGTTTTGGTCGACCATTGTTATATGTATCGGCAAATATTAAAAGTAAACATAACTCAATGTGACATAGGTTTCTTAATTTTTTTATTTGAATCGTATCGATGCATACATAGGAAGGTTTACTAGTTTAGAAATCATAACATGATTCATCATATATGTCCGATCAAGTATATTTAAGAAAAAAACATATTGTGCGTTGAATAATCCATTAAAATTTCACTCTGAAAAAAAAAACCAAAAAAAAAACCCTCCCTCCCTACCCACTTTTTTGAAAAAAAGTGATGATAAACAGGAAAAAAATTTTAACCAGTGTTACGTGGTCCCCTCGGTGACTACCTGGTCTCGGTGACCCCCGGACCGTGAGAGGACCTTCGCCAGAAAGTAGTATTATATATATGCGCTTTCGCAACGCAATCCCTATGAATTCCACCCAAGAGAACTGATGTTCAAGAATATATTTCAATGACCATACAATTTCAATGATACCACCACGGAGATTTTCCCCGAGCAATCGACAACAAACAACCATCAACACTTCACAATCCACAATCAATTCCCTATATGATTAAGATGGCCATCTTATGTATGGGGGTCCACTTCGGTACTCACGCCCCCCTTTTGGTCTCTGCCCCTCACAATGTCTCTGGGTCCCTCCTGACCGAGATGCTGGTCGGCGTCGCCGCACTCGGGCGGTTGAACGAACCCCGGGTGGACGTCTCCACCGGGCCGGTATCGTACCAGGCCCCGCGGCTGCAGCCTCTCATGGCTATGCGAAGCGGGTGCGGTAAAGCAAGCCAAAAGCCCCACGCCGCTTGCCAGGCGTGGTAGGCCCCAACGTGCGACTCGTACGCGTCTTTTTAGACGGTGCCGCGAACGGTGCCAGACGCGGGGTCGATGCACGGGCCCCCCGTCAACTCGACGTCTCCACCGGGTCGGTACACGTCCCGGTAACTCCTCTAGCCAGACGGGCTTCGGAACGCCGCTTTTTCACGCAGCGCAAGGTCGATCCCACCTTTCGTCCGACCGGGGCGAGGAAGAAGAATCATCGCTTTTTCTTCCTCGTCTTTTCTCTTCCGTTTCCGGTCACTTCCGTTTCCGGATATTTTTCAGAAGGGCTCCTGACCCTCCAACCACAACAACTCTTAATCTATTACACATGGATAAGCAAAGACCTGAATGGTAATTCACATACATTCACATAAATATGTAACACTCCCCCCCTTCAAGAAAGAAAGTTTGAACCCAGCGAAAACTTTCTTTGCCGGCCAATTTGGAGAAACAAACCAGATAACTCAACCCCCCCACATTATCAGTTCCCCCCGGGCACAGTTATCACTTAAATATAAAGCAACCAAAATTTCCCCACAACCCCTCCAGATTACTCCCTCTGGACTAAACACCAGCAACGACATTGTCCCTGCCAAGTCAAACTCCATCTCATGACCCTCTGACTTTGACCGTCAGTTTCTTGTGAATGAAGGTTAAGGGGTTGATCAAAGATCCAAAGTTAAGCAACTCGATAGCACTTTTTCCGGGAGGCCAAGCCGAGTATTCACTACATGGATGCCTTTAGGAACGTGGAGTTCACGGTTAGTCCGTGCAGGAAAGTTCTCTACATGGGCGCCTTGAGGAACGTGGAGTTCACGGTTAGTCCGTGCATGAAAGTTCCCTACATGGACGCCTTTAGGAACGGCGTTCACGGTTAATCCGTGTAGGAATCTTGGCTCGGCGGCTCCGCCGCATTCAGTGCTTCAACTTCTCAGGACTTCCCTAATAATTATGGTGGGACCCCTTGTCCCTGTAGTCCCATGAATAGCGGTCTCCTTCTCGGCCACTACTTTGCCAATCCTTCCTTCGGGAGCTGCCGTAACTCAGGGAGCCTCCATAATAATATTGATTGCGGCCACCACCAAAACTACCGCCCAGTTGTCCTCTCCTGTAGACCTCTCGACGCCTACGAAATGCCTTCCCTACTGTTATGGTCCGACCCTCCAAATCCTTGCCATTCCAATTCTTCTCTGCCTCTCTGGCGTCTTTTGTGCTGGCAAACGTGACAAAGCCGAACCCTCTGGACTGTTGCGTTTCCCAGTCTCTTACCAACCGCACGTCCACCAGCGGCCCATATCTGTTGAAGACAGAGGTCAGAACTTCTTCCTCTGTTTTGAAGTTCAGTCCCCCTACAAATAACTTGGCACTTTTGTCGCCATCCCGAGCTGGTGTGGTGTTATTTTCCCTGCTGGGCTCTTGACCAACCCTCAGGTTACCATAAACTTGACCCCCGGCCAAATCATTCCCGATAACCACAGATACACCCTCTACAGGAAGCGTGGCTTGTAAACCGACGGTGACCGGTCCTGACACCAAATCGGACTCCAAATGGATGACATGAAGGGGAGCACTAACACCGCCCCCGATCCCCTGTAAACGAACACTATCCCCCGTTGCCGTCTCCTCGGACCATGGCAAAATGCCTTCAAGCATTAAAGATTGATGTGCCCCTGTGTCCCTCAATATCCTAACCGGTTTCCGGTTAGTCGAGGCTCCATCCCGTGACACAAACCCCTCTGAAATAAATGGTTGGTAACCCTTTTGATGGCGATTTCTTACGCTAGCCATCGCATTCGGAGTGGTAATAGTCGGACTCCGCTCTGGGTTGTCCCTTTTCATGAGGTAACAACTGGACATCAAGTGTCCAGGTTTCTTGCAAAACGCGCAAGTAGGCCCGGAGGAAAAACTCGTGGTCTGCCTCGGGCCCCCTGAAAAATAAGTTGGTCTTGGGCCCGCAGCCCTCTGACTTCGAACAGGTGGGGTATCCGCGTTGTCCCCCTCATCCTCTCGAGGCCGCCGCCATGTATTGTCGTTCTCCGCACCTGCTGTTCCCCACCTCCCCTGCTTTTCTCCCTTCTAACCTTTCCTGGAGTTCTCGTTCCACTCTCCTTTCCTCTGCTTGTTTCTCTTCTCTCCTCTCTTCTGCTTTCCTTTCTTCTTCTGCTCTTTCCTTTTCTGCTTTCCTTTCTTCTTCTGCTCTTTCCTTTTCTGCTTTCCTTTCTTCTTCTGCTCTTTCCTTTTCTGCTTTCCTTTCTTCTTCTGCTCTTTCCTTTTCTGCTTTCCTTTCTTCTTCTTTTAACCTTTCCTGGAGTTCTCGTTCCACTCTCCTTTCCTCTGCTTGTTTCTCTTCCCTCCTCTCTTCTGCTTTCCTTTCTTCTTCTGCTCTTTCCTTTTCTGCTTTCCTTTCTTCTTCTGCTCTTTCCTTTTCTGCTTTCCTTTCTTCTTCTGCTCTTTCCTTTTCTGCTTTCCTTTCTTCTTCTTTGATCCGTTCCTGGCTCCGTAATTGCAACTCCAGTTTCCGGAGCTCCACGTCTTCTGGTTCCTCGGGTAGCCACTCCCAGGCTAACTCGTCCCATGTTCCTAATCCCACCATAGATTGTATCACCGTGGCCTGCAACTCTGCCTTCCTCAAATTAGTTCGGACCTCCAAGTTAAAATGTTTGGCCAATTTCAAGAGGTCCGACTTTAGTAACGCTCGGAACTGTGCCTCACTCGGTGTTACCGCAAAGTTCTGTGCCACAAACGCCATGGTGACTATCGTTAACACCTGTTAACCTTCACCCAAGACTTTACCCCAATTTCCCCCAAAATTTACCAATTAATACTTAATTAATAAATTTTAATTAATAAAAATATTATTTTATTATTTTATACAACTACACTTTTAGATCCCGGACGAGCCCCCAATTCTGTTACGTGGTCCCCTCGGTGACTACCTGGTCTCGGTGACCCCCGGACCGTGAGAGGACCTTCGCCAGAAAGTAGTATTATATATATGCGCTTTCGCAACGCAATCCCTATGAATTCCACCCAAGAGAACTGATGTTCAAGAATATATTTCAATGACCATACAATTTCAATGATACCACCACGGAGATTTTCCCCGAGCAATCGACAACAAACAACCATCAACACTTCACAATCCACAATCAATTCCCTATATGATTAAGATGGCCATCTTATATATGGGGGTCCACTTCGGTACTCACGCCCCCCTTTTGGTCTCTGCCCCTCACAATGTCTCTGGGTCCCTCCTGACCGAGATGCTGGTCGGCGTCGCCGCACTCGGGCGGTTGAACGAACCCCGGGTGGACGTCTCCACCGGGCCGGTATCGTACCAGGCCCCGCGGCTGCAGCCTCTCGTGGCTACGCGAAGCGGGTGCGGTAAAGCAAGCCAAAAGTCCCACGCCGCTTGCCAGGCGTGGTAGGCCCCAACGTGCGACTCGTACGCGTCTTTTTAGACGGTGCCGCGAACGGTGCCAGACGCGGGGTCGATGCACGGCCCCCCCGTCAACTCGACGTCTCCACCGGGTCGGTACACGTCCCGGTAACTCCTCTAGCCAGACGGGCTTCGGAACGCCGCTTTTTCACGCAGCGCAAGGTCGATCCCACCTTTCGTCCGACCGGGGCGAGGAAGAAGAATCGTCGCTTTTTCTTCCTCGTCTTTTCTCTTCCGTTTCCGGTCACTTCCGTTTCCGGATATTTTTCAGAAGGGCTCCTGACCCTCCAACCACAACAACCCTTAATCTATTACACATGGATAAGCAAAGACCTGAATGGTAATTCACATACATTCACATAAATATGTAACACCAGCCTAAGGTGTGATGCCTGAAACGTTGGATTCTGGCTTTCCATGACGGTTAGAATATCTATATCAGGATCGTATTGATTCCCTCTAGTTGTTCTTGTCGGCCACAAGTAGAACAATGCTTGTCTTCATGAATAAACTGCTTTTCCATAATTAATCTGGAAGCAGCTCCCAAGTATTTTGTTTCATTCTAGGAAATGTTTTAATGAAGAAACACATTCATAAAGTAGGTTCCTCATTCAGACCTGCAATAAATCAAACTGTCAGTGAAAGCCTTGATGGTGTAATTGCACAACAGAAGCAGTCACCTTCGATTTTCACAATGGGTGAATTTGAAAGGCAAATGATAGAGGTCAAAGTTAAGGTCATGTATGATCGAGTTGGCGCAGTACCATGGAGAAACGAGGCGAACTAAAGACTCATTTGACAATAACCGACAATGTATCGGGTCATAAGTGGCAATAGCCTCTGTTGTTTGGAAGCAATTAGACATCGGGATTTTCCCAAACAAGAGATCTGTGGTATTCCAGAGGCCATGAATAGCATTGAGTGTGACCATCAGGATTGCGAATTTTTTTGTGGATGCAGCACGCTTCAAATGAAGGACCTTTGCTGTGTTTGCTTGTTGCTCACTGAGTTTGAAAGGCCTGTCTACAAGATCGGAAAGGCCCATCGACAATAACAAAATGATGAACTCGTGTGAAATATCTGCTGAATGTGCTCGCTCCTCGAGACAAGACAACGGGAGCAAGTGTGAGTGAAGATGGGCTGGTATGGTATCCCAGCGAGAGTGATCCCCAAGGATGACTGCTTGAGCTCTCTGTTTTTGCACTTTAAAATTTTAACGAAGCACATCCCTTTGCCTCCAAATGACCAATCATGCAGCCACACTTTGTCTTTGGTCATTGTGACCAATCAGTTGATACCGCACCCTGAACATAGGTCCAACTACATTGCCCTACTTCCTCTGGGCATGCCTAGACATGCCCCTTGTCCTTTTGGCAAGTCCTTGGCGACTTTGGACTGGGTCACCCATGTCCAAGCACTGTTAAATCAGGATGATCTCACTGGTTTGGATTGGTTGCCAATTTCATGCTCGCTGTATCTCTTATTCATTTCACTCTGACTGTGAACGTAATTTACATTCTTACAACTAAATATGCAAAACGATTTCATAATAATAACTAGAGTTTATGAACCTTTCATGGGGGAAGGTGCTCAAAGTATGAAATTCAATTGTAACGGTCATATAAAAAAAATTAATTCCCGAAGTTTACCACCATTTACCCACTGGCTATTGCACCACCTTAATTAACACATTTTACTATAATTCACCAAATGTCAGCTTGTCTGTTTGAAGGTACCGTAAAAACTGCTGAACCGATCGCAAAGATATTTTGGGTGGGTAAACCTGGGACCCCTGGGAGTAAAATAGGCTATTTAGTTTTCCCAATTTCAGCTTTGGTCTCCAGCATTCTCAGGTTTGGACTCCCGCATAACATTCGCGTTCGCATAATGTTCATTGTGATGATGTTCTCATTGTGACGATGTATGTGTTCACGGTAGTGTTTGACGTGACGGTGTGAACGAAATTTCGTAATGTTTTTCGTTTCGTAATCCTTTAATGAACGTTTAATGTTTAATGCCCTTCGATGCCTTTCGATGTCCGGGGCCGCATGCGCGCTACACTGGACGGGCCAGCGTGTACCTTGCCCTTCGCTGTCAGGCTCGGGTAAACCGTTGAGCCCCATCCGTGATGGGGACTGGGGCTTGAGACAGTGTCCCACGAATGTGGAATTCCCAGTAAGCGCAAGTCATCAGCTCGCGTTGATTAAGTCCTTACCCTTTGTACACACTGCCCGTCGCTGCACAAACATCACAATGAAATACATCTGGCTTTGACAGCTTGACAGGAACTGGCTTTGCAGCCGAACCATCCTCTGTCCTACGAATGAGGCGGTTGATAAAGTGAATGCGATCGTACTGCGGCAATACCCTGGGAAGGAATCTGTCTACTTGAGCAGCGACAAGATTATGGAAGTAGAGAACAGACACCAATATCCAGTAGAATTCCTTAACTCGATATGTGCATCAGCAATGCCTCCTCACAAACTCTGCCTCAAGAAGGGAGCTCCGATCATGCTGCTGCGAAACTTTGACGCTAAAAATGGCCACTGCAATGGGAGTCGTTACATCGTGGACAACCTGATGCCGAATCTCATCGATGCGACACTAGCTACTGGGCCTCATGCTGGAAACAAGATCTTCATACCGAGGATTCCAATCATTCCATCCGAAAACCTGTTCCCCTTCCAGATGCAGCGAAAACAATTCTCTGTCTGACTCTGCTTTGCAATGACCAGTAACAAGGCTCAAGGTCAGACATTAGAAAAGGTAGGCATCTACCTAAAGACAGATTTCTTCAGCCATGGACAGCTTTATGTCGCCATGAGTCGCGTTGGCAGCAACGACAATATAATAATAATAATTCATTTATTTTGTATAGCGCTTTTCCAGAAGCCCAAAGGCGCTTTGACAGAGTGGAAAACATAATGCATAACAATACATGAAAACAACAATTGCAAAAAGACAAGAATCAATAGGGAAATATTTAAAGCAAAAGGAGGGAGAAGGAGAAGAGATAGTCAGGGGTTAAATGCTGTGGGTTGAATGTTGAATGCAGTGTTGAACAGGTGGGTCTTTAGTGATGTTTTGAATGTGGTGAGTGAGGAGGAGTCTCTGATAGTGTGAGGTAGTGAGTTCCAGAGGGTGGGAGCAGCGATGGAGAAGGCCCTGTCCCCCCAGGATCTGAATTTGGTCCGGATGGAGGGGGGTCAGGAGGTTGGTACCAGCAGAGCGGAGGTTGCGGGTGGGAGTGTGTCTGGAGAGGAGGTCAGCCAGGTAGGATGGGGCCACGTTATGGAGGGCTTTGTATGTCAAGAGGAGGATTTTGTACTGGATTCTCTGGGGGATGGGGAGCCAGTGAAGCTTGTAAAGGACGGGGGTGATGTGGTCACGGGTCCGGGAATGGGTGAGTAGACGGGCAGCGGAGTTCTGAATGTATTGGAGTTTATTGGTGATTTTTGAGGGTGAACCATAGAGGAGGCTATTGCAGTAGTCCAGACGGGAGGTGATGAAGGCGTTGATGAGGGTTTCTGCAGCCATGGAGGAGAGGGATGAGCGGAGACGGGCAATGTTTTTCAGGTGAAAGAAGGCTGTCTTTGTGATCTGTTTAGTGTATTTGTCGAGGGAAAGGGTTTGGTCAAAGATGACGCCAAGATTCCGGATGTGAGGGGAGGTGGATACTGGGATACCGTCGATGTTGAGGGCAAAGGTATGGGTGGATTTGGTGAGCGTTTTTGGGCCAATGATGATTATTTCAGATTTATCACAGTTAAGCTTGAGGAAGTTGATTTGAAGCCAGGATTTTATTTCAGTGATGCAGTTTGTCAGGATAGAGTGGGTGTCGTTGGAGACGGACTTGGTGGAGATGAAAAGCTGGATGTCATCGGCGAAGCAGTGGAATTGGAGACCATGACGGCGGATTAAGTGACCGAGGGGGGACAGGTAAAGGATGAAGAGGAGGGGGCCAAGAACTGAACCTTGGGGGACACCTTGGGGGAGGGGAGCAGTGGGGGATTTGCAGTTATTTATGGAGATGAACTGGCGTCTGTCAGAGAGGTATGATTTAATCCAAGAGAGGGCAGTGCCGGTAACGTTAAAGGTGGATTCAAGTCGGGTGAGGAGGATGGTGTGATCGATGGTGTCAAAGGCGGCGCTGAGGTCGAGGAGGACGAGAATGTTGAGGTTGCCAGCGTCAGAGGAGAGGAGAAGGTCGTTGGTGATTTTGAGGAGAGCAGTTTCAGTACTGTGGTTGGAACGGAATCCAGATTGGAATGTTTCATACAGGTTATTGGCAGAGAGATGATGTTTGAGTTGAGTGGCTGCAGCGCGTTCCAAAACTTTTGACAGAAAGGGTAGGTTGGAGATGGGTCTGAAGTTGTTTAGGGTGTCAGGGTTTAGACCAGGTTTTTTTAGAATGGGGGTAACAGCAGCAATTTTGAGGGAAGGTGGGACGATGCCTGTAGACAGGGACGAGTTTATTGTTGTTGTTTTTTTTTTTTTTTTTTTTTTTTTTTTTTGTACTGAATCGAGGCTCGTGAAAGAGCTAACATTTATTTCACAAACAAATCAACCAGACAAACAAAATATACAAAATATACAAAATATACAAAATATACAAAAAACAAACAAAAAAAAATATACAAAAATATACAAAATATACAAAAATATACAAAATATATACAAAAATATACAAATATACAAAAATATACAAAATATACAACATTTGAGAGCAGGGAGAAGTGTGGGAGGGAGAGGGCTTGGGGGCAGGAGGCGTGGGAGGGGGAGGGGGGGGGGAGAGGAATCAAACACATGGGGACCGAAATTAGCGGGGGTAGAAAAGATCAAGGTTTTGGATGGGGGAGGATAAGAGATGGTGGTGAACAGCTGTTTTAAAGACCTGGAGGGTGGAGTGGGATTGAAGAGAGTGAGGGAGTTTGTTCCAGAGGTGGGAGAAAAGAGGAATGAAGGAGTGAAGGTGAGCAGAAAGTCTTGATTTTGGCAGTTTAACCATAAGAGGGTTGCAGGCAGATCTTGTGCGACCTGTAGGAATATTTGGGGGACAGAGCCCAGAGAGGGCTGGGGGGGCAAGGCCAGAGAGGAGTCGTTAGAAGACGGAAAGACCACCAACTTGCCTGCGGTGAGTGAGTGAAAGGCCCTTGGAGTTAGCTTCATCGCGGGAGATTCCAATGATTCTGAACGCTTTGGTTTCAACAGCGTGAAGACGGGCCAGGTGTGAGGCAGGAGCACCAGACCAGAGGGGGGAGCAGTATTCCATAGAGCTGCGGATGAAAGCCTTGTATGTGGTGAGGAGCTCAGGTGTGCCAAGGAAGGACTTCACACGACGGAGGATGCCCAGTCGGCGACTGGCTTTGGAGGCCAGCTTTGAAATGTGGTTTTTCCAGGAAAGATCATGGCAAATAGTGAGACCCAAAAGCTTGAGTGACAGAACTTCTTGGAGAGGATTATTCAGAAAGTGGATTGGAGGGTTTTCCAGTCGGTCTTTTCGGAGAGACATCGTAAGAGTGTGAGATTTATCAGGATTGAAAGACATGTTCCATTTGTTTGCCCAGTCTGTGATTTTGTCCAGGTCTGCTGAGAGTGAGGAGGCTGCAGACTGCCGATCTGAGGGATGAGGAATGGAGCGACAGAGAGTAGAGTCGTCAGCAAAGAGATAGAGAGGATTTTCAAGAGAGTCAGAGAGATCATTGATGAAGACCAGAAAAAGCACAGGGCCCAGAACACTACCTTGGGGAACTCCAGCCTGAACAGGAAGAGGAGATGAGAGAAACCCATTCAGGGCCACACGTTGACGACGACCAGAGAGGAAGTCCGCCAGCCATGCGTGGAGATTTCCATGGATACCAAAGGAGGAGAGTTTGGTGAGCAGAGCAGGGTGCCAGACCGTATCGAAGGCACGTGAAATGTCAAGGGAGACAGCTCTAATTTCCTGTTTGGCGTTGAGGACCTCCATCCATTGTTGAGAAAGCAGAAGCTTTCTCTATTGATAGCTATCATTTGTATAGCAGAAGCTATCATTGTTGCAATGATAAGTGGAGAGAGAGCAGGGAGGGAGGCCTTGACAAAGCTGGAGGGGATGGGGTCAAGAGTGCAGGTGGCAGTTTTCATTCCTATGAGGAGTTCAGAGAGGTCAGTAGGGGAGATTGGGGAGAACCGAGACAGGGGATGGCAGGACAAGGGGGGGGCAGGTGGTTGGAGGGGGAGCGGGTGCGGCGGTGGTCAAGCTGTTGTAGATGTTGTCAATTTTGCGTTGGAAGAAAGAGAGGAAGGAGATGCAGTTGTCTACTGTGAATGACTGGGTGGTGGTGTTCAGGGGGCGGAGGAGTTTGTTTATTGTTGAGAAGAGTGCTTTTGGGTTTCTGGAGCCAGAGTGGATAATTTGAGAGTAGTAGGCGGAGCGGGCGCGGGAGAGGGCATCTTTGTAGTGTTGTAGGTGGTCCTTGTAGGCTTGGGAGTGAACTGTTAGACCCGTTTTATTGCGGAGTCTTTCAAGTTGGCGAGCACGAGTTTTCATCAGGCGGAGTTCAGGGGTAAACCAGGGAGCAGAGTGGGTGAAAGAAACCGTTTTGGTTTTTACAGGCACAAGCTGGTCAAGGCAGGAGGAGAGAGTGTGGTTGTAGTAGTCAGTGAGGTCGGAAGGGGTGTGGAGGTCAATGAAGGGAGAAGTGGACATTTTTTCAGAGAGGGTGGATGAGAATGAGGTAGGTGAAAGAGCGTTTAGCTTACGGAAGTTGATAGTGCGATAATGCCTTGGTGTTGGGGCGGGGATGTTGATGGTCAGAGTGATGGCTAAGTGGTCAGAGAGGGTGAGGTCGGAGCCAGAGAGATGGTGCAAATTTAATCCAGTGGAGCAGACAAGGTCCAAAATGTGACCACGGACATGGGTAGGAAAGTCGACATGTTGATTGAGGTTAAAGCAGGTGAGTAAATCAGTGAAGTCAGTGGTTATTGTGGAGTCAGTGGAGTCCATGTGGATATTGAAATCACCAAGGAGGAGGATTGAGGGGGAGAGGGAACAGAGCTGGGTCAGAAAGTAGGAGAAGTCAGACAGGAATGATGGGTGTGGTTTGGGAGGGCGGTAGACGACAGCCATGACTGACTGCGTGCGACCAGAGAGTTTAAAAGCCAGGTGTTCAAATGATGAGGATGAGGCGATGGGGATGAGGCTGGTCTTGATGTCTTGACCGTGGATAACGGCAATTCCACCACCTCGGCCCCCCGAGCGTGGTTTATTGACGTAGGAATATCCATTGGGTGTGGTGAGGTTGAGTGTGTAGTAGTCCAGAGGTTGTTGCCAGGTTTCGGTGAGACAGAGAAAGTCCAGTTTGTTATCCAGGATGTAGTCGTTGAGGATGAGGCATTTGTTGTTGAGGGACCGGGTGTTGGACAGGGTGAGCTTGATGTTGTTTTGAACAGCAGGGATGAATTCATGTGATTTAGCCAGGGTTCGTAGGCAGGAGGTGCGATTGTGTGCGTTGTTGTGACCAGGTGCGCTGGGACGATGAGTGGGAGTGCGCTGAGCCGACCAGAGGACGGGGATGGAGTGACCTGATTGCAAATATACAAACTTACGACCGGAGCCACGGTGAATGTACCTGGGTCGTCGGAGGAGTCCATTTGATTTGATGGCAGAGATGCATGAAGGGGTGGAGCGGGTATTGAGCAGAAGGAGCCTTGCGGCGGAGTACCGCAGAGCCATGTCAGGCAGGAGCGAAGAGACGAGACAACGCCAAGGTTGAGGAGGTGAAACAATGGTCCCAGCCCACGGGAGCGGGCCTGAGGAAACGAAGGAGCCAGGTAGGTGAAGCCAGGAGCAGAGCCGGGACTAAGCAGGGGGCAGGCAGGAGCAAAGAGACGATCACGAGGCCAAGGTTGATCACGGCAAAGCGGCAAATGCAGCGGCACTCGACCGCCGCCGCTACAAATCAAGATCACGGCGGGAAACCGCCACCAAACCGATGCAATGGTCACAACCCACGAGAGCGCGCCCGAGGAAACAGCGAGCAGGCGAAGGAGCCGGGCAGGCGAAGCAGGGAGCAGAGCTGGGGTTATGCAGAGGGCAGTCTCAATGGCCAAAAAATCCGCACGACCACCAAAAAAGCAAGCAACTGACAGTGGCCCGGTCGAAGAAGCGGCGAGCATGTGACGCCTGCGTCCTCTTCAGACCGGACCGGAAGCGGAAGTTTGCGACAGGTACGGAATATAAAAATGTTTGCCAAGAACTTCAAAGAGAGAAAAGGAACTTTTATCAGCAATGTCGTCTATCCTGAAGTTCTTAAGCTGAAGAAGAGGTACAAAATCATTCAATTCTTTTCCCAAAAGAAAAGCGTACAGTTGATATCACGATTTGAAACACGATGGAATAATATACACAAAGAATTAAGTTAAGCACCCCTACACAAAGAATTAAGTTAAGCACCCCCTAATCCTGTCCTGAACCTGAACCCCCTCGAGCACGTTTGGGACATGTTGGGACGACAAATTGCGAAGATGGTCCCTCCAATAGCCAATCTGGATGAATTGGAACGTGCATTACATCGGGAATGGAACAACCTGCCACAGCAACGCATACGACGGCTTACAGGGTCTATGAGACGTAGGGTTGAGTCAGTGATCCGATCACGTGGGTCCTACACACGTTATTGACGCAAAGATCGCTAGAGGTCTTCTCAGAACAATGACTGTACGTTAGAAAACATAAACGTCATCCACACTGTCCGTGATGGACCTATAGCTCCATACTTAAATTGAGGTGAAAATATGCCTAAAATTCCCAAAAAATTTCACCTTAAATTATTCAGAATAAAATATTGAAAACGGCATGATTGTTATGTTTTTATGTGACCATAATATCACTTCTCCAGAAAATATAGCAATATCATGGGTATATTACACTGTTTTGACGACAACAAACTTGTAATGTGCGAGGTTGTAAAAAAACGGGGGGGGTGCTTAACTTAATTCTTTGTGTATATTTACCGATATGAACAGTGATGTGGCTTTTATTGAAATTCTAAAGATACTGTTTTGATTTTGATGATTTACGTGTGATATGATTTGACGGATGTTTATATGAATCGTTTACAAAAAAAAAATTCTGCCTTCAATTTCTGATATTTTGCCTTTTCATTTCGGCTTCCCAATTGAAGCCCCGCCCATAGGGCGGTACTGTTGCTAGTTACATTAATTCTTAGTGGCAAGTTTCCTGTTTGGAATGATTTTGAATTTTGTTTGAATGCCAGACAGGCAGAGTCGGAAAAAGTTGCACCCGTGTCCGAAGGAAGCGGTTCAGTTTGACACTTTTAATATGAAATAGGCAAAGTCTAGAAATGAACAAACCCTTTAGAATTACCCTTTGGAATCACCCTTTGGAATCACCCTTTGGAATCACCCTTTGGAATCACCCTTTGGAATCACCCTTTGGAATCACCCTTTGGAATCACCCTTTGGAATCACCCTTTGGAATCACCCTTTGGAATCACCCTTTGGAATCACCCTTTGGAATCACCCTTTGGAATCACCCTTTGGAATCACCCTTTGGAATCACCCTTTGGAATCACCCTTTAGAAATACCCCTTAGAATTACCCTTTAAAATAAAAACAGTGGGTTAGAAAGGTTCCTCTTCATTTTTTGTGGATAGACATAGCCAAATATTGAAGCGGTGTCACTTCTCAAAAATCGCACTGGTGTCCGAAGGAGATGCTTCAATTTGGCGTTTTTAATATGAAATAGGCAAAGTCTAGCAACGAATAAAACGCATTATAATTACCCTTTGGGACCCTTTAGATTTAAGCATGGTGGGTTTGAAAGGCCCTTCTTTTTTTGATGGCAGATGGACCAAGGCAAATATTGAAGCGGCTTCATCGTTTAAGAATTTTTTTCACTCTGTGTATGCACAGGAGAAGTACATGGAGAAGAGGAAGAAGTTGTTTCTTGGGTTTGTTGATCTGGAGAAAGCATTCGATAGGGTTCCACACAAAGTATTGACATGGGCATTGAGGAAGTTAGGAGTGGAGGAATGGTTGATCAGAGTAGTGATGGCAATGTACAAAAGAGCGCGCACAGCTGAACGGACGAAGGACTGGAACAGTGGTGAGTTTGAGGTGAAGGTGGGAGTGCATCAGGGGTCGGTACTAAGTCCACTACTATTTGTAGCTGTGATGGAGGTGCTGGCTCAGAACGTAAAGGATGGTTTACGATGGGAGTTGTTGTATGCAGATGATCTGGTGTTGATTGTGGAAAGTATGGATGGACTGAAGGAAAAGATGAACAAGTGGAAGGAATGTATGGAGACAAAAGGTCTGAAGGTGAATATCGGAAAGACGAAGGTGATGGCAAGTGGTAAAGCATGTGGTGAGTTGGAAAGAACTGGGAAGTGGCCCTGTGCTGTGTGTAGGAAGGGTGTCTGAGTGAACTCCATTCAATGTACAATGTGCGCTGAGTGGGTTCATAAAAAATGTAGTGGTCTGAGAGGGTCATTAACCAGTGTGGCAGCTACATTCAAATGTAAGGTGTGCACAGAGGGAGCTGCAGATGCAGGAAATGTTGAGTTGGATCTTGGAGACTGCATGAAGCTGGAAGGTGTGAAAACATTTTGCTACCTCGGAGACGTGCTGAATGGAGAAGGTGGATCAGACTCGGCAACGGTTGCTGGAGTGAGATGTGTATGGAAGAAGTTTCGGGAACTGAGTGGCGTGCTGATGATGAGGGGAGTGTCGTTGAAGCTGAAGGGAAAGGTGTATGCTGCATGTGTGAGAAGTGTTATGATTTATGGGAGCGGGACATGGGTAATGAACGTAGAGCAGCAACGAAGGTTGGAAAGGGTGGAAATGCGAAAGGTTCGACGGATGTGCGGAGTATCGTTGAGAGAGAGGAAGACAAATGATGAATTGCGAAAGATGATGGGAATAGAGCCTGTGATTGATGCTGTGAAGAGGAACAGGTTGAGATGGTTTGGTCATGTGTTGAGGAAGGATGAAAGTGACTGGTTGAGAAGAGTGATGGAAATGAATGTAGAAGGAAGTAGAGGACGGGGAAGACCGAGAAAGACTTGGCTAAAAATGGTGGAAGAAGAAATGCGGGCAAGGGGGTTAATGAGGAGAGATGCAGAAAATAGGGCAAAATGGAGAAGATTGTCATGGGGACCGCAAGGCTAACCCCCGCTCTTGTAGGGAAAATGGCCTTTAAAATGCATGTTGTTGTGTATGCACGATCAGGACAAATTCGGAGTCAAAGTGCTGCTAAACTACAGGTTAATTTTCCGATTTGTATTCAAAATATAACATTAAATTGAAACCAAGTTATTCCTCAATCATAAACTGACGTTTGTGGATGGTTTTCGCTTCAAATGTGTGGAGTAATGATAATCACGAGTGAGTATCCAAATTACATTAAGCAATCGGTTCTCTGTTTGTTCCTCTTTCTACCAATATCAGTTTATGATCGAGGAACAACTTGATTTAAATTGAATGTTATGTTTTGAACACAAATTGGAACATGAATCAGAAAACAAACATGTAGTTTCTTAGTACTTTGGCTCTGAATTTGTCCCGATCATACATGCACAGAGAGGAGTGAGATTATTTTGCCCTGTCTGTCTGGCAGTCAAACAAAATTCAAAATCATTCCAAACAGGAAACCTACTGTTTTGAATGATGGTATAAAGGACACAAACAGCCCCTAATAATTAATGTAACGTGTTAAACAAGATGGTGTAAAAGTATGGCAGAGTGGCCAGACAGAAGCCTCTCCTCAGTGAAAGACATGAAAGCCGGCTTGGAGTTTGCAAAAAAAGCACCGAAAGGACTCTCAGACTGAGAGAAACAAGATTCTGTGGGCTTTCATGTGTCTTTCACTGAGGAGAGGCTTCTGTCTGGCCACTCTGCCATAAAGCCCAGATCGGTGGAGTGTTGCAGTGATGGCTGTCCTTCTGGAAGTTTCTCCCATCTCCACACAGGATCTCGAGCTCAGCCGGAGTGACCATCGGGTTCTTGGTCACCTCTTACCAAGGCCCTTCTCCCCCAATTGCTCAGTTTGGTCAGGTGGCCAGCTCTAGGAAGCGTCCTGGTTGTTCCAAACTTCTTCCATTTAAGAATTATAGAGGCCACTGTGCTCTTGGGAACCTTCAATGCAGCAGAAATTTTTTTGTGGGCTTCCCCAGATCTGTGCCTCGACACAATCCTGTCTCTGAGCTCTGCAGGCAGTTCCTTCGACCTCATGGCTTGGTTTTTGCTCTGATATGCATTGTCAGTTGTGAGACCTTACAGTCACATGAAAAAGTAAGTACACCCCATGTAAAGTTTTGACTTTTTCAACATATTTCAACATACAGCTATTTGATCTTCATTTCAACAATATTGATAGATAAAGGTGATATAATATAACAAATATCATGAAACATTTACATTTTGTAGTCCATTGTATAATTTAAAAAAACATAAATGCAAATTTCGAATGTGGAAAAGGTAAGTACACCCCTAGATTTATCACTACTTCAAATACCTAAAATTAGAATCAGGTGCACCAGCTCAGGTGCAAATGATTAGAACATTGTTAGAGAGGATCTTGGAGGAACCTGTCTTATTTAAACCTCAGACATTTCGTTTGGTTTGCTCTTTGTTGTTGAAGTGTGCGGCATCACCATGTCTAGATCAAAAGAGTTCTCTGAGGCCTTCAGAAAGAAGGTTATAGATGCCTACGAGTCTGGGAAGGGATTTAAAAAGATCTCCAAACAATTTGAAATCAATCATTCGACTGTCCGGAAGATCATCTACAAGTGGAGAAGATTCCAAACAACTGCCAACTTGTTCAGGCCAGGCTGCCCCAGCAAGTTCAGCCCGAAAGCAGACCGCAAGATGCTGAAAGAAGTCTCTAAGAACCCCAGAATGTCATCACGGGACCTACAGGTAGCTCTTGCCACTGTTGATGTCAAAGTGCTCGAGTCCACCATTAGAAAGAGGCTGCACAAATTTGATCTACATGGGAGGTGTGCCAGGAGGAAACCTTTGCTGTCCAGAAAGAATATCAGGGCAAGACTAAAGTTTGCCAATGAACACCAAGGCAAAGACCAGCACTTCTGGAACAATGTGCTTTGGACAGATGAGTCAAAGGTAGAGCTATTTGGCCACAGTACCAGAAGACATGTTTCGCAAAAACCAAAGACAGCATTTGACCACAAGAACCTGATACCAACTGTAAAGCATGGTGGTGGAAATATTATGGTTTGGGGCAGCTTTGCTGCACCAGCGCCTGGGCAGCTCACCATCATATAATCCACCATGAATTCTTCATTGTATCAGAGGGTGCTTGAGGATAATGTGAGGCCGTCTGTCAGAAAGTTGAAGCTCACCCGAATGTGGACCTTGCAACATGACAATGACCCTAAACATACCAGTAAATCCACCAAGGAATGGCTGAAAAGAAAGAAATGGAGGGTTCTGGAATGGCCAAGTCAAAGCCCGGATCTAAATCCCATCGAGATGTTGTGGGGGGATTTGAAACGAGCTGTGCATGCAAGAAACCCCTCAAACATCGCACAGCTGAAAGATTTCTGCATGGAGGAGTTGGCAAAAAATTCTCCCAGTCGATGTCAGAGACTGGTAGACAATTATTAGAAATGCCTACTTGAGGTTGTTTCTGCCAAAGGGGGCAATACCACCTATTAGAGCCAAGGGTGTACTTACTTTTTCCACATGTGAAATTTGCATTTATGTTTATTTAAATTATACAATGGCCTACAAAATGTAAATGTTTCATGATATTTGTTATATTATATCACCTTTATTTATCAATATTGTTGAAATGAAGATCAAATAGCTCTATGTTGAAATATGTTGAAAAATTCAAAACTTTACATGGGGTGTACTTACTTTTTTCACGTGACTGTATATAGACAGGTGTGTGCCTTTCCAAATCATGTCCAATCAATTGAATTTACCACCGGTGGACTCCAATCAAGGTGTAGAAACGTCTCAAAGATGATCAAGAGAAATGGGAGGCACTTGAGCTAAATTTCAAGTGTCATCGCAAAGGGTATGAATACTTATGTCAGTGATATTTCAGTTTTTTCTTTTTAATAAATTTGCAAAACTTTCTAAAATCCTGTTTTCTCTTTGTCATTATGGGGTATTGAGTGTAGATTGATGAGGGAAAAAATGAATTGAAATGATTTCAGCATCAGGCTGCATCATAACAAAATGTGAAAAAAGTGAAGGGGTCTGAATACTTTCTGAATGCACTGCATGTCTTGACAGTTTTGCTCTGTTAGTCTTTGTGCGCTAGCCTTCATTTTAGTTCACAACCATACTGGCTTGTTCTTTATCCCATTACTCATCCTCGTATATCTATTTTATCTGATGTACACTCAATGAACAGGCCTTGGTGTAGTTGTTCCAGTGAATGACCTTCGTGGATCCGACTCATCAGCATATGCCAAGGGTGAAAAGATTTTGCGCTGTAAACTGGCTGCCCTGTACCGTGTCATGGACCTTTTTGGTTGGTCTGAGCTGATTTACAACCATATCTCGGTGAGGCGCTGTTTTGTTGATCCCATTGTGCCAAGACCTGAACTGATATATTTGTCTTGTATCATAACATGTTTACTGTATCTTTCTTGCTCTAAATTCCAGCAACAGTGGTTAGGTTTGATTAGCAAGATCCTGATGGATTGAATTACTCATGCCAGCTTTAAAAATATTTGGAATGGTTCAATTGCAATTTCATGGTAAACCTCCCAACTTTCACTTTGAAGCTATCTCAAACCGTTCCTGACATTCCTGACTTTATTTGCATGCTTTATTTTGTTCATATAATGCCCATTCTTTCATATATATATAGTAATGCCATATATATTGGCATTTAATATGGAATCTTTTTTTTGTGGGGGTGAACTTACTTTTCAAGATGTCTTAGAACCAAAAGTTCATTGGAATTATGTTGAAATTATTCTAGATTTTGTTAATGTGACCTTTAAAAGAAACAAAAACCACATTTGACATTTCGAAACAAATAAATTGATCCTTGAAAGTGATGTAAACTGATATCGAACTCAATTCATGGACAGTACTGTGTTAAACTTCTGTACGTTTTCCAGAAGTATCTCTTTATTTTGCACATGAGCCAATTTTTTTTTAACAAAAACAAAAGTTAAATCACGACTGGGATTACGGACAGTAAAATTACAGTTCAGTACTTCGTGTAACCCCCAGGAGCATTCAGGAGAGCACATACACATTGAGGCATGCTGTTCACGAGATTTGCCAAGGTTTGGACAGGAATTGCTTGCCATGCAGTGACAATAGCCTGCTGCAATTCACTCACAGAGGTCGGCTGCTGGTCCAAGTGGTCGATTTGACGCGTTAATTCTGCCCACAAGTTCTCTATCGGATTCATATCCGGGGACATGGTAGGCCACTCCATATGCTCTACACCATGGTCAGCAAGAAAGTGTTGGATCATGCGAGCACGATGAGGCCGTGCATTGTCATCTTGGAAGACAAGGTTTCCTTGAAAGGCTGCACGAGCAAATGGAAGCAATGTTTCTTCCAGAATGGACCTGTACTTGAACTGGTTGAGGTTTCCATTCAGAACAACCAGGTCAGTTTTGTCCCATGCATGAAAAGCAGCCCAAACGGTCACCCCACCACCTCCAGCTTGGACTCTTGGCACTATACAATCTTTGTTGTAGGCTTCATGCACTTGTCTGCGCACTCGGACGCGGCCATCTTGACGATAGACCAGAAATCTAGACTCGTCACGGAAGATCACGTGATTCCAGTGTCCTGGCTGCCATTGACGGTGCTCTCTGGCCCACTGCAATCGGTGCCGGCGGTGTTGTCTGGTCAGGCGTGGCTTTCTCCGGGGACGCCTGGCACGATAGCCTGCTTGAGCCAGTCGTTGATTGACTAGCCTTCTGGATACAGGCACATTTATCAGTTGCTGCCACTCAGCCCGAAGCCGATTAGCTGAATTGGTACGGCCATTGCGGACTAACCGGTGCAGCTGGTGATCATCCCTCCTTGTGGTTCTGCGGGGATGTCCTGGCCTCGGTATTGGAGTAGTGACACCCCTCTGAGCATTTCGTTTCAGGATATTTGACACCTGACCTTGAGTGATGCCATACTGCCGAGCAATAGCATGGTCTTTCATGCCGTAATTTCGTAAAGCCACCACTCCATGACAAACAGCATTGTCGAGTTGACGGACCATCTCCAGAGGAAGCGGCAATAACTTTTGGAGAAGTGCAGCAGTTGGTTTCCACTAATACAGAACGCAACAACCCTTGTATACCCGACTGTGAAGCCAATCGTCAAATGCACCTGTCCGGACATTTTGCCACGCCACCTGTGATATAATCCTGTTGTTGACTTCTTGCTGCGACAGACAATCAGTGACATGGTTCTTTTAACAAATAAATCACCAAAGTGTAAAAGAAACTCACCAGATTGATATACTGAGTTAAGAAAGTAAGCCCAAGTCAAGAAAAAAAAAATATTCCATATTAAATGCCAAGTCTGTGTATATATATATATATATATATATATATATATATATATATATATATATATATACAGTATATATATATATATATGTATGTATATATGTATATATACTGTATGTATATATATATATATATATATATATATATATATATATATATATATATATATATATATATATATATATATATATATATATATATATATGTATGTGTGTTTGTATATAATGGTCTTGGCTCGTGGAAGAGCTAGGACACAAAAAAACAAAGGGAGCAAAAGGAGAAAGGGGAAACACCAATAGTAGCACAAATAGTCCATGGGCTGAGTAGGGTTTACATGCACCCCCCCACAACTTAACTTCCCGGGTATGTCCATGTACCCCCCACCCTAGGGGTTAGGAAAAACCATGTTAACAGAAAACAAACTCATTCCCTCATAGTTTGACCTCTGGTGATCTCATTAGTGACCTCATTTGCATATAACACATATCATTGTAAAGAGTGTCCCAGGACAAACATTTTGAGGGGTCATATGCAACCATAGGATGACTAGGTAAAAAGTTATGGCCATTTGAATTTCGCCTACCCCTAATTTTTGGAAATCACTGACACAGGGGGGGGTAACATCAAAATATGCGTGGGAGATACCTTGGGAATGAGTTTTTTTTTCTGTTAACATGGTTTTTCCTAACCCCTAGGGTGGGGGGTACATGGACATACCCGGGAAGTTAAGTTGTGGGGGGGGGGGGGGGGGGGGGGGGGGTGCATTTAAACCCTACTCAGCCCACGGACTAAAAGGGAGAAGGCGGGTGGCGATGGACAAACAATTGTTGCAGTTAACGATGATGGTTAGGGGAGAACGCAAGGGGCGTGTATGGATACATAAGCATAATTATACATAAGATACATAATTATATGGATACATAAGCAAAATTTTGGGAGGGGTGGGGTGATTTAACCTGTCGCAAAAGGATCATGGCTTTGGATAGAGGATGGGGATGGGGACATGAGATGGTGGTGAACAGCTGTCTTGAAGACAGGGAGGGAAGAATGAGATGAGAGTGTGGAAAGCGGTTACACAGGCAGAGAAAAAGAGGAATACATGAGTGGAGGTGAGCAATGGTTCTGGATTTAGGCAGTTTCACTTGGGAGGGGGTTGCTTGTGGATCACATGAATCCTGCAGATACCTGGGGGACAAAGCATGACAGGAAAGGGGTGCACGACCAGAAATGAGTCTGAAGAAGACAAGTACACCCCATGAAATGTTTTTTAAAATCTTTTTAACATATGTGGACATATCAATATTTTATCTTCATAAACAGTATCTATAGATAAAGGTGATCTAATTGAACAAAAACCAATGAAATATTGACTTTGCAATAATTTATTCAACAAAAAAATTAACAGAGATGCCATTTCCTTCTGTGGAAAAAGTAAGTACACCCTTGGCTCTAATAGGTGGTATTGCCCCCTTTGGCAGAAACGACCTAAAGTAGGCGTTTCTTATAACTGTCTACCAGTCTCTGACATCGACTGGGAGAAATTTTTGCCCACTCCTCCATGCAGAATTCTTTCAGCTGTGCGATGTTTGAGGGGTTTCTTGCATGCACAGCTCGTTTCAAATCCCCCCACAACATCTCGATGGGATTTAGATCCGGGCTTTGACTTGGCCATTCCAGAACCCTCCATTTCTTTCTTTTCAGCCATTTAGTACATGGGCTTATGTATATTTGTGGACCGTTTTGCTAGATTCTTGGCAACAAGGCTTAAATCACTCTAAATAGCATATCAAAAAAAAAAATTGCTGTTGCCAAATTTTCACGACATCTTCATGGCGGCCATCTTGGATTTCAAGATGGCCACCATTTCGGACCTATTTTGCCTTATATCTCACTTAGGAAGGAATTCTTAATGCAGAGAAATTCGGACAGGAGGCTTACAGTGCATTTGTAGAAAAGAGAATAAAGGGAAACCAAAACCTGTGGTCGACAATGACCAAATTGAAATTGCCATCTTGGAATTCGGTTGGCAAAGACATGTTGGTGAAAACTGGTAGTGAGGTAGTGGCACTGAAAGTGATGACATCCCTGTTTGCTCGACTACTAGTCATTGCAAGGTCATCGAGGGAAGCAGTGGATCTAGAGGAAGTGGTAGGGGCACATGAACTGTCCAATACCAATGGAACTCTTCTCCAGCCAAATGGAATGGTCCACCCCACCACCGACAAGAGCAAGATCATATCACTCCTGGAGGGTCTTGTGAAATCCAGTGATGACACAAACTCAAGTGACCATGCTGAAGAACTTGCAGAACACCCTGAGAATGTGCAAGAAAGACCCAGGACATGCTTAATTGTTGATAGAATGGCGCTATTGCAAGAATTAATGAGTGTCAAGAAATTTCAGAACTGCAAGGAGCTAGGCACAGCGTATGTACAGCTAGCCGAATGCAGAGGACGTGCTTTTGAGCAGCTTCGGGTTGTGTTTGACAATTACACAATTGATGCATCATTGAAGGAAGGAACAAGGGAACGTCGTAGAGGCAAGACCAAGGCAGTGAAAAACTATATTGTTGATGAGCAAACCAAAATCAAGGACACCAAGTCATTCCTTGCTAGTAATGTCACAAAGGATTCAGTGACACTCTTCCTGGCAAATAGATTGATCAACAGTAGATCCTCCATGCAGATTGTAACGGTGACAAGGAGAAGTGTCCAGAGCAATTTTGAATGTGAAATTGCTAAAGAGGTCAGTAGCCAGGAGGAAGCTGACACACTCATGATTTTGCATGCAGTGCAACTTGTGAAAACAGGATTCATTGTGAGTATCTATTCCCCAGACACAGATGTGTTGTTACTTGCTGTACGTCGAAGTGATGACCTAGGAAGTGATGCTGCAGTTATCATGGGCACTGGAAAAAACCGTCGGAAAATCTTACTAAGGCCAATCTATGAACAGCTTGGTGCTCAGAGGGCAAAAGCACTTGTTAATTGGCATGCTCTCACCGGCTGTGACACCACTGGCCACATTCAGGGCAAGAGTAAAACAACTTGCTTAAAGGCATTCACTGAAAGTAGTCAAACAGTAGTGTCAGCAATTGCTCAGCTTGGAGAGGGTGATAAACCATCTGATGCTGTCCTAGAAGGATGTGAAGAGTATTTCTGTCGCCTCTTCTGTCCGAAAGGTGTCACAATAAGAAGTGCTGCTGAACTACGATGGCACCTATTCCGCCAGCTGAAGGCTGATCAGGGAGTCGAGAAACTAACACCAACTGCTGGTGCCTGGAAAGAGCACGTCCAGCATGCTCATTTGCAAGCACACACGTGGGCACAAGATCTAACTCTAAATCCAACTGTGATCGACCCAAACACCTTGGGATGGGAAACTGTTGGAGGCAAATTGAGACCAGTCCTGACGCAGGTTGCAATTGCTCCAGCCTCAATTCTCCAACTTGTTCGCTGTGGCTGTGGACGAGCTGCAAAGAGTCCTAGCAAATTGTGTTCACGCAGGTGTTCATGCAAAGCTAGGAATGTAGTCTGTACCGAATTGTGTAACTGTGATGCTGATTTGGAGAAATGCTGCAACACTGATGCCCAGCCTATTGGGAATGACATTGTGTTTGATCAGTAGCGAGCCCGTCGTTTGGATTTTTGATAGGAGTTGTTTGATGAAACAAACTGATTAACAAACTGTAGCATTGCTTTCAGAAAAGGCTTAAGTCTATGATGGTTGCTAGCCACCACAACTAGTCTTCATCAATTGTCTCAGACTAAGACACTAGGCTATGTTTGCTCATACTTTGATTAAAAATGGCGGCCATCTTGAAATTATAAAGATGTTGGCCATCCAGCTGAAATTTGATTATCACCATTGTCTTCCTTGACCCCGAAAATGTGGGTAAGGACACTATTCTTGTGCTGATACCTTGATTAATAAGTGAGATATAAGGCAAAATAGGTCTGAAATGGTGGCCATCTTGAAATCCAATATGGCCGCCATGAAGATGTCGTGAAAATTTGGCAACAGAAATTTTTTTATTTTATATGCTATTTAGAGTGATTTAAGCCTAGTTGCCAAGAATCTAGCAAAACGGTCCACAAACTTTGGTTTCCCAACATAAGCCCATGTACTAATTCCTTAGTGGATTTACCAGTATGTTTAGGGTCATTGTCATGTTGCAAGGTCCACCTTCGCTTGAGCTTCAACTCTCCGACAGATGGCCTCACATTATCCTCAAGCCCCCTCTGGTACAATGAAGAATTCATAGTGGATTCTATGATGGTGAGCTGCCCAGGCCCTGATGCAGCAAAGCTGCTCCAAATCATAATATTTCCACCACCATGCTTTACAGTTGGTATCAGGTTCTTGTGGTCAAATGCTGTCTTTGTTTTTCGCCAAACATGTCTTCTGGTACTGTGGCCAAATAGCTCTACCTTTGACTCATCTGTCCAGAGCACATTGTTCCAGAAGTGCTGGTCTTTGCCAATGTGTTTCTTTGGCAAACTTTAGTCTTGCCCTGATGTTCTTTCTGGACAGCAAAGGTTTCCTCCTGGCACATCTCCCATGTAGATCAAATTTGTGCAGCCTCTTTCTAATGGTAGACTCGTGCACTTTGACATCAACAGTGGCAAGAGCTACCTGCAGATCCCGTTATGACATTCTGGGGTTCTTAGAGACTTCTTTCAGCATCTTGCGGTCTGCTCTCGGGCTGAACTTGCTGGGGCGGCCTGGCCTGAACAAGTTGGCAGTTGTTTGGAATTCATCTCCACTTGTAGATGATCTTCTTGACAGTCGAATGATTGCTTTCAAATTGTTTGGAGATCTTTTTAAATCCCTTCCCAGACTCGTAGGCATATATAACCTTCTTTCTGAAGGCCTCGGAGAGCTCTTTTGATCTCGGCATGGTAAGGCCGCACACTTCAACAACAAAGAGCAAACCAAACTAAATGTCTGAGGTTTAAATAAGACAGGTTCCTCCAAGATCCTCTCTAACGATGTTCTGATCATTTACACCTGAGCTGGTGCACCTGATTCTAATTTTAGGTATTTGAAGTAGTGATAAATGTAGGGGTGTACTTACTTTTTGCACATGTGAAATTTGCATTTATGTTTATTTAAATTATACAATGGACTACAAAATGTAAATGTTTCATGATATTTGTTATATTACATCACCTTTATCTATCAATATTGTCGAAATGAAGATCAAATAGCTATATGTTGAAAAAGTCAAAACTTTAAATGGGGTGTGCTTACTTTTTCACGTGACTGTATATATATATATATATTAGATATCCGAATGGTGATTGAAGCTATTTTCTACATGTGTTACTTGGATTTCTATTTGTGGTATCGTTCCTTTGTACTCTGCTATTCCATGCTATGTTATTTTGCTTTTCTACCATGCAGGTACAAGTGAGTAAAGAACAAGAACATTTTTTGCTCATTCCTCATGGCCTTCTCTTCAGTGAAGTCACTGCATCAAGCTTGGTATGCAACACATCTTTCTGTACTGTGCTTTTTTTTTGACCTCCGCCCACTAAAGGTGGACAGAGGTTATGTTTTCATTCCTGTCTATTTGTTTATTTATGTGTTTGTTTGTGTACAGGACACAGTACATGACCAAAAGTATGCGGACACTCCTAAGTCGTGTATTTGGCTGTTTCAGCCACACCCATTGCTGACAGATATATATATATAATTAAGCACACAGCCATGCAATCTCCACAGACAAACATTGGCAATAGAAAGGGCCGCACTGAAGAGCTCAGTGACTTTCAAAAAAAATAAAAAATGAATGATCGTTCAAAGTGGCACCGTTATAGGATGCCACCTTTCCAAACAAGTCAGTTCGTCAAATTTCTGCCCGGCTATAGCTGCTCCGGTCAACTGTAAGTGCTGTTATTGTTAAGTGGAAACATCTTGGAGCAAGAACAGCTCAGCCGCGAAGTGGTAGGCAACACAAGCTCGCAGAACGGGACCGCCGAGTAATGAAGCACGTAGCGGGTAAAAATCATCTGTCCTTGGTTGCAACACTCACTACCGAGTTCCAAACTGCCTCTGCAAGCAACGTTAGCACAACAACTGTTTGTTGGGAGCTTCATGAAATTGGTTTCCATGGCCGAGCAGCCGCACATAAGCCTAAGATCACAATGCGCAATGCCAAGTGTCGGTTGGAGTGGTGTAAAGCTCGCCGCCATTGGACTCTGAAGCAGTGGAAACGCGTTATCGAGTGATGAATCACGTTTCACCATCTGGCAGTCCGACGGACGAATCTGGGTTTGGCGGATGCCAGGAGAACGCTACCTGCCCAAATGCATAGTGCCAACTGTAAAGTTTGGTGGAGGAGGAATAATGGTCTGGGGCTGTTTTTCATGGTTCGGACTGGGCCTCTTGGTTCCAGTGAAGGGAAATCTTAACGCTACAGCATACAATGACATTCTAGATAATTGTGTGCTTCCAACTTTGTGGCAACAGTTTGGGGAAGGCCTTTTCCTGTTTCAGCATGGCAATGCCACCGTGCATGCACAAAGTGAGGTCCATACAGAAATGGTTTGTCGAGATCGGTGTGGAAGAACTTGACTGGCATGCACAGAGCCCTGACTTCAACCCCATCAAACACCTTCGGGATGAATTGGAACGCCGACTGCGAGCCAGGCCTAATCGCCCAACATCAGTGCCCGACCTCACTAATGCTCTTGTGCCTGAATGGAAGCAAATCCACGCAGCAATGTTCCAACATCTAGTCGAAAGCCTTCCCACAAGAGTGGAGGCTGTTATAGCAGCAAAGGGGGGACCAACTCCATATTGATGCCCATGATTTTGGAATGAGATGTTCGTTGAGCACATACAGGTGTGATGTTCGGGTGTCCACATACCTTTGGCCATGTAGTGTATCTCAAAAGTTTTAGACGTATTCGGATGAAATTTGGTGGACCCGTTGTGTGTGTTACAAGGACAAAGTGATTAGATTTTGGTGAAGATCTGGATACGAGAATCTTTTAAAGTAATTTTTCTCCATTGAGAGATGGGACCAAAACGATATATAGCATGATATTTAAAAAGGTTGTGTGCGACTTGTGATGAAACTTGGTGCATGAGTTTGTTAGGTGACAAGAACAAGCCGATGAGATTTTGGTTCAGGTCAGGATGCAGATATGGCCTATCGGTGGGATATAAAATGTAAACTGTACAGCATGGCGACCGTGTGCGCTCTACTGAGTGCCATTCTAGTTGCCTCTGCATTGAAGTAGATGAGGGAAACCATTAATTTAATGGATGTGTAAAGTTGTTTGACGCAGGAGAACTATCTGTGGACATCAGCAGGGCACTTGGCCTACTAGCTACAATGGTAAGAACACTACTGTGCTAGCGCTGATAAAATAAGATAATGTGCTCAGTGTGACCCCATTAATGCTGCGAGAATAACAAAAGGCAGACATAAGAAATTAATAATACTAGAGAGATACCCGGCTACGCACGGGTGGGAGGCCAGAAGCAAACAGGCAATGCAGATACGGCGAATGCTAAAGCATGAAACCAATAAAATCCACATTCCTGTAGCACCTTCAGTCGCACGTCAGACATGGACAGCAAGTTCGTGAAGGAATTCCATGAAAAACGTACCCGTTCGCAAACAAACGGGTATGTTCACGTATGGAAACATCGATCGTGGGACCGTGGTGAATCTGCATATGGCGATGGCAAAATATTATAAATTGAAGGGTTTTTATTTTATTTTAAACGATTCATATAAACATCCGTTGAATCATATCACACGCAAATCATCCAAATCTAAACTATCTTTAGAATTTCAATAAAAGTCACATCACTGTTCATATCGGTAAATATTGTTCATTCGTGTTTCAAATCGTGATCGATACACTATGATCGTGATGGTGAATCGTGATCGATAATCGTGTTCACAATCGCTATGTCGTATGTACTCCCGATACGTGTACCAAATTCCCGATACGTGTAACTGTACCAAATCAACAGTTAAAAGGGTTTTGAGCCGACAGCTGTTACGGCCTTGGCAAGATCGATGGAGACAGCAATCCGTTAGTGATTGAGGGAGACATGTTGCTTTCCGGGTGCAGCCATTTGTGCGTCGTCACAATGAGAACAATGAACGTCGTGCAAACGCGAATGTTATGTGGGAGTCCAAACCTGAATATGCTGGAGACTAAAGCTGAAATTGGGAAAACTAAATAGCCTATTTTACTCCTGGGGATCCCAGGATTATCCAGCCAAAATATCTTTGCGATCGGGTCTGCAGTTTTTATGGTACCTTCGAACAGACGGACAGACATTTGGTGAATTATAGTAAGATGGAGTGATTAAGTGTTTGGATCAAAGATCAAGGTCAGACGGAACTTGCCTGTGAATTTGATGATTGTACAGGAAAAAGAAAAATCACTATTTTGGTACGTACTTGAAGAAAAAGCACGGAGGATTCAACTATATTTTTATTTGAACTTGTTACAATGTCTTATCTTTATTTTTACTTGTTCAATTTTATTTCTGCACATTTTGACCAAAATATGCCCCGAGGAATGTATTCGAAATTTTTATCCTTCAGTCTATGTCAAAATGGTTCAATTTACATTGTTTCGCCTAATGACGTATTTTCCCGAAACGCATCCCCGCCGTAAATGGAAGACTTGCGGTAGTTGAAAGAAGACCAATGCTTTTGCATTGTGATGATGCATAGGGCTGCCAAGGCAGTTTCCAAGACCAAGTGGCCACAATTCTGGACGGGTCGCTACTCCGATGGAGGATGCTCAAATGGCCCATTCTTTCCAGTAAGCTCGTACTCATTTTGCCAACCTCAGAAGGATGACAGGCTGGGTCAATCCACTTGTGTTAATCAACGGCATGACAGGGGCTCAAACTCAATACCCAAAGATTTTAAGCCAGCCACCTTAACCGTTAAGCCAACAGCAGGCTTTACGGTCGTTGAAAACCTATTATGAATTATTTGATATAATTGGGCTTTCAAAACATCCATGTTACCAGAGAGGTAATAGAACACAATACCCCACACAGCGTTACTGACCATTTTACTTCATTTTTAAAAAATGATGATTTTACAATTGCTTTTAAAAAATCGAAAGTTTAGCGCTCCTGAAGTAGACCAAAAGCAGTCCTGAACACGACCCTTATACACCACCCCATTGAACCTTAAATTGAATTGAAGCACATACTGCAAAACTGGAGGTTCTTGGAAGTATTATGGCAGGTTTTCTTCAAGTGTATAATTAAATTTAAATAAAATATGGATTATTTTGTTTTTATAAATCGTCCTTATAAAAGATAAATCAATTCTGTCCAAGCACTGAGGTGTGTTCAGTTACCAAGCAGCTAGCTAGCGCTTGCCAATCCAGCCGCTCCTTATTGGTTTTGAAATGAGTGCTTGCTTGAGTGCTTAACCATTTGGCTAGCGTTTTGAAAAATTGAAACTTCGTAACTGGACACACATTTCCAAAACTGGAGCTTCTTGGAAGTATTATGAAGGATATTTGTGTCACACAGTGTTCAAATGTATAATTAAATTTAAATAAAGGTTTAAAGAGGTTTAAAGGTGTATATATAAAAACAAGACCGATAGTCTCACAATGGCATAGCCGGGCTTGTTTGATACTTTAGTTGAAGAGGATAGCATAACCTGGGTGGGGATACCAGTTAGCAGTTTTCGAATCGATAAAGTTAAAATCGATAACATTGACGGACGTGAACCAATTACATAACCCCGCTTTTCGCTTTACATGCATGGATTAAATGCGTAAAAGTAAGCTTGCTTGAGTCTTAAGATCTGAACGTAGAACATACCCGGATGCTTTTCCACACAGGTAAAGCTGAACCTTCAAGGTGATTTGCTGGACAGAGGTAGCACCAACTTGGGTGTGAACAAATCTGGATACCTGCTGCATTCGGCCATCCACTCATTTCGCCCCGACATCTCCTGCGTCATCCATGTGCACACGCACGCCGGTGCCGCTGTAAGCAATGCATATCTCAAGCACTGGAAATGCTTTAGCTCACTTCCTTGAGCATTGGTTTGTCTGTTGCTCGATTAGTGTGCCTTGGTTTATTGTCTGTAGCGGCCACCCGTCATGTATGAACGAGTCTGTGCATTGTTGACCTTTTTTTGTTATCGGAGTTTATACAACATTCACAAGTCATTATCTTGGTTTTGGAAAGATGTCTCTCATGATCGGCTAATTCCTTTTGATTGAGGTTTTATTCCAACTGATTCATCTTTCCAATGATAATTCGCCCCAATGCAATATCATTGATGATAAGTTGAGTTTTAGACATCATACATCTTGCTTCACTTTCCCTGCTTTGCCCTTCATGGTATGTGATGTCACAGAGGATACAAGCTTAGTGGAAAACTTTAAAGCATATTTTATCTTCCTGATGATACCTTGAGGCAAAAATGTGCATCTAAGACTGAACCTTAAAATTCTAGCTTGTGATTTCATTCAAAGATTGTTTTTGGTAATTTATGAAGAAATTTATTAACCTTCCACCTCAACACTTTCTTTGCCTCCTGATGTGCATGCAGGTGTCTGCAATGAAGTGTGGCTTATTGCCGATCTCGCAGGAGTCTTTAAAGATAGGGGAAGTTGCCTACCATGACTACGATGGAATCTTATACGATGAAGAGGAGAAGACTCGCTTGCAGAAAAGTCTTGGCCCATCGGCCATGGTCAGCCAGTTTACTTATTCATTTTGCTTCGCATCATTAATTACACATTAAAATGTTGTTGGCATGACAACATGGGCGACAGCTTGAGGAACACCTTTGTGGATATGATGCCATGCAGGGGCTATGCTTCATTTTCTTGGTACCATCTAGGTCAGAGGTTTTGTTTACAATATTTTTTTAAATGTGAATGAAGGAGATGATAGTAGGGGGAAAATGGGGGTTCTGAGGCACATTTAATTTAACATTGAAGTCAATGGGAAAAAAGGGAAAAACTTATTGACTCACACCCCCTCTCTCATAAAATTACACCCCTTTTTCTCTCAAAAAATTGCGTCCACTTTTTACGAAGCTAATTTACCAACTACTAAAACACATAGAATTTAAAATTGAAGTCAATGGGGAAAGAGCTAAAAACTTAATAACTCACTGGATTTTCAACCAGATTTCACCCTCTTTTGGGACAACCTATTTACAAATATGAAATCCTCAATCGACCTAACTACTACTCATAGGTTCTAGCTCACCTCAAATTTAACATTGAAGCCAATGGGGAAAAGTATGGAAACTTATTCGCTCAAACCACCTATCTTGAAAAATGACTCCCCTTTTCTCCCTCCGAAGCCCCGCCCACTTTTTACTAAGCCCCGCCCACTTTCCTGAAACCTTGCCCGTGGCTTGAAATGCCAGGCATGCCAGGCTTGAAAAATTACACTCTTTTTCTCCCTGCGTTTAACTTATTAACTCCCCCCATTTTTCATTATACTCATGCAGAGACCCGACGAATATTTGTGTTTCATTTTTAGGTAATAACTTAATTCTCTTAGAAGAACAATCACCATCTAGAATATTTACAAATGTTATATTAGAATTTAACTCTCGGTTTAGGTATCGCTGTTGAGCTGATATGAAATGATAAACTTCTCTTAATGTTCTTGTTTGAGCACCTCCCGAGCCACATATCATTTTGAGATTGTAGTAAATTATTTTCCCCCCAATCTCTTGGCAACCATTAAAGTTTTCAGTCCACTCAAGGATGTTGCCTCTTAGAGACTTTAACTTATTTGTATTTAAATTTATTTGCTTATTTGTTTTACCTACTCTTACCCCTGTTATTTCTTCAATAATATTTGATATTTCTCACATTCATGATGTTTTCCATTTATATACCAAGGCTGTATATACCTCCACTCTTTAGTTTGGTTAATGCTTGGTTCTATCATTTATATTCTAGTAAAAAGGCCGCGGTAGCCCGTTAAAATCCCTAACCCCCCTTTTCATCTTATCACATATATTTATCTTATAACTTATATTTATCTTATCACTTATACTTATATATTTATCTTATCACTTATACTTATATATTTATCTTATCACTTATATATTTATCTTATCACTTATACTTATATATTTATCTTATCACTTATACTTATATATTTATCTTATCACTTATACTTATATATTTATCTTATCACTTATACTTATATATTTATCTTATCATTTATATATTTATCTTATCACTTATACTTATATATTTATCTTATCAATTATACTTATATATTTCTCTTATCACTTATACTTATATATTTCTCTTATCACTTATACTTATATATTTCTCTTATCACTTATACTTATATATTTCTCTTATCACTTATACTTATATATTTCTCTTATCACTTATACTTATATATTTCTCTTATCACTTATACTTATATATTTATCTTATCACTTATACTTATATATTTATCTTATCACTTATACTTATATATTTCTCTTATCACTTATACTTATATATTTCTCTTATCACTTATACTTATATATTTCTCTTATCACTTATACTTATATATTTCTCTTATCACTTATACTTATATATTTCTCTTATCACTTATACTTATATATTTCTCTTATCACTTATACTTATATATTTCTCTTATCACTTATACTTATATATTTCTCTTGTCTTAGATATTTATTCCTGGCCCGCGAATCAGTTATATTTATCTTAATACTTATACCCATAAGGGACACTTTCAATTCCATTTTCCAAAATAAACCTCATCATCAAAAGCTCCTATTGCCTTCTTATTCACCTTCTCTGAAAATAATTGATGTTTATAATTTCTTATCGTATTCATTTTCCTGAACTCTTCTTTCTTAAAGTTAAACAATTATAATAATTTTCAAAGTTTATTATTTCTTTAATAACATTTTTCTTTATTCCTTTCAACTTTTTACCACTCTTTTCAATATTATTATCAATATATTTATAAGCATAAGCCTTAGACCTCAATCCTATAATTCACTCATTACCTTACCCCCCAATTCATCCTTAAACTTTCCAATAACCTTTTTATTTTTTGAAGAAAACAACTTATCACCCAGCTTGTAATTACTTGTATCGTATACATCAATATCATCAATCATATCTGAATAAACATCTTCTGTATCAATTTTCAAAATAAAACTATCTGTATCCATATAAAGTAGATTAACATCATTTTGATATTTCTTCCTCAAGTTATTAAAAAAGTAATCATACATTAATGACTGATAAATCAAGAATTGATGTTCCAATATAAATAGGCTTATCCATTTCAATACTTTCTTTAACCAAATGGATAGCACAAAAGTTCTCTGAAAACACCTCTGCTCTTTGATAACTGGGTCTATTAATTAATTTTGTTGCTTGTTTCCAAGATGTAGCAAGTCTTATGTTTTGTCTATTCCTAGCATTTTCCATTGTCTTTCCAAATACAGCATTATTCATCAATTTGTAAAAGTCCTTCTCAAAATCTGTCTTTGCCTCTGTTCTTCTCTTTGTATTAAAATCGATATACTTCTTCAACAAATGACTTTGGTTCAACTTTAGAACTCTATGAATCTTCTTCACTCTTAACCCTGCTGATACATTGTCTCAAGTTCCTTTGGTGTAAAACATAATTTCCTTTATTATATAATGTAGTAAGTAATTTTTCTGTTGATTTCCCTTTTATATTAAATGATTGTTGATAATTGCTTAGCCATTCTTTTCTTGGTCTTTCTTTATCAGGAGCATAAGGCAGATCTTTGTGTTTAGTATGTTCTTTAGGATATTTCAAATAAACCTCAAAATAATAACCAATTTTAGCTTTATCCAATTCTTTTTGTGTAGAGAAAACGATATCCTGTAAAACCTTTTCATAATCTTTCTCTTTAACCCACCTAAGTTCTCCATAAGGTTGGGCTTGAGACAGAGCCCATCCATACAAATTGTTAGAATCATAATACATCAAATAAGAACTATCTTTTGTAGTATCATAATTAGAAAGATATTTGTTGTTAGCTTTAGCATATCTACTTGAACATACTTGAGATATTCCTCCTCGTTTAGCCTTTTCTATCATCAAAAGCATGTCTACATCACTGATCAAATCCAAATACTGTTTTGTCATTTTTAACATAGCACTCCAAGCTAAACCAGGAGCAGTGTAATAGTGAGCAGGGTCTAATCCATAGGAATTTTTATTATCACAGACGCTTCTAAAAGTCTCAAATACATCAGCCAATAGTAAGACATCAGTTTTAAGATACAAATCATGATACTCTCCAAGGTTCTTTATATTAAACTTTTTCCAAACATTTTGTGCTCGAGTATAATCTTTATCAGATATATGACTTTTATTTAACTCGTTATAGAACCTTTCTTTTGAGGGAAGTTGTGTTTCTTCAAATCTCTCAAATGAATCCATATAATCGTAAGGATATATACCCTTTTGTGATAAGAGTTCAATCTCTTCTTGATTTATGAAATACTCTGAAAGACTCGGAAAGTTTTTAATATTTGATACCAAGTTAGATCATGGACTTACCATAAATTTAAATGCATCAAGAAACCTGATATGAGTTATAGGAGATGTATGAATTGTTTTTGTGAATGAAATGTATTTCTGATCCGTGTTAGGAATTGCTGAAATGTCTCCAGATGTCTTTGAAAGTTCATTAATAAATAGATGAGTATCATAATGAGCGTTGTTATGAAGAAAGACAGGAATGAAAGAGGGGAGTTTATAATTAATATTACAACTTTGATGAGCTGGGCTTCTATATTTACCAGTGAGATGACAGTGATCTCTAACCTTTAGACCTTCACCAATTTTCTCCTCACAAATATGACAGACAGCCTTTGGCTGCACAAATTATGTTTCTTCTTCTTTTGTTAAGGACATTGGTTTATTGGTTTCTCTCATTATCTTGGTTAATCGAACACAGTCTTTTTCTAGTCGTTTCACAAACTCCTCTGGGGTATTTGAGCCTCTATACTCCTCTAACTTGTTATATTCATCACCAACGGATGATTTGATATAATAACAGAAACCACAAGGAGGATGTTTTTGATATTTACTCGTGTATGATTTTTTGGGATTTGGAGAAGCAGTATCTATTTTTTCAAGGGTTCCTTCAAAGTCAGCATATGTCACGAATGGATATTTTATAGTCTTGTTGAAATCTTTCAATGATATTGTTACGGTTTTTAGAACCTTCACATGTAAATTTAGTAGTAAATTCCCTTATAAATGACCCCTGTGTACATGTCCCCTTAATTGGCTGTTAATTAAAGATTGCACCTTAGTCCATGTACAACACGTAGGACACTTTAGGACCTCTCTATAGTTATGTCATTATTATGTGTTCCAGGTAAGGCTGTGTTTCCAATAGTTGACTCTACGTTGCATCAATCAAATAAGATAGGTCCCTTTCAGTCCCCCAATCATCTCTCCTCAAAGTGCCAGTAACAGTTGGGCTGTTTTCGTGGGCATCGCACCGCCTCTGCTCGCCCAGCAGCATTCGCTGTCTGGCGCCAAACTCCATTACGCACGAGGCCAAGAAGGGGGGAGGAGCCGCCAGAGCACGGGCGTGGCACCACCTCATCATCAAAGGTGGAGTCAGAGAGCCCTTAACAACCAACCAGGGCTTGGTGGGCATGGCTTGATAGGGCGTGGCAAGAAACATCTGGTGAGTTCGAGAGGGTTCCAATGGCGTGGTAATAAAACCCTTGGCACGAGGCCCCCACCAAGGACAGTGAGAAGGAAGAGTGTGAGAAGGCAGAGACACGTGAGGAGGTTCAAGAGAGTCGGTAAGAGGCAGATGAATGAGGGAGCACGACCCGAGAAGTTGAGAGAGGATCGACCATTCATTTTCTTGGCGCGAACATCCTGCGGCGAGTGAGAGTCGGCACGCTCGTGGGCGATACCAACCAGCATTAATGACCAGGTTTTCGCCACTGAACCAAGGGCGAGGGCGTGCACGCGGGGCACCGACGTCGTGCCGCGATCCCCGGACCTCCCTGCCGCCAGCTCCGTGGACCGTCTACCCTTCTCATCCCTCCAGCCATTCCTGCCTGCAATTCCCTATTCGTGTGAGTCTGTCTGTATTGTCCTGTGGGTATAAGTAAGACTGTCTATGGATTTGCGCTGAGTCTTCTTCTTCTTCCTCTTCACTGTAAATTACTTTCGTTCCCTTCTTCTTTGGTTTTGGTTTTTGTGTAAATAATTAATAAATCTCTGTTCCTTCTGATTCTTTGGCTTCTTTCTCGTCCGATCGCTTTAGTGATTTCCCCATTGAGTACCTGTGGCGCGATTTCGGCCGAACCGCTTACAATCGGGTTTAGTCTTTTGTTAACGGCCCGCGTCGCAGCTCGCTTCGCTCGGCGCAATACATCTATTACGCTGCGGCCCGGGCGGGAGTATTTCCTCGTGTACCGGAAGGCGCTGGTGCTTAGGTCATAGGAATAATTGACCTACTAACCCATTCAGCGCTGACCGGGCGTGACGTCATACCCCCAGGACCGGTCGGACGGCCAGCTTAACAAGACAAGGGGATTAACCCCCCCCCCCACCCCCCTTGCTAACGGGAGTGCCGTCCCCCGGATCCGTAACAATATGTTTGAACCTACTTATGGCATATTAATTATGGTGGATTTATGATAACTACAGTATTTTGAATGTTTGTTTAATCTTTCTTTAGTATGAAAGAAGTTAAGACAACTCTTACAAAGATATGTTTTACATTTTCTTTTGACTACTTGTGGGGTGATTAATCGAAACAAATTTTTGATGTAAGCATAATGTGAATTTTCTTCTAAACTAAAACAAAGAAGGTCAATATGAGTTTCATCATTTTTGTAGTTATCAGAAATTTTAAAAATCTGAACTTTGTTTTTGTTAATCCAAAAACATCAACAGACAGATTATTCATTTCCTCAAATTTTAGAATATCAATCAATGACATTGGAAACTTTAAACCTTTAACATTTAACGTATTCTCATATTTCTTATAATGTGATACTCTCTCAGGGTTTCAATGTGCGGGATGAAGGTGAGCGAGAACAGACCATAGGAAACATTTATTATCTTTGTTTTGAATATTAACAACCGCTTTTTAAAGTTTTATAACCCTCGGTAAATCAATGTAAGAAGCTTTAAGAGGATCTAATTTCAGAATGTGTATATCTAAGAAAATGATTTTACTAATACAACAGTCATGTGTAAAAGTAAGTACACCCCATGTAAAGTTTTGACTTTTTCAACATATTTCAACATACAGCTGTTTGATCTTCATTTCAACAATATTGATAGATAAAGGTGATATAATATAACAAATATCATGAAACATTTACATTTTGTAGTCCATTGTATAATTTAAATAAACATAAATGCAAATTTCGCATGTGGAAAAAGTAAGTACACCCCTACATTTATCACTACTTCAAATACCTAAAATTAGAATCAGGTGCACCAGCTCAGGTGCAAATGATTAGAACATCGTTAGAGAGGATCTTGGAGGAACCTGTCTTATTTAAACCTCAGACATTTAGTTTAGTTTGCTCTTTGTTGTTGAAGTGTGTGGCGTCACCATGCCCAGATCAAAATAACTCTCTGAGGCCTTCAGAAAGAAGGTTATAGATGCCTACGAGTCTGGGAAGGGATTTAAAAAGATCTCCAAACAATTTGAAATCAATCATTCGACTGTCCGGAAGATCATCTACAAGTGGAGAAGATTCCAAACAACTGCCAACTTGTTCAGGCCAGGCCGCCCCAGCAAGTTCAGCCGGAGAGCAGACCGCAAGATGCTGAAAGAAGTCTCTAAGAACCCCAGAATGTCATCACGGGACCTACAGGTAGCTCTTGCCACTTTTGATGTCAAAGTACATGAGTCTACCATTAGAAAGAGGCTGCACAAATTTGATCTACATGGGAGGTGTGCCAGGAGGAAACCTTTGCTGTCCAGAAAGAACATCAGGGCAAGACTATAGTTTGCCAATGAACACCTAGGCAAAGACCAGCACTTCTGGAACAATGTGCTCTGGACAGATGAGTCAAAGGTAGAGCTATTTGGCCACAGTACCAGAAGACATGTTTGGCGAAAACCAAAGACAGCATTTCACCACAAGAACCTGATACCAACTAAAGCATGGTGGTGGAAATATTATTGTTTGGGGAAGCTTTGCTGCATCAAGGCCTGAGCAGCTCACCATCATAGAATCTACTATGAATTCTTCATTGTACCAGAGGGTGCTTGAGGATAATGTGAGGCCATCTGTCGGAAAGTTGAAGCTCAACCGAAGGTGGACCCTGCAACATGACAATGACCCTAAACATACCAGTAAATCCACCAAGGAATGGCTGAAAAGAAAGAAATGGAGGATTCTGGAATGGCCAAGTCAAAGCTCGGATGTAAATCCCATCGAGATGTTGTGGGGGGATTTGAAACGAGCTGTGCATGGTGTTGGCTTAGCGGTTAGGGTGCCGGCTTGGGATTCTAGGATCCTGGGTTCGAATCCCGGTCGATCGCTGAATTAACGCCAGGGGGGTTGACTCAGCCTGTCATCCTTCCGAGGTCGGCAAATTGAGTACCAGCTTGCTGGGATGAATGATCACCGTGTGTACCCCGGTTTAGAATAGGTACACCGTATCCCTGCGCATCGTAAGAGCGTGACCAAGGGTTGGCGTCAGGAAGGGCATCCGGCCATAAAAACATTGCCTCAAACAGGGAACCATGATTGTCATGGGGCCCGCAAGGCTAACCCCCGCTCCAGCGGGGAAAATGGCCTTAAAACGATCATTCATTCATTCATTCATGTGCATGCAAGAAACCCCTCAAACATCACCCAGCTGAAAGAATTCTGCATGGAGGAGTGGGCAAAAATTTCTCCCAGTCGATGTCAGAGACTGGTAGACAGTTATAAGAAACGCCTACTTGAGGTTGTTTCTGCCGAAGGGGGCAATACCACCTATTAGAGCCAAGGGTGTACTTACTTTTTCCACATGCGAAATTTGCATTTATGTTTATTTAAATTATACAATGGACTACAAAATGTAAATGTTTCATGATATTTGTGATATTTTATCACCTTTATTTATCAATATGGTTGAAATGAAGATCAAATAGCTGTATGTTGAAATGTGTTGAAAAAGTCAAAACTTCACATGGGGTGTACTTACTTTTTCACGTGATTGTATATTATGAAAATCACTGAATCTCACCAAGTCATTCGCATCTGTGGGGCTTGGATAAATTGATTAATTTATAAGTATTTTTCATATTAATATTTTTTGTTATATTATATTTTTGTCGTTCAGCCTGTGCCTTTGTATAATAATTTAATAAATCAATATCCTGAGGGGATTCTCCAAAGATAGAACCATCTTTTCCAACATAGGTCATTTATATTCGATTAAAAATTACATCATCAAAATTTTCATTATTGTTGAGTTGAAATAATACTTACAAACATAATTGACCACAACATTTAGAATTGATTTCTTGAACTTTAAATGTTTGATAAACATCATTCTGTAAGAATTGTATTACTTCAACAGGTGGTGGTATACCATAACTATCAAAATAATATTGTTGCGGATCTCCAACGTCGGCCTTCCCCTTATCAAGGGGGGATTAATCCCCTTGTCCTTTTACTGGCCGACGCGATCCTGGGGCTATCGCGTTCCTTCCGGTCAGCGCTGAATAGGGTGGTTGGTCGAATTGGTCCTATTACCTAAGTACCAGCGCCTTCCGGGAAGCAAGGAAATAACCCCACCCGAACCACGGCGTTGGTGGACACGCCAAGCTATTAGCGAGCCGCGATTCGGGCCGTTAGCAGGTACTAAACCCGATTCGAGCGGTTGTCAATCGTGCCACGCTTACACAATTGAGAAATCACTAAGACGGTCGAATCAGGAAAGACAGGAAGAATAAATTGGTTTATTAACTATTTACACAGGAAGAAGAGGAAGAGAAAGAGCAATGTACAATGAAGAGGAAAAAACAGATACACAGGGCAGCCTTATACAGTCTTATACTTATCCCTGGACACGGGCCCGTTCACACTCAGACTCACTCTCAGACTCACTCTCAGACTCACTCTCAGACTCACTCACACGGGGTTTGTAGATGGTTGGGTTGAGGATCCAAAGATGGCGTCCACAGCTCGTCCGGTCCCCGACTCGTACCGTGCAGGCAATGGAAGATGGCAGGCAGCTCTCCGCGTGGCGTAGGCGCGAGGCAGACAATTATATATCGGGGGATCGGTAAGTGGCGATTATATTGCGTACGTTATACTTGTACCGGCACCTTTATACGCGCTCCCGGTGTCGCTGGGTACAATACGCCACTTCCCCAATGATGTTACCAAAGCGCCTTTCCACACAAGTCCTTCTGCGCGAATGCCAATGCTTGGCTTCCCTCGCGAGTCCTTCACCACGCTGCAGTCCTTCTCAATCCTCGAGCGCCAGCCTCTTAACTCAAGCCCACAGCGCATTTCTCCTCCTGACTCTGCAAGCATCTCTCCCGTAACCCAACTACTCAACAGAGGACCCCGGCTCATAACTCAGGTGGGGGCCTCGCGCGAAGGGTTTTATTGCCACGCCCAGCGAACCCTCTCGAATCTCTAGCCACACCCTGTCGGGCGATCTCACCCGAGCCCTGGTTGGTTGATGTGGTCTTACCGGCTCCACCCTTGATGGCTGCTTGACGTGGCCACACCCCCACCCTTGCGCTTTGCCCCCTTTTCGGGCCTTACCTAACGGCCTTTGGGCTGGTTTGAGCGAGCAAGAGCAGCAAACGCTGCTGGCAGCCAAAGCGTAACAAACTGCGAGCATCCCAAACTGCGAGCATCCCAAGCGTAACAAACTGCGAGTGGCAATGGGGTGCAGACAGGATAGGCGCAATGGTGTTGGTTGGAGGGAGGCTGCAAAATGGACGGGGCCTACTCTTATTTGTTTTACACAACGCAGATGCAACTATTGGAAATGGCCTTATCCTAAACACATACTATGAAATAACTAACGTTCTAAGGTGACCTATGTGTTGCATGTGGCCTAACTATGGGGTGCAACCTTTAACCTTTAATGATGTTAACTGTGTGGGTTCTCAAAACCACAACAATATTTATCCTGACTATTATGAATACAAACCCAATGAGAACCATTCTGTGTGTCTAAATTCATAATAATATTCTTTGTATTCTTGGACAACTTTGTTAATTCATCTCTCATACAAATAACCACATTATCAATTTTTAGTTTTTTACAATACTTAGCAAGTTCTACATTTGACGTTGTGTTCTTTCCAAATTGTTTAAACCATTTATCCATTTATTTATGAGAGATATAATCCATTACCCCTTTTAGTTAGTTTAACACCTGCCTGTGCAATAGAAGAAAGCATATCTCCAACTAACAATCTCGCTTTATCAGGTAGGCTTTCAAGCTTTTCAGCAAAATGTACAATTACACCACTTCCACTAATTTCTTTCTCCAACTCCTTGTTATGTCTTTCCAATTCTTTTTGAGCTTTTAGTTGTGCCTTCCTTTCGTTAGCAGTTTTTACCGCTGCTGAAATACCACCTGTCAATGCTCCCGCCGCACTTAAACCAGCAAATAAAGGAATTAGAAATGGGAGAAATCCTCTTCTCGTCTCTGTTATTGAATATTTCTTTAACATAGGTTTTGATATTTTAATTTTAAGTGAGTCAGTATCATTTAGTGTTTTCACCTGCTCTCTTGTGAGTAAAACATCAATTATTACTGCTCCTTTTCTTTGAATTGTATTAACATTAATAATACAAGTCTTTTGATTTTGAATACAAGACGATAGTTTATCAAGATTGATTTTATTAACTCAACTGGACTATGTCCAGCTGAGTTTTTGTCGACACCCAGTGTCCGTCGTCTGTCTGTCTGTCTGTCTGTCTGTCGTCTGTAAACAATTCGACGTCTACGCTCTGAAAGTCACAAATATTGATTAAATTTGATGAAACTTGTTATGCAGCATCTTTAAGACATAAACTAGTTTGGGATTGCATTTGGGCGTTGCACACCCAAAAATGGGCGCTGCAGGGCGGCCATATTGAAAAATCAATTTTTGTCAATCCGGTACTTCCTAATGTAGCTAGAAGGCTGAAACTTGGTGTGTAGACAGTATGTAACAAACCTCAACACATATATTACGGGTTTTGACGATGTCTGAAAAATGACCTCGTCGTGACCTATGACATGACGACCCATAAACATCAGTTTGGACGACGTCCAAGCTCTAAAAGTCACAAATACTGATCAAATTTGATGAAACTTGTGCCTTTTGCCACTTAAAGATATTTGAAAATTTTCATTTTTCTGGTTTCCATGGAAACAAGTTGGACATAGTGCATTTTGTTATACATTTCGTTTCCGGAGCAGAACTCAAAAACCGTTCAATATATCTTATCCTAACTTTGTACACATATTAGTTAGGTGCTGACCTGGATGTTAATGTCGACGTTAAAACTCCCACTCACTCATCAGTAAAAAACTGACTCAATTACTCACTCATCTTCTTATTATGAAAATATAACAAAAGAAATCCTGTTCACCACTCTGGACTTTTCTAGTCCGACACAAACACCGTTGCCATATATTGTGATGTTGCATTTTAAACTCAACTGGACTACCATCCAGTTGAGTTCATCACGTACTGAACCCTCCGGCGTCCGTCGTCTGTCGTCCTCGTCGTCTGTCGTCTGTCGTCCGTTAACTTTTCGACGTTAACACTCCAGCGTCCACAAATATCAACCGATTCTGATCAAAGTTGACATGCAACATCCTTACCCCAAGGACCAGGTTGGTATTACATTTTAGTCCGATCCGTTGAAAAATGGCGGACTTAGGCAACCATTTTGTTTTTGGTCATGAAAACGACGTTAACACTCGAGTCCACAAATATGAACAGATTTTGATCAAACTTAGAATGTGTAACCCTTACCACACAAGGTAGGTTGCTATTTCATTCCAACCCGATCCATCACAAAGTGGCCGCCATAGGCCGCCATATTGTTTTCAGCTCCGAAACGACTTTAAGACTTTAACGTCCACAAATATTCATGGATTTTGATCAAAGTTGGTGTGTGAGACTCTTACCACACAAGGTAGGTTGCTATCTTAAGTCAAATCTAGTACAGACAACTGACCTACTTTAAAGTTGTCCAGTCAGTTCAGTTGAGTTCTGCTTCCCTGGAAGCTCTAGTTATGAAATCACAGTGCCAATACCATCATAGCATGCAGTATACTGTACAATATACACAGTATATCGGATTGTCACATTATGGGTATCGCGTCTTGTGATTGGGGTAGAGACATGAAAAAAGGAGTGCATATACATATATGTGCATATCAACAGATATATATATATATATATATATATATATATATATATATATATATATATATATACATAATGTGTGTAGGTATGCATCTATTTGCATCGTTATTTTCAAAAACATTCTTTCTTTTCAGCACAAATCTCTATACTGAACTCCTGAAAGTATGCAACAAATGGACACGTGTGTGACTAATAGACTATCACTTCTGTGTGCAATCAATCTGTCACCCAAGTTATATGTGGACATTCTCCGAAAAGACTCGTGGCATGTTTTTCATCATCACAGCATGCAAATTGCGTACTTTAATATTGTCATGGTTTTGCTCTAAATGTTGTTGAACACAGAGTTCAACGCATTGCCACTTTCCACACTGACTATATATTGTTATGGATTTGAGAATTGTGTTTTTTTATTGTTGTTGTAAAAGATCACCCTCCTTCCTCCATTCGTTGTGTATAAAGGTCAAAGGTCGTTCCCGTAGTTATTTCATAAACATCCACGTAGCCAATCATAGATTTCCTCCTTGTTCAGTAGTTATCTCTTTATTATGTGTATTCGATTAAGGCTGTGGCTTCCATTAAGTGACACTCCATTGCACCAAATTCAAATAAGGTAGATTCCCTTCCCATTCCCCTTTTGGTCACGAATTGCCAACAGCTATTGGGCGGTTTTCTGCATTCCGCTGTTGCTTTGTGGTTTTCGCCGCAAAACTCCATTGACCACGCGGTCAGAGCGGAGAGGAAGGGGGAGGAGCCGCCAAATCCAGGGCGTTGGCCGCCGCTCGTCATCACAAGGTGGAGCCAACGAGCCCAGACCCGCCAATCAGGACTGGTGGGAGACCAGGACGGGCGTGGCGCGGGTTGATGTCGAGGCGCGCTATAAAAACGTGCGCGCAAGCCTTTTTGGAGAGTTGGTTGGACCAAGTCGAGAGTTGCGTAAGAGGAGGACCAGGAGTGTGGCATTTAGTGACGTTGAAGTGGCGTTGAGGTGGCGTTGCAGTGGAGCTGAGGAGCTGAGGAGCCTGGAGTCCAGAGTTCGGGAGAAAACGAAGCGCCCCAGTCCGCTCGCGGTGAACGATACGCACTCGCGGCCTGCAAGTTTTCCCGCCACAACGCGCATCGACTCTTGGAGCCGGACCTCGACGCCGACCGTTGCCTGGGCCTTCCCATTCCTCCTTCCAGTCATTCCTGCCTCAATTCCCCAGTCGTGTAAGTGTGCTCGTAGTCTGTCTTTTGTCTTGTCCCGGGGTACTAAGTAAGACTGCATAGGTAAGCTAAGGTGCACTTTGTCCGCTTCTTCTTCTTCTGTTTTTATTTTATTACCCTTCCTCCTCCTTGGTTTCTTTTAATTGTGTAAATATTAGTAATAAATTATATTTGTCTTTCATACCTTTTGCCTTCTTCTTCTTCACATCCGTCTGTCTTTTCCAAATTGAATACCTGTGGCACGATTTGGCCAACGTTCAGGAATCGGGTCTAGTCATTGTTAATAGTTCGTGCCGCGGTTGCTAAAACCGCTCGGCAATTAACATATGTCCGCGGTACGAACGGGGCTGTGCCACCGGCCTTTCCAGAGGTCGCTGTACAGCGTCAGGGACCACGTCGGTCAGTCATAAACGACGGGACTAATCCCCCCTCGATAAGGGGAACAGAGGCTGACGGGTTCCGCAACAATATGTTCATCGAAAATAAACTCTGGTAACAACAGATTCCTGAAGAACAGTCGTACAGTTCAAGATCGAAATGTTGGAAAGCTGTTTACGAGAACAATCAGCTAGGAACATAGTAAAAGAGCATCTAGCATTTGTCCACTCCACAACTAAGCAACTGTTTTTCCTGTCTATGTACTAGTCTTTCAAACCATTGACAGTGTGAGAATGTATGGATAATTCAAGAGAAAATGACTAAGTTGTAATGTCACTCGAGTCCAATTCAATGAATAATGACTGTGTGTGTGTGTGTGTGTGAGGAGGTGGGGATTTGATGAATGAATACTTAAACCCTGTTGAACACATCTATTGAAATATTCAACATATATTGATTCAATACCATACATGTATATTGTTTGACCAAGTCTTTCTAAATAAATTCAAGTCTGAAATCTGAGAAAAGTAATTGTAGTTTTACTTTTCATGCCTCACTTAAAACTCAATTTTTTCTAGTTTCCTGTTTCAACATGAGATACCTTCAACGTTACTGTACCTCTTTAGCACATATAAACTATATAGTTTGTGGTTCTATTATGCATATTCTAACCATATTGATATAGACCAGTTGAGTTCAGGTTCCCTGGAACCTCTAGTTAACATATACATCAGTTGATACTTTAGCACTCATTTATTTATTAGAAAAATCTATGTGATATTAATCATAACACCATTATCTGTATTAATCTGCAATTCTGTTTCTTCCAAAAACAAACAATATGTATCAACTTCTTGACTCTCCCCCCTTTCAATGTATAGAGAAGTATCCACTCGATTAGATTTTATATTTTCCTTTTGAGAACTCACGTCAATTGCGTAGATCATATAAAGTTTTGGAAACGCAACCATATCCAAAATAGGATCATTATTACCATTGCTTTCACACGCCTTTTGGTAAGACTTGTAGGCTTCCCCATAATCATTTTTTTCCCAATCGATTTGAATCTATCTCGCGGGTAAAATGTACCATCCAGAGAAACCCGAAGTTGTTTCACCTTAGCATTATCACTCAGCACATTATTCTTATCAGTACCTTCCTCTCCATCTTGTTTTTTAAAAATGAGCCATAGGTATCGTGGCTTTCCTTGAAGAACAGCGAAATTCCAAGTGTAGGTAGTGTGTTCCAGTTGAACGTGTTGACATCTTCTTTTCAGGGATGATACATTTAGCGGTTTCTTTGAGTTAAGTCTTCTATTCAACATCTCTTCTGTTTTAAGATTAGGAGTATATTCGCTGATATAAGTAGTGTAATAATGTTGCTTCTGGGACACCTCCGTTTAACATGGGAAATCCCTATCTAATGTCATTTACCCCCTTGTCTTTTTCAAAAATCATAAACACCTCTATTTCTCCCACCCTCATCTTTATGAACCTTTTGTCTGTAGTACCTATCCTTAATGTTGTTCATTAGACCACTCAAACACTACAAATATTTGTTTTCTCTTATAGACCTATCATCCTTCTTCTACATATCATCTGGCAGATTAATCTTTGACCCACTCAAACATTGACCCATTCACTTCCATATTAATTCTTTCCCTCCCTCATTGCCCCTAAACACCTATATTTCTCTCACCCTGTTCTTTACGAACCTTCTAACCTTTTGACATGTTATCCTTATTCATTAGACCACTTAAACAATGGTCCTTCTGTGTGAACCTGTGATCCTTCTGACCTTATGGACCTTTTAACCTTTTACTCTTAATATCATCTGGTGAATATAACCCACTCAAACAACGACCCTACAAATATTTGTTTATGTGTGGGAAATAATTTAATTCTCCTACAACTCTCCTCACCGTCTAATACATTAACAAAAAATATGTTTGAGTTTGGTTCTTTATTAAGATATTTTAACTGAGCTAAGATAAAATGGTAAACCTCCCTCAATGTTCTTGTTTGAGCGCCTCCAGTGCCACATACCATTTTTAAATTAAAGTATATATTTTCCTGACAACCATCAAAGTTTTCCGTCCACTCAAAAATATTTCCATCTTTTTTACCCAATTCACCGGTATTTAAATTAATTCTCTTATTTGTTTTGTGAACTTTTTTACCAGTTGCCTTTTCAATTATACCTATTTGATATTTTTCACATTCATTATGTTTTCCATTTATATACCAAGGTTGATTACACCTCCACTCTTTAGTCTGGTTGATACTTGGTTCTATCATTTATATAATAGTAAAAAAGGCGGCGGTAGCCCGTTAAAATCCCCAACCCCCCCCCTTTTTAACTTATCACTTATATATATCTTATCACTTATATATATCTTATCACTTATGTATATCTTATCACTTATATATATCTTATCACTTATATATATATCTTATCACTTATATACTTATATAACCATAAGGGAGACTATCAATTCCATTTTCTAAAATAAACCTCTTATCATCAAAAGCCCCCAATGCTTTCTTATTTATCTCTTCTGAATATAATTGATGTTTATAACTTCTTATTCCATTAATCTTTCTAAACTCTTCTTTCTTTGTTGTTAAACAGTTATAATAATCCTTAAAGTTTATTGTTTCTTTTATAACATTTTTCTTTACACCTTTTAACTTCTTATCAGTCTTTTCAACGTTATTCACAATGTATTTATAAGCATAAGCCTTTGACCTCAATCCCACAAATTCACTCATAACATTTCCTCCTAATTCATCCTTGAACTTTCCAATCACCTTTTTATTTTTAGAAGAGAACAACTCACTCTCTGGACTGTAATTACTCGTGTCATAGATATTAATGTCTCTTTTCATGTCTGAATAAACATCGTTGGTATTAATTTTCAAAATAAAACTATCTGTATCCATATAAAGTAGATTAACATCATTTTGATATTTCTTCCTCAAGTTATTATAAAAGTAATCATACATTAATGACTTTGATAAATCAAGAATTGTTGTTCCAATATAAATAGGTTTGTTCATTTCAATACTCTCTTTAATCAAATGGATCGCACAAAAGTTCTCAGTAAAGACCTCAGCTCGAGTAAAACTCGGTCTATTAATTAATTTTGATGCTTGTTTCCAAGATGTTGATAGTCTGATATTTTGTCTTTTCCTCACATTCTCCATAGTCTTACCAAAGACCGCATTATTCATTAATTTATAAAAGTCTTTCTCAAAATCTGTTTTTGACTCTGTTCTTCTTTGTGTATTAAAATCAATGTACCCCTTTAACCAATGACTTTGATTGAACTTTAGAACCCTATGGATCTTCTCTACTCTTAGACCTTTTGATAAATATTGTCGCAAATTTCTTTGGTGTAGAACATAATTTTTCTTGTTATATAATGTAGTAAGTAATTTTTCTGTTGATTCACCTATATCAAACGATCGTTGATAATCACTCAACCATTCTTTCTTTGGACTTTCTTTCTCACAAGCAAATGGGAGATCTTTGTGTAGGTTATGGAGTTCCTCTGGATATTTTAAATCAATTTCAAAATAATAACCAACTTTTTCTTCATCCAATTCTTTTTGTGTAGAGATACATACATCTTGTAAAACGTTTTTGTAGTCTTTTTCCTTTACCCATCTAAGTTTTCCATAAGGAAGAGCCTGAGACATTGCCCAGCCATACAGGTTGTTCGCGTCATAGTACATCAAGTAAGAACTCTCTTTCGTTGGATCATAATTTGGAAGATATTTGTTATTTGCTTTTGCGTATCTACTCGAGCAGACTTGTGAAATTCCACCTCTTTTTGCCTTTTCAATCATCAAAAGCATATCAACATCGGTTATCAAATCCAAATCTTGTTTTGTCATTTTCAACATCGCACTCCAGGCCAATCCAGGTGCTGTGTAGTAGTGAGCAGGATCCAATCCATATCCAGTGCGACAAACAGATCTAAAGGCTTCAAATACATCGGCCAACAAAAGCACATCAGTTTTGAGGTACAAATCGTGATACTCACCAAGATTCTTAATGTTATATTTTTTCCAAACATTTTGTGCGTGTACATAATCTTTATCAGATATATGACTATTATTTAATTTGTTATAGAAATTTTCTTTTAAAGGAAGTTGTGTTTCATTGAATCTCTCAAATGAGTCCATATAGTCATAGGGGTAAATTCCCTTTTGTGTTAGAAAATCTTTATCTAAAAAATACTCTGAAAGACATGGAAACTCTTTTAGATTTTGAACCAAGTTAGCCAATGGACTTGCCATGAATTTAAATGTATCAAGAAATCTGATATGAGTAATAGGAGATGTGTGAATTGTTTTTGTGAATGAAATGTATTTCTGATCCGTGTTTGGAATTGCTGAGATACTTCCAGAAGTCTTTGAGAGTTCCTTGATAAATAGATGTGTATCATAATGAGCGTTGTTATGAAGAAAGACAGGAATGAAAGAGGGGAGTTGATAATTAATATTACAACTTTGATGAGCCGGACCTCTATATTTACCAGTGAGATGACAATGGTCTCTAACCTTTAGACCTTTACCAATTTTCTCCTCACAAATATGACAGACATTGTTTTTTATAAATTCCCTTTTTTCTTTACTTGTTAAGGACATTGGTTTATTGGTTTCTCTCATTATCTTGGTTAATCGAACACAGTCTTTTTCTAGTCGTTTCACAAACTCCTCTGGGGTATTTGAGCCTCTATACATCTCTAACTTGTTATATTTATCACCAACGGATGATTTGATATAATAACAAAAACCACAAGGAGTATGTTTTTGATATTTATTTGTGTATGATTCTTTTGGATCTTGAGAAGCAGTATCAATTTTTTCTAAAATACTTTCAAAATCAGCATATATAACAAATGGATGTTTGATCTTTTTATTTTCATCTTTGAATGTGATCTTTGAGCCTTCTTTAGGCATATTGATTACCGTTGATTTATGTTCGCCACAATAATTTGAATGTTTATCTAATCTTTCTTGTGAATTGAAGAAGTTAAGACAACGCAAACAAATATATATTTTATTTGTTCTCTTACAGACTTGTGGTTTTATTAATTTAGCAATATCTTTGATGTATGTATAATGTGAATTTTCGTCTGAATTAAAATATAGAAGATTAATATGAGTTTGTTTACAATTGTCAGAAAGCTTTAAAACCTGAATGTTGTTTGTTTCTGTTAGACCATAAACATTAACTGATAAATTATTCATCTTTTCAAATTTAGGAATATCATTTAAAGTCATCGGAAACTTTAGATCTTTCGTATTTAATGTATTCTCATATTTTTTATAATGAGATACTCTTTCATCATGAAAATGTGGAGGATGTAAGTGTGCTAAAATAGACCAGAGAAAACATTTATTGTCTTTATTTTTGATATTGATAACTGCTTTTCTATTTTTGATAACACTGGGTAAATCAATGTAAGAAGAAGCTTTTAGAGGATCTGATTTAAGAATATGAATGTCTATGTAAATAATTTTTCCTATATTGAATCCACTTCCTACGATTGAATTATCCACATCTTGCTCTTGTTTAATAAGTTCATCATAGACTCCTGATGTTTTAAAATCTTGATATGAAGATATAAAGTGTGGCTCAGTTCTCATGTATGGTGCATCTATAACTCCTTCATCCTTTGTCATTTCTAATTTTACTCCCATATAAAATTTAAGTGGTTTCATTTCCTTTAGTGTTTTTTCAATCAACGTTTGAACAGCAGGTTTAACTATTTCTACAGCATCAACTATAGACTCTGGTTCAGGAGGTTTGAAGTTAAAGACTCTTATTTTAATATGTCCTTTGAATGCTCCATCAGAGTTTTTAGTTGTGATAAAATTTGATAAATGTAGATTTGTTTTAAGATGTATTTTGAAGCCTTTCTTGAGGATATTTTTATTACATGTAGAACAGTGTTTTGTTTCAGGTGGAAGAGGGGAAAGTTTGTTTAAAATGTTGTATGTATGTTTTGCGGTGAGAATATGTTGTTTATAATATTTTACTTCCTTCTCGCAAGTATCACAATAAACCATATTTATAGCGTGAGAAAACGTGGTGTTTTATATATATCACTGTGCTTAAAATAAAACACTTTTGAGCTTTACAGCTCCGTTTTATATATATCGCTGTGCTTAAACTAAAACACTTTTTCACTCAGAATCATCTAAGTCATAACTATCACATGAATACTCAGAATCATACTCAGAGTCATCAATAAAGCTACTCTCATAACTATCATTTGAGCACAAACTATTAGTATCATAACTATCATCTGTGTTCAATGAAATACTATCATCACCATCGTCCAAGTTCAATGAAATACTATCATCACTATCGTCTGAGTTCAATGAAATAGTAAAATCTTCACTGCTGTATTGACTCATATTTAATTAGCAAGAAAAATATTCCCATCAATATCTATATACTTTCTTTCATTAACAGATTCAATCTCTACAATTTTTATATCAAAAGTTATCTTTAAATAATCTCTAACTATCATAGAACGAAATGACATTTCACCAGAAATATTAACATCATTCATTTTACTTAGATCTACACCCTTTGGATTATTAAAGAAAATACAAATGTCTCCTCTAGAATTATTAATGGTCTTATCATTCTTTTTCAAAGTATCGTGGTCAATCACTTTTTCAAGCTTTGAATAAATTGCCAGGAGTAGAGGAGAAACTTTTGTTAGATTTACTTTAATGGATGTCTTTCCAGGTATAGTTAGAGCTCTTCCTTTAAATGAAATAGAGGGGCTCATGTTATTTTCCATAACTGGTTTTACCCAAAAATTTCCATATTTATCTTTGTTCAATTTAACATCTTTGACATATTTTTCTATATCTTCCACCGAAGTAGAGATTGATTGAAATTTGTCTTTTGTGCTTTGAAACATTGTATTTATTAATGAATAAACTTGCGTTTAGTTTAAGTAAAAATTTACCACATAAATATGATAAGTTCTGAAGGATATTTAGAATTTCCAGACTCTCCATATGATAAATTAGAGAATTGTCCGGCTTGTGATAGAGTGGGGCTTAATGATGAGGATTCATATAAACAATGTATTTTCTGTGATTTAATTTTAATTAATGATAATAAGAAATATAAAAAAATATATAACTCTTTTAAATTAGAACCAAAAATGAATTACTTTACAAGATTAATAAGAGAGATGAATGTTAAGTATTGTGATGATAATACACCATTTCTTTCAAGGGAAGAGACTAATTGTATTGAGGAAATGTATAAGGGTTTAATGATATTTATTATTCAAAATAATTTTAATGGAAATGTTAATACAAGATACTATATAAATAAAATAATGGATTATTTTGAAATTAAACCCGAACTCAGGATAAAATATAGAGTTTCTCAAATAGCTCAAAAAAAGTTGGATAACTTGTTTTCCAAATATATAAATGAATGATTTTTTACCCGTTTGGGAAAATAAGATAAAATTTAATAACCATAAAAACATTCCAAATTCATTGAGATGTCTAATAGTTGGTTCAAGCGGATGTGGAAAAACCTGTTTACTTTTAAAGATGCTCCTTGGTTCTAATTTTTTAGATTATGATAATTTAATAATTTTTACAAAGTCAAGTTTTCAACCCGAGTATCAACTACTCTCACAGGGTTTTAATGCGGGTCTTAAAAAGGAAGACATTATCGGTTTATTTAAACTTCAAAACAAACTAAATGATTATAATATTGATGATATAATACAATTATTTTGTGATACACAGAAATCAAAATCGAAACCCATAACTTGTATTCTCAGTGATAATACGGATGATATACCTTCACCTCAAGATTTAGATAAATCAAAAAAGAACCTTGTCATCTTTGATGATTGTGTTAATGAGAGAAACCAAACAGTAATGGATAGCTACTATACAAGAGGGAGACATTCTTCTTGTAATTGTATATATCTTAGTCAATCATATTTTCAACTCCCTCGACGCTCAATAAGAAACAATGCCAATACTTTTATTTTATTTAAGTTAAATTCAATAGATGTAAATAATTTTTGGAGAGATAATTGCTCTACGTTATGTAGTAAAAAAGAATTTGAAAATTATATGAAACACACGATTGGAAAATATAAATATATTGTTGTGAAACAAGATGAGATACTAAATGATATTTTTCAATAAATAAATACAGAAAATGAATACTGAAGAAAGAGAAAGAAAGTTTAAGGAACATCAACAATTAGTTTCAAAAGTTGTTAAACAACAGGAAGAGATAAAGAAGAAACGGAGACAGAAACTAACTGGTGAAGAAGCCTTTGAAAGAAAACAAGAGAAATTCTTTAAACCACTTTTGAAAACTCAACACCCTACAGTTCCCACGGTAGAATTTACTCCGAAAAAACTTCAAATGCTCAAAGATTTTAGTCAGATAACAAAACAAGAACTTGGTGAATTAGAATATGATGACGAGGGATTATTTCGGAAACTTGAGCAGGTAAATCAACCCCCTAATTATGTTGTGGAAGCTCTTCAAAACAATGAATATTCTGCGGGTTCAAAAACCAGAGCAGGTCTCATTCCAACAGAAGAACCAGCAGTGTTTCATCTTGTGGAAGAAAAGGTATTGATATTTAATGATGAATTGATGTTCTTGAGTTCTACTCAACCAAATGTTAAATTAACTCCAAGATTAATGTTTCTTCTAACAAACCCCGGATTCAGCGGTTCAAAATATTTTGAGGAACCACTTGATATGGAAAGAGAGGAAGATAGGGTATATATTGAGTTGTTAAATACACTTGATTATGGAGTTTCTGTTGCTGGTAAAAGTAAGAAGAATGAGAAGGAGAAACATATTATTGATGCTTTAAGTAAGCTTGGTTCGGGTGTTAGTTTTCTTCCAAATGACCCATCACAATTAGTTAATAGGCTATTATTGTTATTAGGTAGTAAGAAGGCTGGAAACAACAATTGTTTTAATGAATCCTCAGCCATTTTAGATCAGTTGATGAACATGAAAATAATTAATAAATGTCAATACAAAGATATTTTATTAGATATTAAATAAGATGAGAAGCACAATTCTTAGTTTTAATTTCACAACGAGCGATTACACAGCTTCATTCCCTTACCCACTACAACTTGACCTCCTTACCTCATATGAGGCATCTTTGTTGTCAATGGAAACTTACAATACCCTTTTTAATATCACAGAGAAAAACAACAAGTTTAGTTATAATCCAGGCACTGCCTACAAAACTATAACTGTTTCACCTGGAGCTTACGAGATTTCTCAAATATCTTCAGAAGTCTCTCGCCTTATGAAAGAAAAAGGTGATGAACCAAAAAATATTGTAATAGATATTCAAACACACACTTCAAAATCAACTATTAAACTGAAAAATAATTATAAAGTTGATTTCACGATTGAAAATTCGTTCAGAGAGCTATTGGGTTTCTCTTCAAAAAAGATTGAAAATAACGGGACGTTTTACAGTGATAATGTTATCCAAATATCCTCCGGTATAAATTCAGTATTAATTCATTGTGATTTGATTGATGGTGCTTATAACGATGGAATAAGAACAAATACAATATTTTCATTCAGTGCATACTCAACCCCGATTGGTTATAAATTTAATATGGAACCAAAAAATCTTGTCTATTTACCTGTGTCAGGAAAAACCATATACAGAGTAAATTTTAGGATAACCGACCAAGATAATCGTATGATATCCTTTAATGATGAAATTATATCCATCAGAATTCACCTACGTGAAGTTTTTCAATAAATAAATAATGGTTATTGTAAGAAAACACGAGTTGGGAAAATATAAAATAATTACAGGGGAGGGCATGTTCCTTTCACCAGACTATACAAGGTATGTGGGTAAAGGATACTATAAACCTAAGAGACAACGGGGTGTGGGTCATCAATTTCGAAATAAAGGAGATGGGATAATTGATACTCTAATGGGTATTGGTTCAACCATTCTTAAACATAAAGACCTAATTGGTTCAACTGCTTCTCTCATGGGAAATGTAGCAGGTGTTGTAAAGAGTATAAAAGATGCTCAAAAGGAGTCCCATAAATTACAAGCAATCAAAGAAATTAAAAAAGGTAAAACTCAACTATCTTCACAAGAACGACAAAAAATCATTAAAATACTTGGGTCAGGGTTTCAACAATTTTAATACTATATAAATACAAGTATGGAAGCGATTGATAGTATCTATGATTTGGATGATACGATTATCATTTCAAACTCTACTAAAAAGGAAGACTATTTTAAGGTAAATGCTATTACAGGAACCGACTGGAATTCAAACGGAACAAAAAGTTTTGAAATAAATAATCAACAAACTTACTTGAATATAGCTGATAGTTTCTTGCTGTGTAAATTTAAATTCACTAAGGCTGCGAATAATACTAATGCTACACTCGTAAATGATTTCTTCTGGAAAATGTTTGACAGTGTTCGCCTGTATATTGGAACACAAGAGGTTGAAGCGGTTGATTATGTCTCTGCTACATCTGAAATGATGAAATTTACACTATATTCGTTTGGTGATAGAATGGGTAAGGGAGCTGTTGAAGGCTTTATTCCTGATATGTCAACGGGAACAAACACAGACCCTGGTTATAGTCAAAGGAAGTCAATGTATAATGATGACGCAAAAGCTGAGAATAGTTTTACCGTAGCAGTACCTCTTAAAGGTATATTTGGATTTTGTGATTATGATAAAGTTTTGTATGGTCTTAAAATTAGATTTCAACTACAAAGGAATGATAATGTAAATAGATTGCTTTTTGGGGCTGAAAATGCTTTTGGCGACAATAATAAATTTGTTATTAATGATTTGTGTTGGTATATCAATGAATATACTCCTAATCTTAAAACGGAGGAGATGTTAAATAGAAGACTTAACTCAAAGAAACCGCTAAATGTATCATACCTTAAAAGAAGATGTCAACACGTTAAACTGGAACACACTACCTACACTTGGAATTTGGGTGTTCTTGAAGGAAAGCCACGATACCTATGGCTCATTTTTAAAAAACCAGATGGAGAGGAGGGTACTAATAAGAATAATGCGCTGAGTGATAATGCTAAGGTGAAACAACTTCGGGTTTCTCTTGATGGCACATTTTATCCGCGAGATAGATTGGAAATTGATTGGGAAAAAAATGATTATGCGGAAGCCTACAAGTCCTACCAAAAAGTGTGTGAAAGTAATGGTAATAATGATCCTATTTTGGATATGGTTGCATTTAAAGGTTTATATACAATCTACGCAATTGACCTGAGTTCTCAAAAGGAAACTATAAAGTCTAATCGAGTGGATACTTCTCTATACATTGAAAGAGGGGAGAATGAAGAAGTTGATGCTTATTGTTTGCTTTTGGAGGAAACAGAATTACAGATTAATACAGATAATGGTGTTATGATTAATATCACATAGGTTTTTTCTCATAAATAAATGGTAGGGGTATATGTTAATCAAATCAATCTTAATAAATTAACATCTTGTATTCAAAATCAAAAGCCTTGTATTATTAATGTTAATACAATTCAAAGAAAAGGAGCTGTAAGAATTGATGTTTTACTCACACACACACAAGTAAAAACACTAAATGATGTTGGATCACTTAAAATTAAAATGACGAAACCTATGTTAAAGAAATATTCAATAGACGAGTCAAGAGGAGGATTTCTCCCGTTTCTAATTCCTTTATTTGCTGGTTTAAGTGCGGCGGGAGCATTGACTGGTGGTATTTCAGCAGCGGTAAAAACTGCTAACGAAAGGAAGGCACAACTAAAAGCTCAAAAAGAATTGGAAAGACATAACAAGGAGTTGGAGAAACAAATTAGTGGAAGTGGTGTAATTGTAGATTTTGCTCAAAAACTTGAAAGTCTACCTGATAAAGCTAGATTGTTGGTTGGTGATATGCTTTCCTCTATCGCTCAAGCGGGTGTTAAACTAACTAAACGGGGTAATGGATTGTATCTTTCTCATAAATAAATGGATAAATGGTTTAAACAATTTGGAAAGAATACAACGTCAAATATAGAACTAGCCAAGTATTGTAAAACACTAAAAATTGATAATGTGGTAATCTGTATGAGAGATGAATTAATACATATAAATAAGAATACAAAGAATATTATTATGAATTTAGACACACAGAATGGTTCTCATTGGGTTTGTATTCATAATAGTCAGGATAAATATTATTTTGATAGTTATGGTATGCCACCACCTGTTGAAGTAATACAATTCTTACAGAATGGTGTTTATCAAACATTTCAAGTTCAAGAAATTAATTCTAAATGTTGTGGTCAATTATGTTTATATGTATTATTTCAACTCAACAATAATGAAAATTTTTATGATATCATTTTTAATCTAATATAAATGACTTATGTTGGAAAAGATGGTTCTATCTTTGGAAAATCCTCTCAGGATATTGATTTATCAAATTATTATACAAAGGCACAGGCTGAACGACAAAAATATAGTGTAAGTAAAAATATTAATATGAAGAATACTTATAAATTAATCAATTATCCAAACCCTACAGATGCGAATGACTTAATTAGATTAAGTGATTTATCACAATATATATTTTTAAAGAAAACAGCACGTTTTGTGAAAGAAGTAAAATTTACAACCACAACACCTGGTTATACTGACCATACACCTTTCCTCATTGAATTTAACTACCTGCTTACAATTGAATTTTATAAAGAAGGACATTTAGTTAATATGCGAATTAATAAATGGGGGTATGATATGCCTGATTTAGGGTATAATTGGTCTTTTTCAATAAACATAGAAGACCTACATGATTTAAATCAGTCTCGTAAAGAAGAATATTATCCACTTGGTGAGGATAAGGATTTATGTGGAAGTACAATTAGTAAACAACAAATACGTGATTTTAAGAAAAGAAAAATATATGATAGTATAGCGATGGTTCGCATGACAAAGAAGGAAGGTAATGAGATAAGGATAGAAAGCCGAGGAATACAAACCGATTTGGTAGTGGGAAGATGGGGTGGTATTACCTGTCATAATATTAATCTCACATATATTTCTGATACATAAATGGCAGGAAGAAGACTACAAGAGAATTATAATTTTTGTATTCAAGGATACCTACAAGAAAAGGGTGCTCGGTATTACATACCTTATGATTTGGAGCATATACATGGGAATTTTGTCATTAAAAACTGGCCTTATACTGATATTGTTAAACCCACAAATAGAGACTTGTTTAAAATATTAAATAAAAATGAACTTCTCAAAGTTATGAAATATAAAACTCTTTTAGAAATCGTCAACAAATCTTATTGGTATCCTATTATGAGAAAAATAATTATAGATACAAGAATATCTCAAAATCCAGATGAGTATATGTATAATATTCTTTGGGGTTCAAACTCAAGGGTAGCAAGGGATGAGGAAGGAGTTGAAGAAGAGAAGGAGGAAAGAGAGAAAAAGGAGAAGGAGGAAAGGGAGAGGGAGGAGAAGGAGGAGAGGGAGAAAAAGGAGGAGAAGGAGGAGAGGGAGAAAAATGAGAAGGAGGAAAGGGAGAAAAGGGAGAAGGAGGAAAGGGAGAAAAGGGAGAAAAAGGAGAAGGAGGAGAGGGAGAAAATGGAGGAGGAGGAGAGGGAGCAAAGAGAGAGGGAGGAAAAATATAAAAAGATGGAAATCATTGAGATTCATAAAAGATTGAGTGTATTAAAGCAAATAAATCAATCTCAACGCACCGAAGAGGAAATTAAAGAATTAACAACTCTTATGAAGATAATGGTTTCAAAAATAAGAACGTCAATGTCTTCAATTTCAGGGAGGAGATTTAAACGAGAAAGTGGTGAAGAAGAAGAAGAAGAAGAAGGAAAAGATTATGTGATTGATGATGTTGGTGTCATTGACTTTAGTTAGTTTTTATTTGTAAATAAATGGAGGAGAGAGTGAAGGCATTCCTTAGGATTCTTTATGTTTTAAAAATAAAGATTGAAATGTATATGTTGAAAACCAAAAAGGTTTTGATACTCTGTCGGAATTTTTCTGATAAATAAATATGAGTTATTGTCTCAAATGTAAAAAGAAAACTAAATCTAAAAATATCTCTTATGTTAAAGCTAAAAATAATAGAGTTTATCAAAAAGGAATATGTCAAGTATGTGGCTCTAAAAAGTGCCAATTCATCTCTCCTAAAAGAGGAGGAGACATACAAAAGTTTCTGTCAGGAAGTAAATTTACAACAACTGGAATTCCAGGGGAATTACACCTTCCAGGGTATTCTTTCTGTGGTCCAGGAACAAACTTGGATAAAAGATTAGATGAGGCTGACAATCCTAAACCTTGGTCTAAACCTACAAATAGGGTTGACGAAGTGTGTATGAAGCATGATATTGCTTATGGGAAAACCACTACGTTGACTGAAAAACATAAAGCCGACAGCGAAATGTTGTATAATTTGTCTTTGATACAAAATCCAACGTTGAGAGAGAAAGTTGATAGGTTTATTGTGAGAAATTTGATAAATGCTAAATTGAAACTTGGTCTTGGTTATTCCTCAAAAAACTATTAGGCTCTAATGATGTCATCAAGACTGAGGAGCTTTTGGCTGAAGAATTACACAAACCTATAATCACAAAGTTTAAAAGAAGGAAGGTTTATTCTAAATACACCGACCACATATGGTCCGCTGATTTAATTGAATTGAATAATGACAGGGGATACAGGTATGCTTTAACCGTTATTGATTTGAGGAGTAGATTTGCCTGGGTTGTCCCTTTAAAAAATAAAAGGGGTGATACTTTAATGTTAGCCTTTAAGCTAATATTTGATCGGGATAAAAGGAAACCAAAGAAGTTATGGACTGATGAGGGAACAGAGTTCTATAACAAAATATTCATGAAATTTCTTAAGGGGAAGGGTATTAAATTATACAGCACCTTTAATGAAGGAAAAGCAGTTGTTATTGAGCGTTTTAATCGTACTTTGAAAGAGAGACTATATAAAAAATTCACACAACTCGGTTCTCAAAAATGGGTGTATTTAATTCAGGATATTGTAGATGATTACAACAATGCAGTTCATTCATCAACAAAATCAAAACCATCAGAAACATTTACAAAATTAGAATATGAAAAGGAGATTAATTTGAGAAAGCCCAAGTTCAAAGTTGGTGATATGGTAAGGATATACAAATGGAAAAGCCATTTTGAGAAAGGTTATACACAAAAATGGACTCGTGAATTATTTAAAATCATTGATGTAATGGATACAGTCCCTTGGACCTACAAATTATATGATTTAAATGAAGAAGAAATCTTGGGTTCATTTTACTCACAAGAATTACAAAAAACACAAGTAAGCAGATAATACCCTTGAAAATAATAAATAAATAAATAAAATGTAATGGGGATACGTTTTTATATCTGTGAACCCCAAACACAGAATCCCACAACTTTTTAGTTGGGGCTTAACTTTTGTGTGTGTATAATGGGGATACGTTTTTAAATCTGTGAACCCCAAACACAGAATCCCACAACTTTTTAGTTGGGGCTTAACTTTTGTGTGTGTATAATGGGGATACGTTTTTAAATCTGTGAACCCCAAACACAGAATCCCACAACTTTTTAGTTGGGGCTTAACTTTTGTGTGTGTATAATGGGGATACGTTTTTAAATCTGTGAACCCCAAACACAGAATCCCACAACTTTTTAGTTGGGGCTTAACTTTTGTGTGTGTATAATGAGGATACGTTTTTAAATCTGTGAACCCCAAACACAGAATCCCACAACTTTTTAGTTGGGGCTTAACTTTTGTGTGTGTGTGTATGTGTGAGTGAGTCATAATAATATACAAACCCTAACCCAACCCCAACCCTAACCCAACCCCATCCCTAACCCAAACCCATCCCTAACCCAACCCCATCCCTAACCCAACCCCATCCCTAACCCAACCCCATCCCTAACCCAACCCCATCCCTAACCCAACCCCATCCCTAACCCAACCCCATCCCTAACCCAACCCCATCCCTAACCCAACCCCAACCCTAACCCTAACCCTCACATTCAAAATCCCAACCCTAACCCAACCCCATCCCTAACCCAACCCCATCCCTAACCCAACCCCATCCCTAACCCAACCCCATCCCTAACCCAACCCCATCCCTAACCCAACCCCAACCCTAACCCTCACATTCAAAATCCCAACCCTAACCCAACCCCATCCCTAACCCAACCCCATCCCTAACCCAACCCCATCCCTAACCCAACCCATCCCTAACCCTCACATTCAAAATCCCAACCCTAACCCAACCCCATCCCTAACCCAACCCCATCCCTAACCCAACCCCATCCCTAACCCAACCCATCCCTAACCCTCACATTCAAAATCCCAACCCTAACCCAATCCCATCCCTAACCCAACCCCAACCCTAACCCTCACATTCAAAATCCCACCCAAACCCTAACATAATCTTTTTTTTATTCTTTTTTAAAAATATGTATTTCATTTTTTTTTTTTCCTCTTCTTCCAATTCTGTCTTTCAAGGCTTTCAAGTTTGAAGAAGTAGAAATGGGAAGAAAGAATTTTCCAGCATTTTCTTCCTCGAACTTTCTTGATATTGCTTAAATCAAGCGTCATTAAACAAAGAACATTGTTCATTGCTTTAGAATCCAAAGAGTCTCCAAGATGGACCCCACAGGTAGAGTCTCCAAAATAAAACCAACTTTCCAAGTTCCCAAGGTATAACCACATTCCTGTTGAGCCTCCAAGATAGGTATCACATTCCGAGTCATCAAAACAAAACCCCCATTCCGAGTCTCCAAAAATATAACCATCTTTCCAAGTCCCCAAGGTAGAACCACAATTTTCAGAAATATTGGGGGTTTCCGTGATAAGTCTCACATAGTATAACTGCGGACCATCAGGGAAAACTTCCCTTTCCCAATTTTTTAGGGTTTCTATGATGTGTCTCACATAGTATAACTGCGGACCATCAGGGAGAACTCCCCTTTCCCAATTTTTTAGGGTTTCTATGATGTGTCTCACATAGTATAACTGCGGACCATCAGGGAGAACTCTCCTTGCCCAATTTTTTAGGGTTTCTATGATGTGTCTCACATAGTATAACTGCGGACCATCAGGGAGAACTCTCCTTGCCCAATTTTTTAGGGTTTCTATGATGTGTCTCACATAGTATAACTGCGGACCATCAGGGAGAACTCTCCTTGCCCAATTTTTTAGGGTTTCTATGATGTGTCTCACATAGTATAACTGCGGACCATCAGGGAGAACTCTCCTTGCCCAATTTTTTAGGGTTTCTATGATGTGTCTCACATAGTATAACTGCGGACCATCAGGGAGAACTCTCCTTGCCCAATTTTTTAGGGTTTCTATGATGTGTCTCACATAGTATAACTGCGGACCATCAGGGAGAACTCCCCTTTCCCAATTTTCAGAAATTTGTGGGTCTCCAATGTATGACTTGTATTCTGGCTCATCAAGGTAGAACTTGTTCAGTGGGTTTTGTTTTGATAACTCACAACAAGTATCATCATGGTAAAACTCTTTTTCAGGATTTTGTGGATCTCCAAGGTATAACTCTTTGGCTGGGTCATCAAGGTAGAACTCGTTCTGGGGGTCTTGGTTGTTCAAAATGTCTTCAAACAAAAAAATAACTTCATCCCAAGTTGAGTTAAAAGCAGAATTTTCATTTCGTATCTCAGATACAATTTCCTGTGAAAGAAAATAACAATGTATTAATTTAATACAATATTTTTATTTGTATAAATCAAGCTCTATGAATATTAAAATAAACTTTGTTAACTCTTACATGAGTCTCATCTAAAAAAAAAAAAAAAAAAAAAAATTAAATAAATAAATAAATAAATAAACAAACTTACCTCCATTGATAAGAGGTTCGAGTCCAGTTCATCAATCTGAAGGTTGAGTTCTACACAGGTAGTAGGACTCCAAGGAATAGCAAAGTTATCCCATTCCATTTCGGCATAGGAGTCCATTCTCAAGTGAAGCAGAAAGCGTGTTTGAAAAAGCCTGTGTGGTCGGTGCCTTTTATAAGAAGGGCTGGGTGTGTGTCTTTTCCTGTGGAAATTCCCTGGGCGTGTCTTAACTGGAAATGATGTGATGGAAATTCCCTGAAAATGATGTAATGTTTTACCTGGAAATGATACAATGCTGAAGAGTTTATAAAGTGGGTGGGACTTAGCAAAAGTGGGCGGAGCTTAGCAAAGGGGGCGGGACATAGCAAAAAGTGGGCGTGGCTTAACAAAAAGTGGGCGGGACCTATTTAAAAGTGGGCGTGGCTTAACAAAAAGTGGACGGGACCTATTAAAAAGTGGGCGTGGCTTAACAAAAAGTGGGCGGGGCTTAGTAGAAAGGTGGGCGTGGCTTAACAAAAAGTGGGCGTGGATTACCAAAAAGTGTGTGGCACTGGAGGCGCTCAAACAAGAACATTGAGGGAGGTTTACCATTTTATCTTAGCTCAGTTAAAATATCTTAATAAAGAACCAAACTCAAACATATTTTTTGTTAATATATTAGATGGTGAAGAGAGTGGCAAGAGAATTAAATTATTTCCCACGCATGAACAAATATTTGTAGGGTCGATGTTTGAGTGGGTTATATTCACCAGATGATATTAAGAGTAAAAGGTCCATAAGGCCAGAAGGATCACAGGTGTTTAAGTGGTCTAATGAATAAGGATAAGGTTCGTAAAGAACAGGGTGAGAGAAATAGAGGTCTTTAGGGGCAATATGGAAGTGAATGGGTCAAAGATTAATCTGCCAGATGATATGTAGAAGAAGGATGATAGGTCTATAAGAGAAAACAAATATTTGTAGTGTTTGAGTGGTCTAATGAACAACATTAAGGATAGGTACTACAGACAAAAGGTTCATAAAGATGAGGGTGGGAGAAATAGAGGTGTTTATGATTTTTGAAAAAGACAAGGGGGTAAATGACATTAGATAGGGATTTCCCATGTTAAACGGAGGTGTCCCAGAAGCAACATTATTACACTACTGATATACAACAACACAACAACATGCATTTTAAAGGCCATTTTCCCTGCTAGAGCGGGGGTTAGCCTTGCGGTCCCTATGACAATCTTCTCCATTTTGCCCTATTTTCTGCATCTCTCCTTGTTAACCCCCTTGCCCGCATTTCTTCTTCCACCATCTTCAGCCAAGTCTTTCTCGGTCTTCCCCGTCTTCTACTTCCTTCTACATTCATTTCCATCACTCTTCTCAACCAGTCACTTTCATCCTTCCTCAACACATGACCAAACCATCTCAACCTGTTCCTCTTCACAGCACCAATCACAGGCTCTATTCCCATCATCTTTCGCAATTCATCATTTGTCTTCCTCTCTCTCAACGATACTCTGCACATCCGTCGAACCATTCGCATTTCCACCCTTTCCAACCTTCGTTGCTGCTCTACGTTCATTACCCATGTCTCGCTCCCATAAATCATAACACTTCTCACACATGCAGCATACACCTTTCCCTTCAGCTTCAACGACACTCCCCTCATCATCAGCACGCCACTCAATTCCCGAAACTTCTTCCATGCACATCTCACTCGAGCAACCGTTGCCGAGTCTGATCCACCTTCTCCATTCAGCATGTCTCCGAGGTAGCAAAATGTTTTCACACCTTCCAGCTTCACGCCGTCTCCAAGATCCAACTCAACATTTCCTCCATCCTTTGTATATAAATGGAAAACATAACGAATGTGAAAAATATCAAATAGGTATAATTGAAAAGGCAACTGGTAAAAAAGTTCACAAAACAAATAAGAGAATTCATTTAAATACCGGTGAGTTGGGTAAAAAAGATGGAAATATATTTGAGTGGATGGAAAACTTTGATGGTTGTCAGGAAAATATATACTTTAATTTAAAAATGGTGTGTGGTGTGTGGCACTGGAGGCGAATGTACCAACATTGTACCAACAACAATGTACCAACAACCAACGCTGATATACCAACACAAATCATTAATAACAAATTTATTATTAGCACCAAAAGCATTAGCAGTCCCAAAAAGCAACCTATTTACATTATCATTCCTTTGTAGTTGAAATCTAATTTTAAGACCATACAAAACTTTATCATAATCACAAAATCCAAATATACCCTTAAGGGGTACTGCTACGGTAAAACTATTCTCTGCTTTTGTTTCATCATTATACATTGCCTTCCTTTGACGATAACCAGGGTCTGCGTTTGTTCCCGTTGTCATATCAGGAATAAAACCTTCAACAGCTCCCTTACCCATTCTATCACTAAACGAATATCATGTAAATTTCATCATTTCAGATGTAGCAGACATAATCAACCGCTTCAACCTCTTGTGTTCCAATATACAGGCGGACACTATCAAACGTTTTCCAGGAGAAATCATTTACGAGTGTAGCATTAGTGTCATTGGCAGCCTTAATGAATTTAAATTTACACAACAAGAAACTATCAGCTAGATTCAAGTAAGTTTGTTGATTATTTGTTTCAAAACTTTTTGTTCCTTTTGAATTCCAGTCTGTTCCTGTTATAGCATTCACCTTAAAATAGTCTTCCTTTTTAGTGGAGTTTGAAATGATAATCGTATCATCCAAATCATAGATACTATCAATCGCTTCCATACTTGTATTTATTTAGTAAAAAAAAAAAAAATGCTAAAACTTTTGAAACCCTGACCCAAATATTTGAATGATTTTTTGTCGTTCTTGTGAAGATGGTTGAGTTTTGCCTTTTAAAATTTCTTTGATTGCTTGTAATTTATGAGACTCCTTTTGAGCATCTTTTATACTGTTTATGGCACCTACTACATTTCCCACAGCAGAACGGTTGAACCAATTAGGTCTTTATGTTTGAGAATGGTTGAACCAATACCCATTAGACTATTAGAGTATCAATTATCCCATCTCCTTTATTTCTGAATTGATGCCCTACACCCTGTTGTCTCTTCGGTTCATAGTATCCTCTACCAAGAAACATACCTTCACCCTTATAGTATGGTGAAAGGAACATGCCTGAGCATGTAATTATTTTATATTTTCCCAACTCGTGTTTTCTCACAATAACCATTATTTATTTATTGGAAAGCTTCACGTAGGTGAATTCTGATGGATATAATTTCTTCATGAAAGGAAATCATATGATTATCTTGATCGGTTATCCTAAAATTTACTCTGTATATGGTTTTTCCTGACACAGGTAAATAGACAAGATTTTTTGGTTCCATATTGAATTTATAACCAATCGGGGTTGAGTATGCGCTGAATGAAAATATTGTATTTGTTCTTATTCCATCGTTATAAGCACGATCAATCAAATCACAATGAATTAATACTGAATTTATACCGGAGGATATTTGAATGACATTATCACTGTAAAACGTCCCGTTCGTTTCAATCTTTTTTGAAGAGAAACCCAATAGCTCTCTGAATGAATTTTCAATCGTGAAATCAACTTTATAATTATTTTTAAGTTTAATAGTTGATTTTGAAGTATGTTTTTGAATATCTATTGCAATATTTTTTGGTTCATCACCTTGTTCTTTCATAAGGCGAGAAATTTCAGAAGATATTTGAGAAATCTCGTATGCTCCGGATGAAACTGTTATAGTTTTGTATCCGCTTCCTGAATCATAACTAAACTTGTTATTTTTCTCTGTGATATTAAAAAGGGTATTGTAAGTTTCCATTGACAACAAAGAAGCCTCATATTCTTTTGTGGGGTCAAGTTGTAGTGGGTAAGGGAATACAACATGCATTTTAAGGCCATTTTCCCTGCGAGAGAGGGGGTTAGCCTTGCGGTCCCCATGACGATCTTCTCCATTTTGCCCTATTTTCTGCATCTCCCCTTGTTAACCCACTTGCCCGCATTTCTTCTTCCACCATCTTTAGCCAAGTCTTTCTCGGTCTTCCCCGTCCTCTACTTCCTTCTCCATTCATTTCCATCACTCTTCTCAACCAGTCACTTTCATCCTTCCTCAACACATGACCAAACCATCTCAACCTGTTCCTCTTCACAGCATCAATCACAGGCTCTATTCCCATCATCTTTCGCAATTTATCATTTGTCTTCCTCTCTCTCAACGATACTCCAGACATCCACTGAACCATTCGCATTTCCACCCTTTCCAGCCTTCGTTGCTGCTCTACGTTCATTACCCATGTCTCGCTCCCATAAATCATAACACTTCTCACATGCAGCATACACCTTTCCCTTCAGCTTCAACGACCCTTCCCTCCTCATCAGCACGCCACTCAGTTCCCGAAACTTCTTCCATGCACATCTCTCGAGCAACCGTTGCCGAGTCTGATCCACCTTCTCCATTCAGCATGTCTCCGAGGTAGCAAAATGTTTTCACACCTTCCAGCTTCACGCCGTCTCCAAGATCCAACTCAACATTTCCTCCATCTGCAGCTCCCTCTGTGCACACCTTACATTTGAATGTAGCTGCCACACTGGTAAATGACCCTCTCGGACCACTACATTTTTGATGAACCCACTCAGCGCACATTGTACATTAAATGGAGTTCACTCCGACACCCTTCCTGTACACAGCACATGGCCACTTCCCAGTTCTTTCCACCTCACCACATGCTTTACCACTTGCCATCACCTTCGTCTTTCCTATATTCACCTTCAGACCTTTTGTCTCCATACATTCCTTCCACTTGTTCATCTTTTCCTTCAGTCCATCCATACTTTCCGCAATCAACACCAGATCATCTGCATACAACAACTCCCAAGGTAAACCCTCCTTTACGTTCTGAGCCAGCACCTCCATCACAGCTACAAATAGTAGTGGACTTAGTACCGACCCCTGATGCACTCCCACCTTCACCTCAAACTCACCACTCTTCCCGTCCTTCGTCCTTACAGCTGTGCGCGCTCTTTTGTACATTGCCATCACTATTCTGATCAACCATTCCTCAACTCCTAACTTCCTCAAGGCCCATGTCAATACTTCGCGTGGAACCCTATCGAATGCTTTCTCCAGATCAACAAACCCAAGAAACAACTTCTTCCTCTTCTCCATGTACTTCTCCTGCAACTGCCTCACAATAAAGAGCACGTCTGTCATTCCTCTTCCTGGCATAAACCCAAACTGCATTTTGTCGATCTTCACTTTCTTCCTTATCCTCCTCTCCAACACCCTTTCCAATACCTTCATTCCATGCTCCAATAATTTTATCGCTCGATACGAGCCACAGTCCAGAGAGTCACCTTTCCCCTTGTATAGAGCGACAAGGGTACTCGGTTCCCAATCCACTGGAATGCGGCCTTCTTTCACCACCAGATTACAGATCTCTGTCATTCTCTTCACACCCCAACTTCCTGCTGCCTTCAACATATCTCCCACAACTCCCGTCGGCCCTCCCACTTTTCTACTCTTCATTGCTTTTATCGCTTCCTCAACTTCCTTCTCAGTTATCTTCTCTGCCGGTCCTAAAACTGGGTTACTCTCTATGTTGCCATCCCATTCATTCTCTGTATTCAACAGCATTTCCATATATCTTTTCCATCTTCCTTTAATTCCATCTGGGTCCACAACGATTTGTCCCACTTCATCCTTCAAGCAACTCACCCCCATCACATCACACCTCTCTTTCGCTATCTGCTTTGCAATCCTGAATACCGCTCTCTGACCCTCTTCCGAATCCAAGCGTTCTCCGAACATTTTCCTACATGCCTCCTGCGCCTTTGCTACCTCTTTCTTTGCAGCCTTCTTGGCTGCCTTATAACTTTCATGCTCTGCTTTTTCTGCTCCCGTACCCTTCGCTTTCTGCCACTCCTGGAACTTCTTCCTCTTCTCGTCAATCCTCTTTCCAACTTCATCATCCCACCACCATGTTTCCAAGTGCCTCGGTGGTCCTTTTGTCCATCCACATACCTCACCAACGGCTCCCAACAGACTAGCTTTCATTGACATCCAACCACTTTCAAGCTCAACCACATCATCCTCTACCCTACTCAGCCTCTCTTTTAATGCCTCCCTTACTGTCACCTCTTTCAACCTCCACACCTTCATTCTCGGTTGGTACTTCACCCGCCGAGCTCTCCTCGCACCTTTCACCCTTATGTCGCAGACAACCAAGTGGTGCTGTGAAACAGCCTCCTCCCCCGGGATCACCTTTGTGTCCCGGAGGTGCCCCCTATCTCCCCTACGCACCATCAGGTAGTCAACGGTTGTCGTCGACCCACCTGACGTGTATGTAACAAGCTTATTATCCTCTTTCTGGAACTGAGTATTACAAATCAACAAATCAGCTCCATCAGCAAACTCCAAAATCCTTTTACCTTCTCCATTTCTCACACCATATCCGTAACCCCCATGAACTCCCTCAAAACCGTCCATACTCCTTCCCACATGTCCATTTAGGTCTCCTCCTACCACAACAACTTCCTCATCCTTCACGTTTTCCATCAGCTTCTCTATCGCACACCAGAACTTGTCCTTCTCTTCATTGCTCCGACCAACCTGCGGAGCATATCCCGAGATGACGTTCACCAAGAGCTTTCCAATCATCATTTTCACCATCATCAACCTATCACTCACTCTAGTCACACTCACCACACTGTCTACAAACTCCTCAGAAAACATGACACCAACACCATTCATGCCCTCCGGGCACCCTTGCCACATAAACTTGTATTTCTGTTCCTGCCTACCCTTCACCATTCTCACACCACTTCCCTTCCATCTCGTCTCTTACACACAACATATGTCCACGCTTCTTCTGACCAATACTTCCACCACTTCTTCTGATCTCCCTGTCATTGTCCCTACATTGCATGTCCCAAACCTCAGAAACCGATGGGTAAGGGAATGAAGCTGTGTATTCACTCGTTGTGAAATTAAAACTAAGAATTGTGCTCCTCATCTTATTTAATATGTAATAAAATATCTTTGTATTGACATTTATTAATTATTTTCATTCATTCATCAACTGATCTAAAATGGCTGAGCCTTCATTAAAACAATTGTTGTTCCCAGTTGTTCAATAAACAATTGTTGGGAGATTTTTATGGTTAAATTTTATCTTGTTTTCCCAAACGGGTTAAAAAATCATTCATTTATATATTTGGAAAACAGGTCATCTAATTTTGAGCTTTTTTAGAAACTCTATATTTTATCCTGAGTTCAGGTTTAATTTCAAGATAATCCATTATTTTATTTATTTAGTATCTTGTATTAACATTTCCATTAAAATTATTTTGAATAATAAATATCATTAAGCCCCTATACATTTCCTCAATACAAATAGTCTCTTGCCTTGTAAGAAATGGTGTATTATCATCATAATGCTGAACATTCATCTCTCTTATTAATCTTGTAAAGTAATTCATTTTTGGTTCTAATTAAAAAAGGTTATATATATATATATTTTTTATCATCATTAATTAAAAGATAATCACAAAATAAACATTGTTTATGGGCTTTTGACTCTGTATTTAATCCCACTCTATCACAAGCCGGACAATTCTCTAATTTATCATATGGAGAATCATGGAATTCAAGAGGCTCAATATCTGGTATGTCGTTTGAAATTATCATATTTATATAGTAAAAGATTGCTTAAACTAAAAATCATCTTCACTATAATTATCGGTGCTTTCATAAGCATCATCATCCATAAAACTACTTTCATAGATATCGTTAGAACACAAACTCTCAGTATCATAACTGTCTTGCGAAGACAAAGTCTCACTACCACTATCATCACTTTTAAAATCAACAAAATCTTCACTTGAATAATGACTCGTATTTAATTAGAAGAAAAAACATGACCGTCTATATCCATATACTTTTTTTCATTAACAGATTCAACTACAACATTTTTTATATTAAAGGTAATTTTAAAATGGTTCTTCGCTATGACTGAACGAAATGACATTTCTCCTGATATATTAACATCTTTCATTTCATCAAGATTGACATCTTTGAGGTTATTAAAGAATATAGAAATTTCACCGTGTTTAGAGCTAATAGTTTTATCTTCCTTTTCGGTAGCTTCAGTAAAAAGAGTTTTCTTTTTTGATACTTTTACATGTTTCATTACCTCCTCTGGTTTGTTATAAATCTCCATAAATAGTGGTGAAACTTTTGTTATAATTACTTTAATTGACGACTTCCCAAAGACAGAGAATGCTCTTCCTTTAAAAGGTATTGAGTAGCTCATATTATCCTTCATAATAGGTTTAATCCAAAAGTTATTGAAATCATCTTTGTTCAATTTTACATCAGTGCAATATATTTCAGTATCTTTTTTAAATGAGGAGATTGATTGAAATTTGTCTTTTGTGTTTTGAAACATTGTATTTATTAGACAAAAAAGTGATTGCCAAGAGATTGGGGGGAAAATAATTTACTACAATCTCAAAATGATATGTGGCTCGGGAGGTGCTCAAACAAGAACATTAAGAGAAGTTTATCATTTCATATCAGCTCAATGGCGATACCTAAACCGAGAGTTAAATTCTAATATAACATTTGTAAATATTCTAGATGGTGATTGTTCTTCTAAGAGAATTAAGTTATTTCCTAAAAATGAAACACAAATATTCGTTGGGTCTCTGCATGAGTATCATGAAAAATGGGGGGAGTTAATAAGTTAAATGCAGGGAGAAAAAGGGTGTAATTTTTCAAGCCTGGCATGCCTGGCATTTCAAGCCATGGGCAAGGTTTTGGGAAAGTGGGCGGGGCTTAGTAAAAGTGGGCGGGGCTTAGGAGGGAGAAAAGGGGTGTAATTTTTCAAGATAGGTGGTTTGAGCCAATAGGTTTCCATACTTTTCCCCATTGGCTTCAATGTTAAATTTGAGGTGAGCTGGAACCTATGAGTAGTTAGGTGTCAATAAGTTTTCATAATTTTTCCCATTGACTTCAATGTTATATTTAATGTGTTTTCGAACCTATGAGTCGTAGTTAGGTCTATTGAGGATTTAATATTTGGAAATAGGTTGTCCCAAAATATGGTGAAATCTGGTTGAAAATCCAGTGAGTTATTAAGTTTTTAGCTCTTTCCCCATTGACTTCAATTTTAAATTCTATGTGTTTTAGTAGTTAGTAAATTAGCTTCGTAAAAAGTGGACGCAATTTTTTGAGAGAAAAAGGGGTGTAATTTTATGATAGAGGGTGTGTGAGTCAATAAGTTTTTCCCTTTTTTCCCATTGACTTTAATGTTAAATTTAATGTGCCTCAGAACCCCCATTTTCCCCCTACTGATGCATCGTTTCAAATATGCATTAAAAAAAAATCACAGCACTACAATGGGTAACTAGAAAGCATCTGAAAAGGCAAAGCCTGTCTGTGTCCATTTGTATTCAGCCATCTTCTTCCGTATGCTCAAATAACAAAAACCATCAAAAAAAAAATTCAAAATGAAAATTGATGATTTTATGCAGTCTTGACCTTTGTGCTTTAGATCGAAAAAAAATATTCAGCTTCTAGCTTTTGATTGGTGAACCAATTCTGTGACTCAATATGCAAATTCTTAAAATTTCAGATCAATCAGGTGAAAAATTGATGAAGGCATGTGATGCTGACCTTTGATCTTTTGACCAAATTATTAATTTACCTTCTCTATATTCTCATAATCCTTTCGTGAAAATATGATGACAAAACTCAAATGGTAAATTGATATTTCGGGGAAATTGGATGAAAATTTATGATTTTAGGTGTCGCTGACCTTTAATCTTTTGACCTTTTGACAAAATTATTAATTTCCCTTCTCTGTATTAAAATAAAGCTTTGGTGAAAATTTGACAAAAGCTCAAATGGTTAAAAAAAGGTTACGGCCTGGACAGACACACAGACAGACACACAGAAGTGATTACAAAACCCAGTCTCCTGCTGCGCAGGGGATAGGCTAGTGAACATGCACAAAACATTGTAAATGTGCAAATAAAAAAAAATAGAAAGTACCAACTAGAGTTCATAGAACACCTTACCCAATGTAGTCTTGAGAAAAAGGACATGGGATGGGTCTTTTGAACTCTTGCTTTACATTTTTGAGCATGATTTATGTTAGCTTTGTTTATGAAATTTGAATAACAGGTGTGATGGTAACCATATGAAGCGAGTGGGTCAAACACAACAGACCAGGGCTGAACCTTCTGCCAACTTTTTTTTTGAGAAACTGACAATTTTGGAACGATCCATGAGAAAAACATACATCAAATAAACATATATTTTGAACGAGGCTAGCTCTGTCGTTGCATCGCTAGATACCGCCATTTTTGTCTGAATGTCGTTACTCCACCCTCAGAGTGTGCAGCAAATTTGATGGGTCGAGATGGCATAACGTTTTACTCGAGTAAGACGAAATTGAGGAATTTTGGGAAAAAATTGGAACAAGGCAATTTGAGTTCAACGCTAAAATGTATAATTAAATTGAAATGACGTAGGTTTTAACCCATTGGATCAGAAAGTAATCGCCGCTGATGCACCGTCTTTTTTTTTGACACCACCGTGGTTAACACGTTACCGTAGTTATTCGTGCCTGTTATTTGTCTTTTATTAGATCGCTGAAAACAGTAAGTTTCTTGTTTGAAATGATTTTCAATTTTGTTTGACTGCTACCCAGGCAGGCATAGTAAATAATTACCTCACTCCTCTGTGCATGTGATTGGGATGGGACTCTACAATTTGCCATAATTCATAGCCAGTTTACTGCAAAGCTGCAAGTTCGTCTTCTTCAGGACAGTGTAGTTCCTTGATCACCGACTGAAGTTTGTCAGACAGAGAGTGAACCAATTGCTTAAGCCCACTTACACACGTGTGGTTAAGAACATTTGCACAACAGGTGCTAAACTCTTAATTTCGAAAACACTGCAATGATGCATATGTATAGCGATCTTAAAAGCATTGACAGAAAATATTACATATCATCCATTTTGAAAGGGGTAGAGAATGGAAGACACAACGTCGACATGTTTTCTTGAGTTCCCTTGTAAGAATAGGAAGATTTGCAATGTTTTCAGGCAAATATGGTAACATCTTGCAATGTTAAACACTGGTTTGAAACTCATGTGGCATCTCCTTTACCTCCTTCCTGTAGCTGCTCTACTACAGAGCAGCATTCATCTGAGCAAATACACTCCAGTGCATGTCTTCTGCCGTATAAGTTATGTTTGTAAGTTATGTAATTTATGGTCATTGCCCTGGAGAGTTGCAGTGATCTTAATGTAAGGCACTCACACAGCTAGGAGTTATGACATTTTTGAGAGTAGAGACTAACTGAATGGTGATAAACGTTATGGCTTGAAAATTTTGGGTCCTAACTTTGGACAAAATGTGAGGACTCTACATTGATTCTCAGGCTACTGACAGGATACGTTTTGCCTCTGATGCTGATTTAATTGTCGGCAGGTAATGATTCTACGGAATCATGGCTTGGTGGTGCTGGGCCGTAGCGTTGAGGAAGCCTTCCTGAAAATGTATGACCTTGTGTATGCCTGTGAGATCCAGGTAAATCTTCTCTGTCTGTAACTACGACATGGGTTTCTCTATTGTATACAGTAAAGGTGTTTGCCTATTGTGCGCTTGCCTTCGCCATTGTTAAAGCTGCTGTTTTGATTCCAGGTTGTTTAGCGTTTTGTGGTTTTACAAACACCTACAAATCTGTATTCCGAAAAAGATGCTGCTTTTAAAATTCTCATTCTGAAGTTTCAATTGTGAAGAAATGTCGGTGTAGTACGTGTAGTGTGCACCTCTTGGCCAAAGGAGCTAGTTTTCGAATACCTGGTCTTCTGCTTTGTCTGCTTAAAAAATGGCGTTCCTTTTACGAGGTCTTTCTATTCTTTGCTTTACTGAATAATTTTGTGAGATGTTTGATATGTTTTTTCCCATTTTATCCTGGCATGTTGAGCACACACTGTTTTGCTTGAAACTTTGCAAATATCTTGAATTTCCCTTATTTCCAATGCGTAGTTTGGACACCCTTCCTTGGTTCTCCTTCCAAGGACACCTTGGTTCTCTCACATCATTCAAATTTTGCTTTTCCAAATGTGTTGTTATTCGTGAATTTATTGTGGTTGTTCTTTTACCCATTCTCGTTAGTTCGCTATGCTCTAAAGACATTGCATTGATTATGTATCACTTGTTGCTGTGAAGGAATTGAGGTCCTGACATTTTTTAGTATCATGATCTTTTTTCGGGGGAGGAGGAAGGAGGGAAGGAATTATCTATTATAACCCTAGCATCTCATCTTTTGACTAATTACGACTTCTGCAATCCCCTCTCATAAAGAAGAAAACAAAAACATTGTTTTGTTGGGGAATGGCAAAGAGGCTGGGATTGGTGAATCTTTAAGATTGACCAGGTGACCACCGGAAACTAACTCCTAATGTCCGAGCATAACATGTAGCATGTTGATCTAACATGGATAACTTGAGCGCATACCTCCGCCAGGCTGAACAGTTTCCGTTTTGTATCCCACTGATAGGCCAGATCTGCATCTGGACCTGAACCAAAATCAAATCAGCTTGTTCTTGTCATCCAACCAACTCGTCCACCTAGTTTTGTCATAACTCGTCCACCACTTTTTGAGATATCCGGCTATTTGTCGTTTTTGGCCCCATCTCTCAATGGTGAAGAATCACTTAAGAAATTAAAAACTTATTGTATCCGGATCCTCATCTTCACCAAAATCTGATCAATTTGTCCTTGTCACACATCCAACCATGTCCACCAAGTTTTGTCTGAATCTGTTCATAACGTTGGAGATATCCAGCTGAAAATGGCAAGCAGACAAACAGAATTATATTAATTTTGTCGAATAAGCTTCTTTTTTTAATTATTTATCCAATGGGAGGGTGTAAATAGTTAATTGCCAAAATTGTCATCTAGGTCTCCCACTCGTCCAACCACAAACTGTCTTGTGTTAAATTAAAATTTCCACAAGTTTTCGTTTTTTGTCAACAGGAACTGCATGTGGCCTGTTAATGCGTAACTGTGTTTTGGGATTTATCATGCTACGATCTGAAATCCTGAGCTTAAGCTTAAGAATTGGTTTTGAAAAGTCCTTTAATTGTGAAGCCATATTACCAATCCGCTTGTTACAGAGAGTTGTTTTATTGCTTGTTTCCATGTGACATGATAGATGTGCTCAACATATATGCCGTGTAGGTTCGCACACTGGCGAGCGCTGGTGGAATGGAGAATGTGCGCCTACTAGATAAAGAGAAGTTGTCCCCTCGTACAGTCGGAGTCAATGTTAACATGAATGGCCAGAACATCTGGGGGATTGGTGATCAAGAGTTTGAAAGCCTCATGAGAATGATGGACAACATGGTGAGGTTTACTCTGTGGTCTACTTATCTCTTGTTGATTGTTCTCTTACCTGGCTGACTGTCACTCACTCACTCACTCTTTCCCATACTCACTCACTCATTTTTTTTCAGGGATACCGCACAGGTTACCCATACCGTAACCCAATTGTGCGGGATCGTGTGCGTGCACGTGGTGAGGTCGAAGTGCCTCCGTCTGCGACGGGCTTTTATCTCGATGACGAGCCAGGTCCTCGCTCACCATTACGGCATCTCGCCGTTGCTAGGCAGCAGCGTGAGCGGGCTCGCTGGCTACACTCGCCCAACGCCTACATGCGTGTCGACGCCGGCGAGAACGATGGTGGCACCAAGACCAAGGTGTGGCTGCCAAGTCGGCCCAGTGCCGCCTATCCCGCCGGCGTGCCCAGCTGTTTCACAAACTGCTTGGTCTGTTCCTCTTTCTCTTCTCTTCTCTCTTGCTTCTTCACACTCCCTGTATTTATTTTCTTTGGTTTCCTCTTGCGTGAGCAGGACTTCACAACTCTACTTCCTATGGCGTCCAAAGAACTGTAACCTTACTTGGAAATTGTCTGAGGTTTCTGGTCAGAATTGCAGGAGCACTTTTTCACTTCTGCAAAACTTTCAAGAATTATTAACTCTATTGCGTGGTATTGAGAGTTGGCAAATATGTTATTAGCCTGACATAGAATTGCTGGAGAAAAAATAAAATTATGACAATTTAACTCTCGATGTTATTTAATATCCAGCTTACAGACTCCAAATTTATTCTCAAAATAATTGTAGATGCTTTTAAAATTAACGGCAAGCTTAATATTGAAAGCTGTCAGGTATGAAAATTGTATCATTAAACATTTGCCGAAGGAAGACGTGTGATTGCAGGAAATACAATGTAGTATCGTGAATGCATTAATTTTTTTCTTTGTGATACCTTTTCTTGTGCAACAATCAAGAGTTAGGTCAATGGTTTTAAAGTAGGAAAATATAGGGTTCAAAGATGATCTCTGGAGAAGTTTACAAATACTACACGTGATGGAAAAGATTATTCTTTTGACTGGAGAGTAACTATTCACTGCTTTGCTCGTGCATTGAGCATTTTAAACACCGCCAGAAAAAAAAACCCCTCAGCAAACACTTGGTTTGTCAAAAATGCATTTTCATAAGGGGTTTCCCAAATAGCAACAAGAGGCAAGAGTGGAAAATCTCTGAACATTCTATATCTCCACAGGGCACCATGCAAAAGGGGAAGTGTGCATTTGACACGAGCATTCGCAAAAGTTTTTACCAACAAAAGCTGCCAACCAGCTCCTCCCCTCTCCTCCCCTTTTTACCAACAAAAGCTCCTCCCCTCCTAGACTCCCCTCTCACCCCTCCTCCTCAAAGCATCCTCCCTGCTTCTTCCTCCTTCCAACTTTCACCTTCATCTCCCCAAACCTTCTGCCTTGCTCTTCCCCCTCCTCAAATAACACCTCACTGTGCCTCTCCCAATCACCATCAAACCTTTTGTCTGCCCCATTCTTCCCTTTCTCCAAGCTATTCTGTAATCTCCGACACACCTTCAACAGCTCTCCCTACCTCTTCCTCCTCTTCCACATCTTACCCTACCCCTCCCCCCCCCTGTTCTGGACCCGATGCTCCCCCTTCCTCTTCATTAACGGTATGGACCTCAAACATCCGGGGCCTTCGCTCAAACTTGACTGACCTCTCCATACAGGTTGCTTCTGACAAACCAGATGTGATCTGCTAAACAGAAACTTTCCTCCTTCATGATGTCTCTGATGCCTTGGTATCTCTCCCAGGTTACTCCCTCCTCCGGTATGATCGACCTGAGCCTCGTCCTGGAGGTGGGGTTGCTATCTTTATAAAAAACTCTCTTCCTCACTCGCCCTCCACTGCCCTCTCTCCACCTCACCCCCAGGAATACCTTTGGCTACGGCTTCCCCTTCGCTCCCACCTTTTGTTCATATGTGTGTTGTACCGTCCACCAATCAGCGATGACTCCATCTACATCTCACTGTCTGATAATATGGACCAACTTCTATCTACCCATCCCAACTCTCTCTTCCTCATATGTGGTGATTTCAATTGTCACCATGCCAGTTGGCTGGGTGTGGGTACCTCTCTCACCAGCCATGGCTCTTCAGCAAAGGACTTCTGCGACTCACTGGGACTGACACAATCTGTCAATTTCCCGACCCGGATCTCAGTCAACGGAGCATCTTCTCTTCTGGATTTGGTTATGACAAACTTCCCTGAAAATGTCTGCTGCTCTTCTTCTGCTCCAATCGGCTCATCTGATCATGTGCTTGTCAAAGTGGACATCTCTCTGACCATTCTCAGAGAGCCTCCTCAGCGTCGACGAGTCTGGCATTTCACTCAGGCCAACTGGCACGGTCTTCAAGCAGCCATCAATCATCTGGACTGGTCTCCCATCTCTACCGCTTCTGACATCAACTCATCCTGGGAATTCTTTCAAAGTAAATTGCTCTCTCTCATGCACAGATTTATACCATCTCGTCTTCAGTTGTCATACCCTTCCTCCCGTCCATGGTACACGGAATCTTGTGGTGAGGCTGTTGCCCTGAAACAACTTGCTTTCGTCTCCTGGAAAGCAAATCCAACGGAAGGAAATCTCATTTCCTTTCACAAAGCCCGAAACAAGTGTGTGTCCACCCTCAGGAGAGCCAGGAAACAATATCTCACCATTCTCAAGACCGAACTCTCTTATCTGTCTCCCTCTTCCAAATCCTGGTGGCGTCTGGTCAAATCTGTTTCTGGTGTTTGTTCCCCCTCCATCCCCTCCCTCACCTCAAATGGCTTAACGGCTGACTCCGCACGTGAAAAAGCTGAATGCCTCAACTCTGTGTTTGCCTCTAAATCTTGTGTCCCAAACCCATCCCTCTCTGTACCCACCGTACCCAGTCGTATCCAGCTGCTCCTGGACTCTGTGTCCTTTCCTCCTGACAAGGTGGAAAAGTTTCTGTCAACCCTCGACTCTGATTCTGCAACTGGTCCTGACGGCATCAGCCCACGGGTCCTAAAATCATGTTCTTCTGCTCTTTCACTCCCTCTTTCTGTTCTCTTCACCCTCTCTTTTGCTCAAGGTCATCTGCCATCTGCTTGGAAATCAGCCAACATCACCGCTTTGCACAAAAAAGGTGCAAAAACAGATCCCAGCAACTACAGACCAATCACCCTTCTCCCAATTATCAGCAAAGTCATGGAATCCATCATTGCTTCAGATATTAAATCTTTCCTCTTCTCCAATGGCTTGATCTCTGATCATCAATTTGGTTTCAGACCTGGTCACTCTACTCTGGACATGCTGCTTCTGCTTTCTCAACAATGGATGGAGGTCCTCAACGCCAAACAGGAAATTAGAGCTGTCTCCCTTGACATTTCACGTGCCTTCGATACGGTCTGGCACCCTGCTCTGCTCTCCAAACTCTCCTCCTTTGGTATCCATGGAAATCTCCACGCATGGCTGGCGGACTTCCTCTCTGGTCGTAGTCAACGTGTGGCCCTGAATGGGTTTCTCTCATCTCCTCTACCTGTTCAGGCTGGAGTTCCCCAAGGTAGTGTTCTGGGCCCTGTGCTTTTTCTGGTCTTCATCAATGATCTCTCTGACTCTCTTGAAAATCCTCTCTATCTCTTTGCTGACGACTCTACTCTCTGTCGCTCCATTCCTCATCCCTCAGATCGGCAGTCTGCAGCCTCCTCACTCTCTGCAGACCTGGACAAAATCACAGACTGGTCAAACAAGTGGAACATGTCTTTCAATCCTGACAAATCTCACACTCTTACAATGTCTCTCCGAAAGGACCGACTGGACAACCCTCCCATCTACTTTCTCAACAATCCTCTCCAAGAAGTTCTGTCGCTCAAGCTTTTGGGTCTCACTATCTGCCATGATCTTTCTTGGGAAAACCACATTTCCAAGCTGGCCTCCAAAGCCAGTCGCCGACTGGGCATCCTCCGTCGTGCGAAGTCCTTCCTTGGCACACCTGAGCTCCTCACCACATACAAGGCTTTCATCCGCAGCTCAATGGAATACTGTTCCCCCCTCTGGGCTGGTGCTCCTGCCTCACACCTTGCTCGGCTTCACGCTGTTGAGGCCAAAGCTTTCAGAATCATTGGAATCTCCTGCGATGTAGTCAACGCCGAGGGCCTTTCACTCACTCACCGCAGGCAGGTTGGTGGTCTTTCTGTCTTCTACCGACTCCTCTCCGGCCTTGCTCCCCCAGCTCTCTCTGTGCTCTGTCCCCCCAATATTCCTTCAGGTCGCACAAGATCTGCCTGCAACCCTCTTATGGTTAAACTGCCAAAGTCTAGGCTCTCTGCTCACCTTCACTCTTTCATTCCCCTTTTCTCCCGCCTCTGGAACAAACTCCCCCACTCCCTTCAATCCCACTCCTCCCTCCAGGTCTTTAAAACAGCTGTTCACCACCATCTCTTATCTTCCCCCATCGAAAACCTTGATCTTTTCTACCCCCGGTAATTCACCCCAGAGTCCTTGCAGTGTTCATATGTTTTAATCCTCTCCCACCTCCCCCCAAGTCCTCCCGATGTCCCTGCTCTCAAATGTTGTGTTTGTGTCCTTCCCCCACTTCCCCCTCTCTTTTGTGTCCTTCCCCCTCTCTCCCCATCTTGTCTGCCGCTCCCCTTGTTTTTTGTGTTTTGTGTGTCGGTTTGTCTTTTTGTGTGATTAATGTTAGCTCTTTCACGAGCCTCGATCTTGTATACAAAAAAAACAAAAAAAACAAACAAAAAAAAAACCAGACAGCAGTTTCGAGCTTAAATCTGTTAAATTGCTATCAGCAAGACAAAACTGTTTGATGTAAAAAGCTCTTAAATCATTAATTAAAGCAATATTGCCAGGGTGTTTATTTACGATATATTGTACCGTAGGAAAATAATGCATTAAACAATAGTCCGCTGTGTATGACGCTAAAATGACAAAGAAATGCTAGTTTATTGATTTTATTATTTCCAATCCAAAGTAAACTAGAAAGCATTTCAAAACGTAAAGCCTGTCCGCGTCCCCTTTGTACTCAAAACTGAACTTGATGAAAACAACAGGTTTAAAAAAGAAAAAAAGAAGGTAATTTTATTAATTTGCATTCTCCATATTCTCATAATAGACTGGTTGAAATTAGACAAAAGCTTGAATGGTAAAACAGTTATGGCCTGGCCAGACACGCTGATGCTTATATATATATATATATATATATATATATATATATATATATGTATATATATATATATATATATATATATATATATATATATACACACACACACACACACACACACACACACACACACACACACACACACACATCAGTCACTTTGCGATTTCATACCATCAGTGGTGAACCGCCATTAAGGTATCCCATCCAGCTATGCTGTACCTTAATGGGAGCGATAAGTGCCATCTGCCACATGGCACATTACCTCTGGTATCCACTCATTATATGGAATCCCCTGGATGCAGCCGGGAGCAAACCAATCCAAATATATGTGCAGTTCTCCAGCCTTCAATGAGCGCAAGTAATGACGTCACTGCCATGTACATACGCTCTGCCTGTCAAGCTCTCAAGAGAACCCTCTGACAGAGCAGAATTTTGATCTTAGTTCAGATACTGTCAAAAGTGTATGTAAAACTCACAGTTACCGACCTGGTTTCGCCCTTTTGGGGCTCATCAGGGCAACGCAGTGAGTACTGCATACACTTATGACTCTGAAAACCTTTCGGTTATATACCAGTCACTTTGCGATTTCATACCATCAGTGGTGAACCGCCATTAAGGTATCCCATCCACCTATGCTGTACCTTAATGGGAGCGATAAGTGCCATCACTTATGACATGATAAGACACTTATGACAGTATCTGAACTAAGATCAAAATTCTGCTCTGTCAGAGGGTTCTCTTGAGAGCTTGACAGGCAGAGCGTATGTACATGGCAGTGACGTCATTACTTGCACTCAATGAAAGCTGGAGAACTGCACATATATTTGGATATATATATATATATATATATATATATATATATATATATATATATATATATATATATATATATATATATATATATATATATATATATATATATATATATATACAGACTTGGCATTTAATATGGAATATTTTTTTGTGGGGTGAACTTACTTTTCAAAATGTCTTAGAACCAAAAGTTCATTGGAATTATGTTGAAATTATTCTACATTTTGTTAATGTGACCTTTAAAAGAAACAAAAACCACATTTGACATTTCGAAACAAATAAATTGATCCTTGAAAGTGATGTAAACTGATATCGAACTCAATTCATGGACAGTACTGTATTAAACTTCTGTACGTTTTCCAGAAGTATCTCTTTATTTTGCACATTAACCAAATTTGTTTTTTAACAAAAACAAAAGTTAAATCACGACTGGGATTTCGGACAGTAAAATTACAGTTCAGTACTTCGTGTAACCCCCACGAACATTCAGGAGAGCACGTACACATTGAGGCATGCTGTTCACGAGATTTGCCAAGGTTTGGACAGGAATCGCTTGCCATGCAGTGACAATAGCCTGCTGCAATTCACGCACAGAGGTCAGCTGCTGGTCCAAGTGGTCGATTTGACGCATTAATTCTGCCCACAAGTTCTCTATCGGACTCATATCCGGGGACATGGCAGGCCACTCCATATGCTCTACACCACGGTCAGCAAGAAAGTGTTGGATCATGCGAGCACGATGAGGCCGTGCATTGTCATCTTGGAAGACAAAGTTTCCTCGAAAGGCTGCACGAGCAAATGGAAGCAATGTTTCTTCCAGAATGGCCCTGTACTTGAACTGGTTCAGGTTTCCATTCAGAACAACCAGGTCAGTTTTGCCCCCTGCATGAAAAGCAGCCCAAATGGTCACCCCACCACCTCCAGCTTGGCACTATACAATCTTTGTTGTAGGCTTCATGCACTTGTCTGCGCACTCGGACGCGGCCATCTTGACGATAG
>NC_136262.1:173753876-173763876 GCF_964187855.1 Myxine glutinosa
TTTGCTTTCTGCACACCTTCCTTTTTTTTTTTCTTTTTTTTTTTTTTGCTGTGGCATGCGGTTTGCGGGGTTCACTGTGACCAAAAGCATCCCTGCATGAATGGCCCATTTGGATATTTCCAGCCAAAGGCGAGTCAAGTATCGAGTTTATCAGGGTTCTTCTCAAAGTTTTATGCCGACGGTGCACCATCGCCATATTTATTCACCCCACCTGAGCTACATTTCGGCTAAAGAACGGTACCAACCAAATTGTACATTTATGCTAAGATGACGCGTTCTCGAGGATAGATAGATATTTGAAGCCAGGGTGCACATTGTGAGGATCCATTCTGGAGACTGAAGAGTAAAATCCAACCGAGTTTGTTGGACCAAATAAACACGTGCACACCCATGCAGGTAGAACGTGTCCAACCCACGAAGATGTGTGCGTGTGTATATATATATATATATATATATATATATATATATATATATATATATATATATATATATATATATTTCAAAAACAGAAACGAGTGTATTATGGTTAATTGTATCGCCAAGCAAATCTGGATTGGAATTTCACAATTCAAACGATTATCTGTATTTAAACAAAATCACAACAAAAATCTGCAAATCGACTTCTAAGGCTAATCATGAGACGAGTTTTGAGGATTTTCTTTGAATTGGGAGAGTGAAGTTTACCGATTTTTCTTCATGGTGGAGGGAGAGGGGATGACTGTTTTCAGGGAGTATTAATGCAAAAGTTATACAGCTTTTAGCCTTTTAATAAATTGCCCTTTGGCTTGCTCTGCTTCTTCTTCTTCTTCTTCTTCTTCTTTAATTATTGTCAATCGTATTCTTTTCCTTTTCCTCTTCTTTTTCCCACCGCCTATCCTTTCATCTGCGGTGTCATGTTTTGTGAGCTTGTTGTTGTCTTTGGAGTGTTTGTTCAAATTGAGGTTAAACGAGGTTTTTTAAAATTGCAATAGTTTTCTTTTTCAAGCAGCTGTCTGAAACATTGACTGTTGAACCTTTTTTTTTTTTTTTCAAGCGACAATATGTTTCTGTGAACAACGTCCTTGATTCAAAATGTATAACCAATAATTATTTTGCACTTTGAAATTGAGCCATCAAATATACCCTTATTTCTGAGAAATCAGCTTCAAAAATATCCTGTTAAAAAAGAGCAAGGATTTCCACAGCAAGAGTAGGTTTATATTTCAAACGTTGGTTTGGACATCGCTGAGATTATGTAAGGATTTTGTGCATATTTTAACCTCGTTTACAGTTTATCTTGAGGAATAATTACGGAAATTTCAAACTATACACTGTCATTTCCCAGCATTTATCTTACTCTCCTCGTTGATCTGCTTGAATAGAAACAAACCATTCCTGCTTACTGGTTCCATAGGATGATCAGTGTTGTTAGATGAAACTATGCAAGTTATTTTCCAGCAGGCAATTCGAAGTATGGATAAAAGTGAACAAATTGCATGCATCACGCAAACTCGACATAGTCACGTGAAAAAGTAAGTACACCCCGTGTAAAGTTTTGACTTTTTCAACATATTTCAACATACAGCTATTTGATCTTCATTTCAACAATATTGATAGATAAAGGTGATATAATATAACAAATATCATGAAACATTTACATTTTGTAGTCCATTGTATAATTTAAATAAACATAAATGCAAATTTTGCGTGTGGAAAAAGTAAGTACACCCTATGAAATGTTTTTTTAAAATCTTAACATATGTGGACATATCAACATTTGATCTTCATTTAAACAGTATCTATAGATAAAGGTGATCTAATTGAACAAAAAACAATGAAAGATTGACTTTGCAATAATTTATTCAACAAAAAATTAACAGAGATGCCATTTCCTTCTATGGAAAAAGTAAGTACACCCTTGGCTCTAATAGGTGGTATTGCCCCCTTTGGCAGAAACAACCTCATGTGTTGGCATTTCTTATAACTGTCTACCAGTCTCTGACATCCACTGGGAGAAATTTTTGCCCACTCCTCCATGCAGTATTCTTTCAGCTGTGCGATGTTTGAGGGGTTTCTTGCATGCACAGCTCGTTTCAAATCCCCCCACAACATCTCGATGGGATTTAGATCCGGGCTTTGACTTGGCCATTCCAGAACCCTCCATTTCTTTCTTTTCAGCCATTACTTGGTCGATTTAGTGGTATGTTTAGGGTCATTGTCATGTTGCAAGGTCCACCTTCGGTTGAGCTTCAACTTTCCGACAGATGGCCTCACATTATCCTCAAGCACCTTCTGGTACAATGAAGAATTCATAGTGGATTCTATGATGGTGAGCTGCCCAGGCCCTGATGCAGCAAAGCTGCCCCAAACCATAATATTTCCACCACCATGCTTTACAGTTGGTATCAGGTTCTTGTGGTCAAATGCTGTCTTTGGTTTTCGCCAAACATGTCTTCTGGTACTGTGGCCAAATAGCTCTACCTTTGTCTCATCTGTCCAGAGCACATTGTTCCAGAAGTGCTGGTCTTTGCGTAGGTGTTCATTGGCAAACTTTAGTCTTGCCCTGATGTTCTTTCTGGACAGCAAAGGTTTCCTCCTGGCGCACCTCCCATGTAGATCAAATTTGTGCAGCCTCTTTCTAATGGTAGACCCGTGCACTTTGACATCAACAGTGGCAAGAGCTACCTGTAGGTCCCGTGATGACATTCTGGGGTTCTTTGAGACTTCTTTCAGCATCTTGCCGTCTGCTCTCGGGCTGAACTTGCTGGGGCGGCCTGGCCTGAACAAGTTGGCAGTTGTTTGGAATCTTCTCCACTTGTAGATGATCTTCCGGACAGTCGAATGATTGATTTCAAATTGTTTGGAGATCTTCTAAAATCCCTTCCCAGACTCGTAAGCATCCATAACCTTCTTTCTGAAGGCCTCAGAGAACTCTTTTGATCTAGGCATGGTGACGCTGCACACTTCAACAACAAAGAGCAAACCAAACTAAATGTCTGAGGTTTAAATAAGACGGGTTCCTCCAAAATCCTCTCTAACGATGTTCTAATCATTTGCACCTGAGCTGGTGCACCTGATTCTAATTTTAGGTATTTGAAGTAGTGATAAATGTAGGGGTGTACTTACTTTTTCCTCATGCCAAATTTGCATTTATGTGTATTTAAATTATACAATGGACTACAAAATATAAATGTTTCATGATATTTGTTATATTATATCACCTTTATCTATCAATATTGTTGAAATGAAGATCAAATAGCTGTATGTTGAAATATATTGAAAAAGTCAAAACTTTACATGGGGTGTACTTACTTTTTCGCGTGACTGCAGCTGGGCATTTGACGCAGTCTTGCCCCTGACTGCTTCTCGCACAGTCAATGCACATCTATCAATGGAACCCTCTCCTCTCCCGGTGGAAGCTTGAGTGCCCCAAGGCAGTGTCTTCAGTTTGAGTTTTGTTCCTTGTATAAATAAGTGACCTCTCAGATGCTCTGGAAAACCCTCTCTAACTCTTCCTTTTTACAGATGGCTCCACTTTGTGTCGTACCCCCATCTAACCCATGTGTCCACATGTAACTGTCAGGCATACAGCACCTATCTGCTGATCTGGAATTGATTAGAAGTTGGTTTGATTAATGAAATGGAGAATGTCCTTCAGTCATGGAAAATCTCAGTCTCATCCTTTTGCTTGGAAAGGTCATCAAACAAATCCACCAATTTCCATGGGCAGCCACATGTAACAGGTTGAGTCCCTTAACCTTCTAGACCTCACCATCAGCGATGACCTCTCCTCGGACCACCATATAGCAACGCTGGAGTGCAATGCTAACCGCAGATGGCTGGGGCATTCGACGTCAATCATAGTCTTTACTTGGAAAATCAGAACTACTTGAAGCCAACAAGGCCTTTGTCCATAGCTCAATGGAGTTATTTCTCTCTCTCTCGCTGTCTCTCTCTCTCTCTCTCTCTGTCTCTGTCTCTCTCTCTCTCTGTCTCTGTCTCTCTGTCTCTCTGTCTCTCTCTCTCTGTCTCTCCCTGTCTCTCTCTCTCTCTCTGTCTCTCTCTCTCTGTCTCTCTCTCTCTGTCTCTCTATCTCTGTCTCTCTGTCTCTCTGTCTCTCTCTGTCTCTCTGTCTGTCTCTCTGTGTGTCTCTCTGTCTGTCTCTCTGTCTCTCTCGTATTCACAACAGCATATCTGTCTCTCTTTGATTGTTGAGGTGCAGACATAAATTCCATCAAAATGATTTTATTATCTTGAATTCGCTGTCAGAAATAGTTTTTGCATCACAGAGAATGTAGGACTGGTCGTTTGCCTCCATACTTCTGATTGTGTAAAGGGACAGGGAAAATACAACGGTGTTTCAAATCTTCACCAAAAATCGAATCCAGACCTTCATCGAAAACGGATCTTCACCAAAATCGAATCATTTCGTCATTGTCGCACACCCAACCTGTCCACCGAGTTTCGTCCGAATTCGTCCACAACTTGAGATATCCTGCTCACAGCTAAACAGACAGGGGTGAAGACAGGTGAAAACAAATTGGAGTCGTTCAACTCTCTGAAACCCAATTGGCTTCCTCCAGATAGCCAGTTCACCACCTCAGATGTTTTCATCAAAAAAAATGTTGCCAGGACATACAAAAAACTCCATTTTAATCACAGCATCAGCTTTTTCAATCTGACCCTACAGGATTGCATTTCAGTTTAAAACTTTCCAAAACCAAACCAGCCGACAAAGGCTGTGCCAGACAGTCTTTTTTTTACACACTGTAGCACTGTCTACATCCAGGTCCATCTCCAATGAAAGCATACAAAAGCTTGCATTCTGAGCTGTGTCCAAACCTGGAGAATAACTTGAAAAGTAATTTCGTATGCTTTTTGCATTATGCTTGCAAGTTTATTTGTAAACACTTGGAATGTGTCTTTCAATCCAGACAAATCTTACTCTTTCTCTCTCTCTCTCTCTCCGAATGGACCATATGGCAACCCCTCCACTGTACTTTCTCAACAATATTCTTGAGGAAGTTCAGTCACTCAAACTCCTGGGAACACCATCAGTCATGATGTTTCTTGGGCAGCCAACCTTTCAGTCAGCCTCCAAAGCCAGCTGCTCACTGGGCATCCTCCTTCATACAAAGTCCTTCCTTGGCACACCTGAACTCCTATCCACATGCAAGGCCTTCATCCGCAGGTTGATGGAGTACTGCTCTCCCCTGTGGGCTGGCTCCCCTGCCTCACATTTTGCTCAGCATGACACCATGGAAACCAAGACCTTCAAGATTATTGGAATCTCCCGTGATTAAGCTGAGTCTATGGGCCCATCTATCATTTTGCCATCACAGACAGATCGGTGGTCTCTGTCTTCTCCAGCTTCATTTCTTGTGTTGCACCCTTTCATCTTTGCGTGCTTTGTCTTTCCACCATCTCTCTCTCATTCCGTCCTCCCCTCCCCCACCCCACCTCCCAAGTTTTTGCAGGGCTCACATAGTCCACCATCAACCCCCTTCTGGTGAAACTACCTAAATCCAGGATCACTGCACACCTCCACTCATTTGTTACTCTTTTTTCCATACCTGTAGAATCTACTTATACATTCTCTTCAATCTCATTCCTCCCTCCAGGTCTTCAAGACAGCTGCTCTCCACAATCTCAGATCATCCCCAATTCAAAACCATTATCATTTCTATCTTCGTTAATCCTCCAGCCTGGTGTTGGCTTAGCGGTTAGGGTGCCGGCTTGGGATCCTAGGATCCTGGGTTCGAATCCCGGTCGATCGCTGAATTAACGCCAGGGGGGCTGACTCAGCCTGTCATCCTTCCGAGGTCGGCAAATTTGAGTACCAGCTTGCTGAGATGAATGATCACGGTGTGTACCCCGATTTAGAATAGGTACACCGTATCCCTGCACATCGTAAGAGCGTGACCAAGGGTTGGCATCAGGAAGGGCATCCGGCCATAAAAACATTGCCTCAAACAGGAAACCATGATTGTCATGGGGCCCGCAAGGCTAACCCCCGCTCTAGCGGGGAAAATGGCCTTAAAACGATCATTCATTCATTCATTCATTCTTTGTTAATCCTCCCCCCTCCCACTACCCCAAGCCAAGCTCCTTCCAAATTTCGTTTATTCTTCCTGTGTCCATCTTGTCCACCCCTCACTCCTCCCCACACCCATTGTTTGCCCAGGTCTCCCTCTTTTGTTCTTCAATGCTACTTTTGTCCTGTTACATCCTGATCTGTTCAGTTTTCTAGCTTTTCCACGAGCATTGACTGTGTATACAAATAAAAGAAAAAAATAAAGTCCATATATACGGCAGTAGAAGCCAAATTGCATGTGAACTACACTTCACAATGACAATAAGAGGTTTGCTTTTTCCACAGAATAAGTATGTCTGATTGTGGTTTACATGACACCAGTCGCCACTGTTCCCTACATCCACCTTGCCAAAATTATTACCAGTGGTGGAGTTTACGTTTTCACCCCCGTCTTTGTTTGTGTGCAGGATGTCTCAAAAAGTTGTGGATGGATTTATATGAACTTTTGTGGGCAGGTTGGGTGTGTGATAAGGACGAATTAATTAGATTTTGATGAAGATGTGGATACTACAATAACCTCCGCCACCGAAGGTGGGAGGAGGTTTTGTTTTAACCCCTGTCTGTTTGTGTCTGTCTATATGTCTGTTTGTGTCTGTCTATATGTCTGTTTGTCTGAGCAGGATAGATATCTCAAACTTCTTTCCTTTCATTATTAAAATCAATAAAACCGCCTCCTAAATAAGCTAAAAAGTGCAAAGATTAAATCTCGGCAGGAAGGCGTAGTATGTGTCTTCATTCAAGTTCCGATTGCGAAGACTTAGGCCAATGTCTAGCCTTTTATTTGCCCTTTTCTGTCGATTACCAAAAGCAGGGGTGGGTGGCCGCAGAGGAGAGGCATTTATGGGATGATTAAATGTTGCCTTTGTTGTTTTAAATATTTTTAAAATTCCAAAAGAAAATCGAACCTCAAGACTCAGCTCGCCTTTCCCAAGCTGCTGTTCTTTCAAAACCTGGGAAGAACCCTGACTATGAATGTTAAAAGGAGAAAAAATGTTTCCCAAAATTCAATTTCTTTGCTTTCCTTCGTTCTTCGAAGCATGAAGTGGCATGCTTTTGTCGACACGTCCATGTCACGCCTAAACCCTTTTGATATGTAATGTAAATATTGCATTGATTGCTACAAACGAACAATTTGAATCCTGCCACTACTTTGGGATGATTTTGGCACCTACAGTTGCTCTGTTGTGCATGTTTAGCATAATTAGGCCCTTGGTGCCGGAGAGGGTGACGTTAACGTCGGGGCAGGGGTTGGGAGATGAAACATGCTTAGCTTTCTTTTGGCATGGAGAGAACGGGTTTGCTTATGCATTCAATTCCTAAAGCTGAAATCCCTTTCCTCTGATATTGTTTTGCGTTCACCCAACTTTGAGGGATTCATTTTTGTTGATCATAGTCATAATGAAGAAGGTGATTTAAGAAGGTCTGTGGTTCTCACTGTACTGACGTCTTGTTTTTCTCTATTCTGCCTTCCCTGACATTGTCATTCCGAATGTGGTATGGAGGCGGTAAGTCTGCATACATCTTGAAGAAAGCCACTACGGCAGTAGAAGACATTTTATTTTGGCCCTGATCCATTTACCTGAATATATTGGATATGTGGAATAGGATGACTTGTGTAAATACATTCCTAGAGCATGATTGAAGACAACAAAAGGATTTTTTTTTTTTTGTGGTTCATATTGCTACCCACACTAGTGAGAAGATATTCCCTTCTTCCCTCCAAGTTATTTTTTAATTTTTTGATATTTTTAAATTTTTTGACATTCTTTTAGCCTGCCAGGGTGGCCTAGAAGTACGCACACTCACTTCTAAGCTGTCTAGCCTGTGTTTTAATCTCGACCAAGCTATAAACCGGTGTTTCACAGGCAGGGTAATTCATCAGTGTGTGTGCCGGCCATCGAATGAACGTTAAACTGGCCGTCCCATCTACCAGCATTAGTTGGTGTACGTTAAAGATTCACATGGTGTTCGTCGCGAAGAGTAGGGGAGCTATTGCCGGCACCTTGAACAAAGCAGGCCTAGCCAGCTGGTTCGGGAAAGACTTGGGTCAAGCTTGCCCTGTTCAACCCCACAAGAACATGGGAATAATTGTGACCGTTAAAAAAGAAGTTGTTGTTTTGAGATTATTGCATCGGAATGGGAAATTTCCAAAACATTGAATCCTCCGACTATGAATTTGCAATTAGTCACTGGCTTTGACGCCAATACAAATTGTTATTGCAGACCCGAGGTATCAAAAAGGTACATTTATCGAACAAACAGTTTCAAATAGAGCACCTCGCCATCATTGGAGCATTTAAATTGCATTGGATGTGTCAATAAATATGAATTGTTGCTACCAACTTTCTGGCTCGATGACCGAAGACGCCATTTGCATTTTTGTTGCCACAATCCCCACCCCATTTGGAATCCCGTGTGGGCACGGACAACTTGCTTGTCTTTTGAATACTTGAATGCTTTAACTTTTTCCCCAAATTTCAATCTAATAGAAGTTTATACGTGTACAGGATTCTCAATAGCTTAAATTTTTTTTTAATCATAATTTTGTTTATCCTGATGCCATCACCCACTAATAACTTAAGAGCAACTTTTCATCAGGGATCAGATTAATCTATGACAACTTTTAAGTTAAATTATATTTCATTAAAATGAATACAAACATACCGTTCAAACCGTCAGCTGACATGTCTCATCTTTGCCATTATTTCATTAGTCCGTCTATAATATCCTCTCAAGGCGTGAGACATCACGGAGGGAACAAAATCTAGAAGATGCTCAATGCTCGCTCACTCAATGCTCATAACTCATCGAGTACAAGATGTTAATATTTATACATTTGGTATTTCGTGTGATGACAAATGCTATGTGGAAACCATGATCTAAACTTTGGATACAAATCGCACTTCACTTGTCAACGTCTGCACAATGTCTGTGTGAGAAAGTCATGAATGAGAGCAAAGTTAAAAGTGCTGCATTGCAAATTGATGAAATTTGTGGTAACTCTATTATGTTATTTTTGCCATTGAATACATATAAATGGAGAACTCTCATTTAATAGGGAAGACATCCTGTTTGAGAAAATCAAGAAATCGGAAAAAAAAATTCAACAAATTAGAACATGAGTGTTGTTCTAAGTCGAACACGACATGACGGATCTAGATGATTTGCTTTTGACACTCGTTCACTTTCAAATTTGCACTCGTTCATTGGCAATTACGAAACACCATTTGAATCATTCTCTCTGCCTGCAATTATCTCATTGTTTACATTGATCGGTTCTGAGATACCTGAGACAAACGAGCATAAAGAATGAACCATTATGATCACAAAACGCTAGCCATCGTTGGGAAGATCCATATTCAGAACACAACACACCGCCAGCACTATTGGCTGCCCGGTAAGCAAGGGTTGGGTCTGACATTTTGACCAATTGGTCTTCATCCATGACTGTGCGAACTACCGAATTAAGCATCCTACCAAGGGGGAAAGAGTATCACATCACCACACTGAGCAGATGGTGAGACTTCACGTCGTTTCCATCATTACCGCTTTTGATGAAGCTGCTTGCCATTGATCCTGATCAGATATCAAAAATGGACTTGTCCTGGAGACTGAATTTAGCCATTTATCTCGTATGTCACTATTGCATTGATTAATCTCTCTCGTTCACATATAACGGTATTTATTTCGGGCACAGTGTTCAGCATACCTATCGTGGCCTGCATTTACACAATGGTGTCGTTGGAATGAGACAGTTTATATATATATATATATATCTTTTGGCACACCTGCACACCCTTTGGCACACCCCATCCTATGGTTATCCAGGTATGGTATTGTTAACCCTTTGAGTACGGATGACGTCCAGTGCCGCAACCCGTGAAAAAGTTTTGTGTCCGGATGACGTTACTACACGTCATCGACTAT
>NC_136262.1:173768876-173778876 GCF_964187855.1 Myxine glutinosa
AGGTGGAGGGGATAACTTTTGCCTTTTTCGCCACACTTTCCTCGCTTTCACTTGCAGGGCGTTTAAAGAAAAACCTGTCCAACGAGGTTTGTTTCTTCCTCCCTTTCAAAATGTTTCGAAAATGAGTGAGGCAAGTGTCCGTTACACAGCGCCAACGCCAAAATAACCGAAATGCGAAAACTAAAATGCAGCGCTATACGATAGAGATACTGTACGTGCACGGCAGGCAAGATAACCATGTGACCAGAACCCACCTGGCGGCAAAACTCAAAATAACCGAAATGCGAAAACTAAAATGCAGCGCTATACGATAGAGATACTGTACGTGCACGGCAGGCAAGATAACCACGTGACCAGAACCCACCTGGCGGCAAAACTCAAAATAACCGAAATGCGAAAACTAAAATGCAGCGCTATACGACAAAGATACTGTACTTGAACGGCAAGATAACCACGTGACCGGGTGGCGAAAGCTCGTAACTCGGATCTCGGCTCGCATCTCAAAGCAATAAACCGCCGGAGCGACGGCTCGTATCTCGAAAAACTCGTAAGTTGGGGCACTCGTAAGTCAAGGTTCCACTGTATATATATATACTAGGGCATGCCCGTACTATATATATGCCCGTACTATATATCTATCTAAAATTATATCCCCCCCCTCTATTTACATGAAATGGTTTGGTCCATTCGCAACGCCAAAGCGAACGGCGAACGGCTTGCGAGTACAGTGACAATCCCCCCCCTCTATTTACATGAAATGGTTTCGTCCATTCGCAACGACCACAGAACCCCCCCCTCTATTTACATGGAATGGTTTGGTCCATTCGCAACGCCGGCACACGCGATCGTTCGCTGCTCTCTGATTGGTTGAATCGTTTTTTGGACATAGCTCGGTAAGTAATTGTCCGATTAATATGAAACCTTGAAAAGGCACATCCTCGGGTCCCCAGCAATATACCTGGCAAGTTAAAAGTATATCGGACCCGTGGTTGTCGAGAAACAGCGGTCACAGACAAACAGACGTACAGACGTACAAACGTACAAACGTACAGACAGAGATTACTGGAATTATAGATATATATATATATATATATATATATATATATATATATATATATATATATATATATATATATATATATATATATATATATATATATACAGTATGTATATATATATATATATATATAATATAATTTTGAACAATCGATTACCATCTCTTGATTATTTATATGATATAAAATCACTAAAATCACTTTTGCGTTTCTTTTTTTTCAGTTTTGCGTTTCTTTTTTTGCAGGGTATATATATATATCATATAAATGATATATATATATATATATACCCGGCAGTAGAAGCTACAAATATACATACCCTGCAAAAAAAGAAACGCAAAACTGAAAAAAAAGAAACGCAAAAGTGATTTTAGTGATTTTATATCATATAAATAATCAAGAGATGGTAATCGATTGTTCAAAATTGGCACACGTCATTCTCATTGACCCAGGTTCCATATGGTACACATGGAACTGTAGATTTTCAAGCTGAAGGTCATCTGTGCTCAATATCTTGTATGGCCACCATGAGAGCCCAAAACTGACTGGCATCATCGTCCCATGGAAGCATTCAGATCCCGAATTGTGGCCTGGTGAATGTTCACCCACTGCCTGCAGTGCTTGTGCCAACTGTCGGAGGTTCTGTGGTTGTTGCTGACGTGCTCGCAGTCGTTGATCCAGTGCATCCCATAAATGTTTGATTGGGTTTAAATCTGGAGACCTGGAGGGCCATGGCAGGACCTGGATGTTGTGGTTCATCAAACAGGCTGTTGTCAGTCTTGCCGTGTGAGGTCGGGCGTTGTCTTGTTGGAAAATGACGTTCGCTTGTTGCATAATGGGAAGGACGTGTGGCCGAAGAATCTCATCCGTGAGTCATGGCATGTTTTCACTGTTCACTTGCTGTAAGATTTGATGGCATGCAAATGAAAACCCAACGTTTTTATAGCCCCACAAGTGATGTTGCACGTGCATGTCATGTTGGTGCGTTTCGGCGCCAGGCTCTCACGTGGTTGTTTTTGCGATTGTTCCATCTTCTCGCCAAATTTCTGCAGTATCTCATTCTCTCCACACAAATCAATCCCAATCCATGCAGAAATGACCAATTCATTTTTGGTGTTAATTTTGTATGGATATCGGCAACACTGTCAGATATTTACGATTTTACTACTTTTGCGTTTCTTTTTTTTGCAGGATATATATATATACATATACAGTATACGTATACAGTCACGTGAAAAAGTAAGTACACCCCATGTAAAGTTTTGACTTTTTCAACATATTTCAACATACAGCTATTTGATCTTCATTTCAACAATATTGATAGATAAAGGTGATATAATATAACAAATATCATGAAACATTTACATTTTGTAGTCCATTGTATAATGTAAATACATAAATGCAAATTTCGCATGTGGAAAAAGTAAGTACACCCCTACATTTATCACGACTTCAAATACATAAAATTAGAATCAGGTGCACCAGGTCAGGTGCAAATGATTAGAACATCGTTAGAGAGGATCTTGGAGGAACCTGTCTTATTTAAACCTCAGACATTTCGTTTGGTTTGCTCTTTGTTGTTGAAGTGTGTGGCGTCACCATGCCTAGATCAAAAGAGCTCTCTGGGGCCTTCAGAAAGATGCCTACGAGTCTGGGAAGGGATTTAAAAAGATCTCCAAACAATTTCAAATCAATCATTCGATTGTCCGGAAGATCATCTACAAGTGGAGAAGATTCCAAACAACTGCCAACTTGTTCAGGCCAGGCCGCCCCAGCAAGTTCAGCCCGAGAGCAGACCGCAAGATGCTGAAAGAAGTCTCTAAGAACCCCAGAATGTCATCACGGGACCTACAGGTAGTTCTTGCCACTGTTGATGTCAAAGTGCACGAGTCTACCATTTGAAAGAGGCTGCACAAATTTGATCTACATGGGAGGTGTGCCAGGAGGAAACCTTTGCTGTCCAGAAAGAACATCAGGGCAAGACTAAAGTTTGCCAATGAACACCTTGGCAAAGACCAGCACTTCTGGAACAATGTGCTCTGGACAGATGAGTCAAAGGTGGAGCTATTTGGCCACAGTACCAGAAGACATGTTTGGCGAAAACCAAAGACAGCATTTGACCACAAGAACCTGATACCAACTGTAAAGCATGGTGGTGGAAATATTATGGTTTGGGGCAGCTTTGCTGCATCAGGGCCGGGCAGCTCACCATCATAGAATCCACTATGAATTCTTCATGGTACCACAGGGTGCTTGAGGATAATATGAGGCCATCTGTCGGAAAGTTGAAGCTCAACCGAAGGTGGACCTTGCAACATGACAATGACCCTAAACATACCAGTAAATCCACCATGGAATGGCTGAAAAGAAAGAAATGGAGGGTTCTGGAATGGCTAAGTCAAAGCCCAGATGTAAATCCCATCGAGATGTTGTGGAGGGATTTGAAATGAGCTGTGCATGCAAGGAACCCCTCAAACATCGCACAGCTGAAAGAATTCGGCATGGAGGAGTGGGCAAAAATTTATCCCAGTCGATGTCAGAGACTGGTAGACAGTTATAAGAAACGCCTACCTGAGGTTGTTTCTGCCAAAAGGGGGCAATACCACCTATTAGAGCCAATGGTGTACTTACTTTTTCCACATGTGAAATTTGCAGTTATGTTTATTTAAATTATACAATGGACTACAAACTGTAAATGTTTCATGATATTTGTTATATTGTTACGGATCCGGGGGACGGCACTCCCGTTAGCGGGGGGGGGGGGGGGGGTTAATCCCCTTGTCCTGTTAAGCTGGCCGTCCGCCGGTCCTGGAAGTATGACGTCACTTCCGGTCGGTGGTGAGTAGGGTTGTAAGCCCAATCCGTCTTACTACCTCATCACCACCACCGGCCGTAAGCGAGGAGATACTCCCACCCGGGCCGCAGCGTGATTGGATGCGCCGAGCGAAGCGAGCTGCGACTCAGGCCGTTAACAAAGGACTAAACCCGACTCCGAGCGTTGGCCGAATCATGCCACAGGTACTCAATTGGGAAGGGACTAAAGCGATCGGGGGAAGAAGAAACCAATGTAAAGGAAGAACAGATATTTATTAATTATGTACACGAAACCCGAAGAGGAAACGAAAGAAGGGCATTTACAAGGAGAGGAAGAAGCAGATACACAGGGCAACCTTAAAACAGTCTTATATTACCATACACCCCACAGAACAAACAGACTTACACGAATAGGGAATGGCTGGAAGGGGAGAAGGTCCAATGCAGATGGCAGGGCAGGAAGGTCCAGGCAGATGCACAGCATCGAGGTCCGCTCCAGTCCACGCTCCGGTCCACGCTCCGTGCTTGAGGCGAAACCCGGCGGCAGCTGCACGTATGGTTTCACGCGGTCGGACAATGTGAATATATGGCGGTATTGTCGTTGTCAACGGACCCACTCTCCTGCCTTACGATTCAGCGTGTTGTCCTTTGGTACCTTGCACTTCGGACCTTCGCATTCATCTCTTGATGCACTCATCTGCTGAAGCAGTCCCTCACAGCCGCTTTTATAGGGCGTTCTTGTATCCAGCCGCCGGCTCCAATGACACGCCTACCGGTCGGCTCACCTCGGCACTGGTTGGCCGGCGAGGGCTCGCTGGCTCCACCTCTGATGGTGAGTTGACGTGCCACACCTTGTTCTTGTGTCCCACCCCCTTTTTCCTCGGCCTGAGACCGCATGTTCAATGGCGGCTTGGGGCCATCAAACAAACCAAGACAAGGGGCAGCGAACGCTGCCCTACCGCTACTTCACATTGAAGAGCGGGAGATGATTGGGGAAATTGAAGGGGCCTATCTTATTTGATTAATGCAACGCAGATTCAACTATTGGGAACAGATCCTTAACTAAAACGCATAGTAATGAGATAACTACAGAGAGGTCCTATGGTGTTCTACGTGTTGTACATGGACTAACTAGGGTGCGATCTTTAATAAAGCCAAATAATGGGGATATTTACAGGGGATTATTTATAAGGGAACATTTACTAAAATTTACAACGTTAAGGTTTTAAAAACCGTAACAATATTATATCACCTTTATCTGTCAATATTGTTGAAATGAAGATCAAATAGCTGTATGTTGAAATATGTTGAAAAAGTCAAAACTTCACATGGGGTGTACTTACTTTTTCACGTGACTGTATATATTGTTACGGATCTCTACGTCGGCCTTTCCTCCTTAAGAATGGGGGATTAATCCCCTTGTCCGCGACTGACCGACGTGAGTCCTGGGGGTCCCAAGGCTCCTTCCGGTCAGGAGCAGCCAGGGTATTTGGTCTACAAAAAGTCCCAAGGACCTGAGTGCCACTCCTGACCGTGAAGCAAGGGAGGGACTCCCGCTCGAACCCCGGTTTTAGATGGTCTAGTTGCTGAGCGGTTTTTAGCAACCCGAAGTTCGAGTCATTAGCATTCACTAACCCGATTCCGAAACGTTGGCCAAATCGTGCCACAGGTATTCAATTGGGAAAAGACAAGGACGAAACGGATGAAAAGGAAAGAAGGCAGAGTAAGGAGGAACAAATATAATTTATTACTAACTAATTATGTACAAGTCAAAAGTAACCAAGGAGAAGGAAGGATACGAAAATATAGACAGAAAGAGGGACGGACCAGAAGGACACAGTGCAATTTCTAGCTTATACAGACTTACTTATAACCCAGGACAGAACACACAAAACAAACTCACGTACACAAAAGGATGGAAGGACAGGAATGGTTTGGGACGGCAGAGGAGGGTCCAGGTAGATGGTGGCGTCGAGGTCCAGCTCCAAGCGCGCGCTCTGATCCACGCTTTGGGGTCGAGGTGAAAACCCGGCAAAAACGGCCTCGCGTCTCACCGACCGGCAATAGGGCCTAGAGGGTCTCGGCCTATTGCCGCAATACAGGCACCCCCTCACGTCTCTCTCTCTTTCCTCGATCATCTCTTCGTGCCACCGTGGGGACGTCGCGTGCTTTCCCAGGACTCATCTGAGGTGGGGGGCGTGGGCGTCCCGCTGCGGGTTATATCGGCCACACCCTCTAACCTTTTCGAACCTCCCCGATCGCTCTTCCTCCGCCCTCTCAAGCCAAACCCCTCGTGCTTGGTTGGTTGTAGGGGCTCTCCTGGCCCCACCCTCCGATGACGAGGTGGAGACACGCCTTTCTTTCCCAACTTGACCGCGTGCGTAATGGAGGTTTTGCGGCGAAAACCATAAAGCAGCAGCGGCTAATGCAGAAAACCGCCCAATGCAGTTGGCAATTGATGACAAAAGGGGAATTGGAAGGGAATCTACCTTATTTGAATTCGGTGCAATGGAGTGTCAATTAATGGAAGACAAAGCCTTAATCTAATACACATAATAAGGAGATAACTACTGAACAGGGAGATCTATGATTTGCTACGTGATTGTATATGGAATAACTACGGGAACGACCTTTGACCTTTATACACAACAAATGGAGGAAGGAGGGTGATATTTACAACAATTTCATTGCACTTACAACGATAATAAAAACTACAACACCATTCTCAAATCCACAACAATATATAGATATATATGTATGTATATATATATATATATATATATATATATATATATATATATATATATATATATATATATATATATATATATATATATATACACTACTCACAATGAATGAATGCGTACCAGTTCACTGGTAATTCCCTGTTTGTCGTTGAAGGCGGCAAAAAGGGTTGGCGTCAGGAAGGGCATCCGGCCGTAAAACATTGCTTCAAAAAGGGGACCAAAAAAAACAACAACTACCACGGTCCCCGAAAAGGCCAACCCCCGCTCTGCAGGGAAAAATGGCCTCTAAACGGTGGTTTTCACAATGAATGAATGATCGTTTTAAGGCCATTTTTCCCCACTAGAGCGGGGGTTAGCCTTGCGGGCCCCATGGCCCATGGCCCTGCAATCATGGTTCCCTGTTTGAGGCAATGTTTTTATGGCCGGATGCCCTTCCTGACGCCAACCCTTGGTCACGCTCTTCGATGCGCAGGGATACAGTGTGCCTATTCTGTACACACAGTGATCAGTCATCCCAGCAAGCTGGTACTCAATTTGACGACCTCGGAAGGATGACAGGCTGAGTCAACCCCCCTGGCGTTAATTCAGCGATCGACCGGGATTCGAACCTAGGATCCCAAGCCGGCACCCTGACCGCTAAGCCAACACCAGGCTCTCCAGGCACCAGGCAACACCAGGCTACTCACAATAAGTTAGGGATATTGGCAGGTTCTTCGGTGTGGTTGATTTTGTGTATTAATTATGTTGAAAAAAGTTTTTGGTCCTAATTCTATGGTTATTAATGAGTGAAACAACACAGCATTCTTGATTTCAATACCCTAACCCCTATAAAAAAAATAAACTCACTCCCACAATATCCCTAACATATTGTGAGTTGTGTGTATATATATACTAGCATGGGAACCCGGCATTGCATTCCTGTTGATATTTTGAAGAAATCCAATTTTGGTTTTTTTAAATCTTTTTGTGGGCCTAAAACACTTCCCTAAACCACAAAGGAATGGGGTTGGGGGATCAGTTAATGTTGCCTTTCACATCGCTACAAAGGTTTTGGCACTATGTGGTTGTTTTTTTGGGGATTTTTTTTTTTTTGTGCAATTTTCTTTTTAAAATTTTCATTAAAATGTTTTGGCCTAAAACACTCCTCGTAGGTGAGCAGATAATCATAACAATTGTGCAAATTATGACTAAAGCATGAAATTTTTGCCAGTGTTAGTACATACCATAAGCTTCATTTTAAGATCGGGAGGTAAGTCAGATTTGACCTCTGAGGATAGTGAGAGGTCAATGACCTCAATTACATTGAAATTGTCATTTTTTCACGATTCTGGTGCAGTTTGTCTGTTTTGGGAATCATTAAAAAGGTATGTTGCCATGTGTTTGTCCCTTTATCTTCTGGAGAGCCTTTATACATAATCACAGGATGCAACCATGACTGAACAAGTGCTTTAAATGAGGTCAGTGACCTCAGAAAACAAATTTATTGAAATACACATTTAGGTTATTGTGGTGTCCAGAACAGCTTGCATGAAATCGTGATGTAAGATATAGACGCATAAATATAAAGGTGTCTGATTGCACCTAACAGTCTCCCGAACATGCACATAATGCAGTGCACTTGAGTGCAGCCTTGGTGCACTTGCAGCGGCCGGTACATCCCTTCTTGCAGCCGCAGTGGATCAGTTCATGGCAAGATTTTGATGCCTCTGGCAGTGTCGTCCAAAGAGGCCGCCACCCAGAGGCCTCCTTTGTCCAGCCCCAGTCAGATGGGATTGGTAACTCTGGATTCAGGACCAGAGTTTGGTTCCAGCAGTTGCCCTGGAGAGATGCACGCTTGATGTGCTGCTGGAGTGCTGCCTGCGTTGGGGGAATGTTTTCTAGAGCCCTAGACTTGTGTGCGAAGAGCTGTTTCCTAGCATCGTTCACTTCCATGGTGTCACTGGTGCGGTCATACATCAGCACAACGAAGCGCTCCAGCAGTGACATTGACTCCTCACTGACATCACTTGGCATGCGTAAGAGTTCTTCAAAGGCATCAGTCACCTGTGGGAACACTTTCCAAATCTCCCAGGCAGTCTTCTTCCCTCTGCCAGCGAAATAGGACACAGTGTCGCACCCTGTGAGGGCATGGAAGATGGGGAGAGTAGCACATTGTCTTGGGTTCATGGCGGCAGCCAGTTGGTGAACAGCTATGTACCATGGAATGTCTTATCATTGCCACCGAGTGTGCGCTGTCTAGGAACAGAGGCAACAACAATCCTCTCCAAGAAGTTCTGTCACTCAAGCTTTTGGGTCTCACTATCTGCCATGATCTTTCTTGGGAAAACCACATTTCCAAGCTGGCCTCCAAAGCCAGTCGCCGACTGGGCATCCTCCGTCGTGCGAAGTCCTTCCTCGGCACACCTGAGCTCCTCACCACATACAAGGCTTTCATCCGCAGCTCAATGGAATACTGTTCTCCCCTATGGGCTGGTGCTCCTGCCTCACACCTGGCTCGGCTTCACGCTGTTGAATCCAAAGCTTTCAAAATCATTGGAATCACCCGCGATGAAGCTATCTCTGAGGGCCTTTCACTCACTCACCGCAGGCAGGTAGGTGGTCTTTCTGTCTTCTACCGACTCCTCTCCGGCCTTGCTCCCCCAGCTCTCTCTGTGCTCTGTCCCCCAAATATTCTTACAGGTCGCACAAGATCTGCCAGCAACCCTCTGATGGTTAAACTGCCGAAATCTCGGCTCTCTGCTCACCTTCACTCTTTCATTCCTCTTTTCTCCCGCCTCTGGAACAAACTCCCACACTCCCTTCAATCCCACTCCTCCCTCCAGGTCTTTAAACAGCTGTTCACCACCATCTCTTATCTTCCCCCATCCAAAACCTTGATCTTTTCTACCCCCACTAATTCACCCCAGATCCACCTTGTTTGAAATTCCAACTTCTTTCCTGGAAGTCCTGGCAGTGTCCATATGTTTATACCTCTCCCACCCCCCCCTCCCCCCTTCACATGCCTCCCCCCCAAAGCCCTCTCCCTCCCACAGATCTCTCGATGTCTCCATGTCTCTCGGTCCCTGCTCTCAAATGTTGTGTTTGTGTCCTTCCCCCTCTCTCCCCATCTTGTCTACCGCTCCCGATGTTATTTGTTTTATGTGTCTGTTTGTTATTCTGTGTGATTAATGTTCGCTCTTTCACGAGCCTCGATCTTGTTTACAAAAAAACAACAAAAAAAAACAAAAAAAACAGTGCATTGATCGCGGCAGGTGGGATCACTGCTTGCTGGACATCGGCATGGTAGGCAGACCATGACACTCATTCATCTATGGATTGCTTCTCGAGAGCTGTCTTCACTGTCCTCAGCCACCCATACTCTTCTTCCACGGCAGCTTTAGCAGC
>NC_136262.1:173783876-173866376 GCF_964187855.1 Myxine glutinosa
ATGACGTCATCAGTCACGTGGTTCGGTCGCCATCTTGGAAAAACGGCAAAACGTTGCGCCACTATATCTCCAAAAGTGCTGAACAGAAAAAATTGAGACATGGCTCATTGTAAAGAACTCTCCATGGGGAATAAAATATGTTAATGATGACGTCATATGTCACGTGGTCGGCCGCCATCTTGGAAAAACGGCAAAACTTTGCACCACTATATCTCCAAAAGTGCTGAACAGAAAAAATTGAGACATGGCTCATTGTAAAGAACTCTCCATGGGGAATAAAATATGTTAATGATGACGCCATCAGTCACGTGGTCGGCCGCCATCTTGGAAAAACGGCAAAACTTTGCACCACGAAATCTCCAAAAGTGCTGAACAGAAAAAATTGAGACATGGCTCATTGTAAAGAACTCTACATGGGGAATAAAATATGTTAATGATGATGTCATATGTCACGTGGTCGGCCGCCATCTTGGAAAAATGGCAAAACTTTGCACCACTATATCTCCAAAAGTGCTGAACAGAAAAAATTGAGACATGGCTCATTGTAAAGAACTCTCCATGGGGAATAAAATTTGTTAATGATGACGTCATATGTCACGTGGTTCGGCCGCCATCTTGGAAAAACCGAAAAACTTAGCACCTCTATGTGTCCAAAAGTGCTGAATAGAAAAAATTGAGACATGCCTCATTGTAAAGAACTCTCCATGGGGAATAAAATATGTTAATGATGACGTCATCGGTCACGTGGTTCGGCCGCCATATTTGTCCTAAATGGCGGATAAAAAAGTACATTCCGGCAAGTCCTCGGTCTCTGACCGATTTTTCATCCGACTGTCTGTCTGTCTGTCTGTTTGTCTGTCTGTCTGTTTGCAGCACTGCGTCTACACCGTTGCACGTAGAATCGCCAAACTTTGCAAACATATTGGTCTTGCCCTGGAATAGACTGTGCCCAATTGATGACGTCATCGGTGACGTGGTTCGGACGCCATCTTGGAAAAACGGCAAAACGTTGCGCCACTATATCTCCAAAAGTGCTGAACAGAAAAAATTGAGACATGGCTCATTGTAAAGAACTCTCCATGGGGAATAAAATATGTTAATGATGACGTCATATGTCACGTGGTCGGCCGCCATCTTGGAAAAACGGCAAAACTTTGCACCACTATATCTCCAAAAGTGCTGAACAGAAAAAATTGAGACATGGCTCATTGTAAAGAACTCTCCATGGGGAATAAAATATGTTAATGATGACGTCATCAGTCACGTGGTCGGCCGCCATCTTGGAAAAACGGCAAAACTTTGCACCACGAAATCTCCAAAAGTGCTGAACAGAAAAAATTGAGACATGGCTCATTGTAAAGAACTCTCCATGGGGAATAAAATATGTTAATGATGATGTCATATGTCACGTGGTCGGCCGCCATCTTGGAAAAACGGCAAAACTTTGCACCACTATATCTCCAAAAGTGCTGAACAGAAAAAATTGAGACATGGCTCATTGTAAAGAACTCTCCATGGGGAATAAAATTTGTTAATGATGATGCCATCGGTCACGTGCTTCGGCCGCCATCTTGGAAAAACGGCAAAAACTTTGCACCACTATATCTCCAAAAGTGCAGAATGGAAATTTTTTGTTTGTTACTTGCCGGAAAAGATTCCGGCAAGTATGTTGATCTGTTCGTTTGTTACTTGCCGGAAAAGATTCCGGCAAGTATGTTGATCTGTTTGTTTGTTACTTGCCGGAAAAGATTCCGGCAAGTATGTTGATCTGTTCGTTTGTTTGTTTGTCTGTTTGTCTGTCTGTTTGCAGCACTGCGTCTACACCGTTGCACGTAGAATCGCCAATATTTGCACACTTATTGGTCTTGCCCTGGAATAGACTGCCCAATTGATGACGTCATCGGTGACGTGGTTCGGCCGCCATCTTGGAAAAACTTTGCACCTCTATATCTCCGAAAGTGCTGAACAGAAAAAATTGAGACAGGGATCATTGTAAAGAACTCTCCATTGGGAATAAAACATGTTAATGATGACGTCATAGGTCACGTGGTTCGGCCGCCATCTTGGAAAAACCGAATAAAATTTGCACCTCCATATCTCCGAAAGTACTGAATAGAAAAAATCGAGACATGGCTCATTGTAAAGAACTCTCCATTGGGAATAAAACATGTTAATGATCACGTCATAGGTCACGTGGTTCGGCCGCCATCTTGGAAAAACCGAAAAACGTTGCGCCACTATATCTCCAAAAGTGCTGAACAGAAAAAATTGAGACATGGCTCATTGTAAAGAACTCTCCATGTGGAATAAAATATGTTAATGATGACGTCATAGGTCACGTGGTTCGGCCGCCATCTTGGAAAAACCGAAAAACTTAGCACCTCCATATCTCCAAAAGTGCTGAATAGAAAAAATTGAGACATGGCTCATTGTAAAGAAATCTCCATGGGGAATAAAATATGTTAATGATGATACCATCGGTCACGTGGTTCGGCCGCCATCTTGGAAAAACGGCAAAACTTTGCACCACTATATCTCCAAAAGTGCTGAACAGAAAAAATTGAGACATGGATCATTGTAAAGAACTCTCCATGGGGAATAAAATATGTTAATGATAACGTCATATGTCACGTGGTCGGCCGCCATCTTGGAAAAACGGCAAAACTTTGCACCACCATTTCTCCAAAAGTGCTGAACAGAAAAAATTGAGACATGGCTCATTGTAAAGAACTCTCCATGCGGAATACAACATGTTAATGATGATGTCATCGGTCATGTGGTCCGGCCGCCATCTTGGAAAAACCGAAAAACTTTGCACCTCCAGTGCTGAATAGAAAAAATGAGACATGGCTCATTGGAAAGAACTCTCCATGGGGAATAAAACATGTTAATGATGACGTCATCGGTCACGTGGTTCGGCCGCCATATTTGTCCTAAATGGCCGACAAAAAAGTAAATTCCGGCAAGTCCTCGGTCTCTGACCGATTTTTCATTTGTCTGTGAACAAGATGTCTCAAAAATTGTGGGTGGATTCAAATGAAATTTGGCAGAGAGGTAGAGTATGTGACAAGGACGAAATGACTAGATTTTGGTAAAAATCTGGATTCGGATCCGGCTGGTATTTTTTAAAGTGATTCTTCACCATTGGGAAATGGGTGCCAAAAACTATATATAGCACGATATCTCGAAAGGTTGTGGACGGATTTAGACAAAGCTTGGTGGACTAACCACCTTGGTTGGGTGTGTGACAAGGACTAACCAATTTTATTTTGGTGAAGATCTGTATATGGATTCGGATAAGATAATTATTTAACTATTAAGTGATTCTTCACCATTTGGAGACAAGGCTAAAACCGATACAAAGCATGATATCTCAAAAAGTTATGGACAGATTTGGATGACACTTGGTGGATCGATTGGGTGTGTGACGAGGACGAATTGATTCGATTTTGGTGAAGATCTGAATATGGATTCAGATGTAAGAATTATTTAATTTTTAAGTGATTCTTCACCATTGGGAGATCGGGCAAAAAGTGATATATCACATGATATTAAAAAAAGTTATGGAAGAGTTGTGATTAAATTTGGTGGAGGAGTTGGTTTGGTGACAAGAACAAGCAGATTAGATTTTGGTTCAGGTCCGAATCCAGATCTGTCCTATCAGTGGGATACAAAACATAAATTGTTCACCAGGTGGAGGTGTGCGCTCTACCGAGTGCCCTTCTAGTTTAAAATAAATATTTATATGCAGGCGAATTTTATTTTGACTGCGCGATCAAATATCTTGTCGAACAGAGGAATACAAAGGATGTGAAGACTGAACAATAGTAAGACTTGAAGTGGACAGTTTAATACAACACACGTTTTGAGAATTTGTGTTGTGTTGAACATATTGGGTGTCCGTGCCATCGCTACATTGGAAGTCTATTGACTTCCTGATAAATGTACTTCGCAGTGTGTATTATAGTGTTTGCAATTAAAATTAAACAATGATTATTATATTATTATTAAATAAATGATACCCGTGGATGATAAGTAAGTAGTCAATGTAACTATTTACATGCTGAATTTACATTGTTGTGTAAATTCATTTTTGAATTTGTATTTGTTGTTTGAATTTGAATTTGTATCATTCTTGTATTTGATCGTTTTATTTGGGGAGAAAGCTTCTGCTAAACTGTTTTCTGGCTCGCTTCCTTTTACTGCCACAGCTTCCCCCTCCCCACCGTAAACCACCCAGCAAATACCATGTGCTTCCCATAGAAATTGAGTACAGAGCCAGGTTGTGTGCTGCAATCTGATTGGCTGCAGTTGTTCAAATGGTGGACACTTAATATGATGGCTTGCAAGCAGCATGAGATCTGAAGGAAAGCTGGAAATCCCTGTTTTTAAGTGACAGAAATCCAACACTCGGTTTGGAGGTGGATTTGACCAAATAAAAACTTTAAAAACTTGCACCGACTTCATAGTTCATCAAATTAAATTAGACGTCAAATATCTTGTTTTTTTTTCATCGCTTGCGACACAGAACCACACCTTGATCACTGATATATTTCTTGTACATTTTATAAACCAAACAATAATTTGTGGTTTTGCATCCTCTACTCTGTGTAAACTCGGCAGTCCTTGTCCCACGACTTGATCTCCCTGTAACATGTCCCTTATTCCGACATGTTTTTGTTCTCTTGAAAGGGAACGTTTAACCGTTTTGGACTTGCAATCCACACGCACACGCAACACCAATGTGAAACATAGTATTATCCCATGTGGTCGTGTCGATTTTAAAAATGTTTCTTCTTTAGGAAAACGATGCTTGAAGTTTTACTTCCGATCACGAACCCCGTTTCAGGCAAAACCCGTACTGTGGAGGTGATGTAGGTATAGCGGAAGCCATACGATTCGGGTGAAGGAGTGCGGTATATTGTGTATTTTGCATTCTTTATTTGTAAAGCTGGTCACAGCCGACATCCATGTACAGGCCAGGTTCCGCCTTCACACGACACTGCAAGGTTTGCCTGTTTTGCAGGGAACGGAGTCGCCAACTCCAAAAGCTTAGCATGGACACTTTCCAGTCCACAATGAGGCCACACACAAATCCAAACATGACTCTTGCCAGTGGAACAAACTCGTCTCCATCCCACACGCCCCCCCCCCCCCCCCACCCCATTCTCCAAAGCAGAAGGCCCTAGCATCTGCACCATCCCTAGCATCTGCACAATCCCTAGCATCTGCACCATCCCTAGCATCTGCACCATCCCTAGCATCTGCACCATCCCTATCATCTGTACCATCCCTAGCATCTGCACCATCCCTATCATCTGCACCATCCCTATCATCTGCACCATCCCTAGCATCTGCACCATCCCTAGCATCTGCACCATCCCTAGCATCTGCACCATCCCTAGCATCTGCACCATCCCTAGCATCTGCACCATCCCTAGCATCTGCGCCATCCCTAGCATCTGCGCCATCCCTAGCATCTGCACCATCCCTAGCATCTGCACCATCCCAAGCATCTGCACCATCCCAAGCATCTGCACCATCCCAAGCATGTGCACCATCCCTAGCATCTGCACCATCCCTAGCATCTGCACCATCCCAAGCATGTGCACCATCCCTAGCATCTGCACCATCCCTATCATCTGCACCATCCTTAGCATCTGCACCATCCCTAGCACCTGCACCATCCCTAGCATCTGCACCATCCCTAGCATCTGCACCATCCCTAGCATCTGCACCATCCCTAGCATCTGCACCATCCCGCATGCGGAGTGAAGCCAAAAAGAAAATACAGAGTAAAGCGAGTCGGTTGGACGTGGACTGCTAAAAGATGTGTACATGTGCTGATTTATTAATTCAGTAAGTGTTACAGTAACTTGTCTCCCGTGTCGATACCCCAAGTGTGTGTGAGGAGGTACAACGACAGGATCTTCTTTCTCTTCAATTACTGCCGTACGTTTACTGGCGACGGTCGTGTAGCACAGTGTTACATTTCCGGTCTTCCAGATGGGAATATGTTGTGGTTATATAACACCGAACAAAACATTTTGAGTCGCGTACAATCTTCCTGGGCCGAATGGAAAAACGTATCGAGCACCCGCTGTCAACACACTCTGCCATTTACATTCACATGATGAAAATACCACGGCTGTTGTGGACGTGAACTGGTTACCTGTGATTCATATTCATACAAGTTTCTCCAACTTGGACTATTTCTTTGAAAGGCTCTGATTAGCAATGTGTTGAATGTGAAAAGGATTGATCTGTTCCTTTGCTGTCTAACATGTCCCTTGTCTGCCTATAATCTCCTTTCTGCCCACACATTGCACCCAGGAGCCCTCAGTAGCAGGCATAATGCAAAGTAGGATGTGAGTACACGACCCCGTGCTTTCTCGCTCTTTCCTTTCCTTGCACATGGTCCCTTTGAATTGCAGTGGATTATATCGACCTTTTTCCAACGTTTATAAGTCATCCTCGTGTCATTTGGAACCAAGCGGTGCTGAGACTGGTCGTGACGGGTCGTGACCGTAACCCATTCTGTCGTTTCACCTTCCAATATGCTTCGTTCCTCACCTTTTTGTCCACTTTTCCTTTGGTTTCCTGACATCGTCGTGAGCCAGCGGTTCAGAGGGGAAAAATAAACAGGCCAACTTGTATATTGGATAATGCATACCAACCTTTGGGAAATCTCGTTTGAGTGACGTCATCTCGGCCAATACAGAACACGCAATATGGGACTATCCTTGTTACCCTCGCCTCAGAAGAGGGTATTGCATTTGAGTCCGTTTGTTGTTACTTGGCAAAAAAAAAAAAAAAAAAAAAAATTGCAAGTTTGTTGATCACTCCGGTTTGTGTGTTTGTTTGTCTGTCCGCTCACTTATACTTGCCTACACGTCACGATTTTAAACCGATCTTCACGAAACTTCACCAAATGGTAGAGTTCGTGGTCCGACAAAATCCTAGATATTTTTGGGGTCAAAAGGTCAACTTAGGCCAAAGGTCAACCACTTTTTTCGAATTTCTAAAATCCTCAATTTTCATCCGATTGACTTGAAATTTGAATAGGATTTCCATATCGGCTGACTGAATTTAACCACCAACTATTTTTGAGATCAGCATAGGCCAAAAGGTCAACATAGACCAAAGGTCAACAACTATTTTGAATTTCTAAAATCCTCAATTTTTATCAGATTGACTTGGAATTTGAATGGGATTTTCATATCGGCGGATTGAAATCAACAACAAACTATTTTTTAGATCAGTTTCGGCCAAAAGGTCAACATAGGCCAAACGTCAACCACTGTTTTCGGATTTCTAAAATCCTCAATTTTCATCCGATTGGCTTGAAATTTGAAGATTTACATGTCGGCTCACTGAATTCAACCACCAACTATTTTTGAGATCGGCGTCGGCCAAAAGGTCAATCGAGGCCAAAGGTCTACCACTTTTTGGGATTTCTAAAATCCTCAATTTTCATCCGATTGACTTGAAATTTGAATGGTATTTTCATATCACCGAACTGAATTAATCCACCAACAATTTTTGAGATCAGCATTGGCCAAAAGGTCAACATAGGTCAAAGGTCAACAACAATTTCAATTTTCTAAAATCCTCAACTTTCATCCGATTCACTTGAAATTTTAATGGGATTTGCATAACAATTCACTGAATTCAACCACCAACTATGTTTGAGATCAGCATAGGCCAAAAGGTCAAAATAGGCCAAAGGTCGACCACTTTTTTCTAATTTCTAAAAGCCTCAATTTTCATCCGATTGACTTGAAATTTGAATAGGATTTTCATGTCAGCTAACTGAATTCAACCACCAATTATTTAAGAGGTCAAAAGGATGCTCTACTGAGTGCCATTCTGCTTTGTTCTCTTTTGCCAAGTGTCGCTCTGAGTGATTTTTCATTTGTCTGTCTGTCTGTTTGTTTGTCCGCACAGAATAAATATGATTTTCTCTGCAACCGTTGGTCCGAATGACAGGAAATTTTCACCATAGGTGCAACTCCACTTGTATAATTTTTGAATGATAATGATTACGTCATCGGTTATCGGTCACCATCTTGGAAAAACCGAAAACATTTGCACCTCTATATTTCCAAAAGCACTGAATAGAAATAATTGACACATGGCTCATTGCAAGGAACTCTCCATGTGGAATAACATCTGTGAATGATGATGTCATAGGTGCCTCCATTATGATATAATTTGACAAGTACAAAACGTCATCCGATCAAGATGAAATTTATTGAGCATAATCTCGGAATAAATTGGTGGAGAAAAAAATGATGGTCATCGGTCACGTGGTTCGGCCGCCATATTTGTTTTAACACAAAAGCCTTAAAAACCACTGAAAATACATCCTGGCGAGGGTTTGCAATCTCTGCTGTTTTTCTTTGATTTGTTTGATTGTTTGCAATCTTGTTTTTCTTTGATTATGGATGTTGAGGCCCATGGAAAAGTTGAACCGTGGATGTTCAGATGGACATGGTTAGAGGGCAGCAAGGGGAGAATTATGCATAGGTGAGTGAATGTACGAAAAAGGAAGTATTGAGCAGAAGAACAACAACAAAGCAGAGATTTGGGTGCAGAGATTTGGGTGCAGAGCTTGGAGTATGGATCTTGCAAGTTTGTAGAACAAAAATCTGAATGTTTGCAATTTTTTATGCTAAGATCAATCACAATCTACACATATTCACAATATATACTTGCTTGCCACCTGATGATGATCACCCTTTTTCCCCACCCACAGATGCCCCACCGGCTATCCCTGACCTCGTATCCAGCCTTTACGAACCATCCCCAAACGAACAGGATGCCACACAATCTCTCATCGTCACGACCATCCCAAGCCCTCCAGCTTCTCCAGGAAGTAACGGCGGTCTAGAAAGTCCAACAGATGTCACCGCAGAAGTGGATACGAGCAACAGGCAAAGCCAGGTGAGTGAAGGTGCTGAAGATCCGGCGGGCGACAGCGACGGTGGTTCTCCAGCTAAGACGTCACCCTCCAAAAAGAAGAAAAAGTTCCGTACTCCATCTTTTCTCTCAAAGAAGAACAAGAAAAAGTCAGAGAAGGCAGAGGTCTAGTTTTATCCCCTTTCTTAAAACCCTTTGCTCTATGTTTGAAACTAACATTGCTTGGTAAACGGGCTCGAACATCACTCTGTGACCTTCGCCGGACCTTGTACCTCTCGCTGCCTTCTCCTCTTTTCACCTCCGTCCGTCTTGAGGCATCTTACTTATCCCTCCTTCATTGTTTGACTTTCCCTTTACTACGGATAGAACCTTTTTATTCCAGAAAAAAGCTTAGTATCCTACAGCTAAAGGCTCCAGACACTAGAGATGCATGTTGATTTCTGCTTCCGCAACAAGATGTGCAACTTCTGGGTCTTGCCCTGGAAACGACACAGTGCGCTGGCAACGCGGCGTCCGCATTCTTTACAATATTCTTCGACTGTTTACCTAATTACTACGTGTATTTGTAAGGGCCTAATCTGAATGGCAATTCTTCGGGCTAACACCCGTGATGTTTTGAGGTGGGGTTTGGTCAAATTGAACGGGGTCTGTGTCCTTTCACCTGATTTAAGCGCCATGGATCCCGTATGCATGGTTGTTTGTAAAAGGGTCCTTGGTCTGATTTCACCTTCCGCTTAAACATATTCAAACACAAGAACGTCCAGTCCGTGTCTCTCCTTACGATCCGTGCTTCCCTTGGTTCTTGCTGTTCTGTGTATGTCGTCTTCCCAAAGTTTTCACTATTCCTACTTTTTTTTTTCCACCACAAAATACAAATATCTTGAGCACTGCCACCACTGAATGCAGGTCGTCATGACTTGCTGACAAACTCTGGCAGATCCCAGACATATTACTCACAGACACCTGATTTTTTTTTTTAATTTTGGACGAGGACGTTTCATCGATGTAATTCTAATCTAATAACAAATTATAGTTTGCTGTTCTATTTGGAAAGACTGCGATTTTAATCATTTTTTAAACCTTTATACACATATGTGTTATACTGCCCCTTGAGGCCCAGATGACATTTATTATATTACTTTGCAACCCAAACCGATAGATCTGTTAAGTTCTGAATGTCCAGAAATGGAATTGGCTCAGAATCCCGAGCAATTGAATCTGAAGACATGGCGGATCATCTCGGCTTTATGGAGGGTTGCCAAAAGCTCTGCCCCAGAGTCGACGGGTGGACAATTGGGCGAGTTAGGTCACCTGATGTTTTTGCTGCAAGTGGTAATACTGGTCCATTTGATGTGAGTTTGCGAAGTAGTCAACTGAAGATTAAGTTAACCACTAAATATTGTTGCTTTACATGAACCCGTGTCCAAGTTGTGAACCGTGGGCCTCCAATGGACTCGAGGCAAGAGCTTGGAGCTCTCGCTCCTTTTGAAAAATTTGGGGTTGCTTTGTTTTTACCAACTCCTGCTTTACCACACCTGACATTTACGAGTATGAAAATGAGACCTGTGGATTGTTGGTTCTTGTCATTGTGTATGTGTTTGTGTGTTGCGAGTAAAATTGGTGCTCCTGTGGATTAAAAAAACAAATCTAAAGCAGTTAAACCAGAGTAGAGAAAAAGCTTGGTCAGTTTGTAAGCAGTGGAATTAGAATTTTGGAGTAGGCCTTAGATCACTGTGACGGTGAGCGGTGTGACGTGCTTGATGGCTTCGACCCAACCGTCGGTCTGTTTTGTGGGTGCAAAAGTCTCCTTCCTGGGCTCGTGATGCCTCGGGCCGACCAGCTCGACTATCGATGTGTAAACTTGAGGCGAGATGCAAGTATTTCCTCCGCCGATTATCTGTGTGAATAAAAATCAAAACTCCGACCACTTACCTTTGTTCTGGGAATGGCAAGATGTGCTCTCAAGCTCTTTTCTTGTTCCATCACCTTCTCGTGTGATACTTGGCTAAACCGATGTCAGTTATTCTTTGCATCAAATATTACGATCCCGACTTTACTTTCGTATGCAGCACATGTATACTGGTTGCATCATTTGCTGGGGGTGTGACAGTTCCCCATTCAGGTGAGAGAAGGAATTTGTAACTCCTTCAGGGTGCCAGCGACGGCTAGCCTATTCCTCACAAAGGACACGGTGCGATCTTTAACGTCTACCTACTAATACATGGTAGATGGGAATAAAACATCACAACATACTAATGCATTTGGCACAAGGTATTTCTAAATCGAAGTTGCCTCTATCAATAAATATAAAGAAAGTATTCCATGGTTGGAAACTCATGTGGAGCCCTGTAGTGGGGCGGCTTAGCCCAAATATTCAAAAGAATTGTGCATTTTGTGATACAAGCACCAAATTTGGCACAAATGTACATTAATATGTTGCGAACATTTTCAGATATTGGGCCACTTGAAATTCCGTAATTTTTTTTTTCAAATTTTTTCAAATTTCGTAATTTCAAATTTTTCGGGTGACACCGTCACAATTTCGGTCTTCGAGGCCGGCCGATAGGCAAAGTGTGACCGGAAGGGACGAGGTTCTCCTGACCACGTGGCCCTCGATCTGGGAAGCGAGAGGCGTTCCATTAGTGGACGCGCCCCTCACGCCCGACTTTTGGGCGGCCCCGGCAGGCCGTTTTGACGTTCCGTGACAGGCCCCGCACCCCCACCTCTGGGCCGACCGGAAGCTTGTGCTGAGTACATCATACCTGAACAACTCAGTGAGGCAGAACACAGCAGTGCACACCAGGGTGACCCCTTCAGTGCATAAACCAATTAACCTGTCCACTGCAGGGCATATAGAAATGAAGTTATTTTCTGCATATAATAATAATATAAGTTCAGTTCTATATAACAATTTCTGTTATCACCACTACCACTACAACTACCACTACTACAAGCTTTGTCTGGAATTTTGTGGACTAACAGACAAACAGACATACAGACAAGCTGGGATCAAAACATTACCTCCTTCCACCATTGAGTGTAGAGGTAAACATCATGGAAATTATATCATGCCCTAGATTTAATTCATGCTTACCCGTGTATTTGCTTCACTGGTTCACAAGGTCTTTTGCATACATGTAATTCAGACTCTCGTCTTCATTGCTGACCACACAATGTTCGCAACATATTAATGTACATTTGTGCCAAATTTGGTGCTTGTATCACAAAATGCACAATTCTTTCGAATATTTGGGCTAAGCCGCCCCACTATATCGGCCGGCCTCGAAGACCGAAATTGTGACGGTGTCACCCGAAAAATTTGAAATTACGAAATTTGAAAAAAAAAAATTACGGAATTTCAAGTGGCCCAATATCTGAAAATGTTCGCAACATATTAATGTACATTTGTGCCAAATTTGGTGCTTGTATCACAAAATGCACAACAGGTTTGCTATGCTGCTACACTACTGAGAATGGTCGGTTTGGTATTTTCACTTTCTTGACCTGGAGGGTGAATGTAAATTTCCTGCGATCTTTATTTGCATTGATGGATTCTAACTTTATCAGTTGAATTCTACATTTGCTTCGTGTTGCAAAGTGAATTTATACACTGAAGGCAATTAGTGATTGATCTCCAACACTATCTATAATGCAAACTGAATTGCTGTAATATTGTCTCCGTTAAACGATTCAAATACAGACCGCCATCAGGAATCCTCTTTTGTGGAATATCTTTGACACGTGTTCTTGGACCTGTATGTTGACCAGCAAGAGGAGACTAAATTATTTTTTTGATTCTTCACCATTGAGAGATTGGGCCAAAAATGATATATACAATTGTGGCCAAAAATATTGGCACTCTTGCACTTTTTTCAAATAATGCACCATTTCTTCCAGAAAATTGTTGAAATTAAAAAATATTTTGTTATCCACATATTTATTTCTTTTGTTTGCAGTGGAACAAAACAAAAAAACCTGAAAAAATTACTAAATCTTAGCTTATTCCACACAGAAATTCTAAAATGGCCCGGACAATATTATTGGCACCTTTTAGAAGTTGTTAGAAATAATTAGATTTCAAGCAGGTGATTCTCCTTTACTTTGGAATTGGACTCACCTGTGGTAAGTTGCAGGTGCCTGCAATATAAAAATCACTCATTCAACCAGTTTGAATGGAGAAAAGGAGTCATTCTGCTGTTTTGTGTCACTGTGTGTACCGCAATGCGCATGGAGAAAAGAAGAAAACTAGAGAATTGTCTGAGGAGGTCAGACACAAGATTGTAGCCAAGCATGGGCAATCTCAAGGCGACAAGTCCATCTTCAGATACCTCGATGTTCCTGTGTCCACCATACGCAATTATCAGGAGGTTTAAGGCCCATGGTACTGTAGCCAACTTCCCTGGATGTGGCCGCAAGAGAAAACTTGATCGAAGATTGCAGCGAAGAATTGTTTGAATGGTGGAGAAAGCACCTCAATCAACTGCCAAACAGATTCAAGCTGACCTTCAGACACAAGGTACGACAATTTCAACTCGCACCATCCTTCACCAACTCAATGAAAGGGGGTTCTTTGGTAGGAGACCCAGGAGGACCCCACTGCTGAGAAAGCCCGACTGGAGTTTTCCAAAACATACCTGAACAAGCCAAAATCCTTCTGGGAGCAAAATTTGAGACCAAATTTGAGCTTTTTGGTGAAGCACATCATCTCTATGTTTACAGAAAACAAAATGAAGCCTTCCAAGAAAAGAACACTTTCCTTACAGTCAAACACACAGGAGGTTCAGTGATGTTTTGGGGTTGCTGTGCTGCCTCTAGCACTGAGTGCCTTTCATGTGTGCATGGCATCATTAAATCAGGAGATTACCAAGGCATTTTGGAGCGCAATGTTCAACCCAGTGTCAGAAAGCTGGGTCTCCGTCGAATGTCATGGGTCCTGCAGCAGGACAATGACCCCAAAAACACTTTAAAAAGCACCCAGGAATGGTTCCAGACAAAACGCGGGACTGTTCTGAAGTGGCCAGCAATGAGTCCAGATCTAAATCCCATTGAACGCCTGTGGGGAGATCTGAAAACAGCAGTTGGGAGAAGGCACCCTTCAAATCTGGGAGAACTGGAGCAATTTGCACAAGAAGTGTGGGCCAAACTGCCAGTAGAGAGGTGTAAGAAGCTCATTCATGGCTATAGGAAGCGCTTGACTGCAGTTATTTTGTCCAAAGTCTGTGCTACAAATATTAAGTCTCGGGTGTCAATAATTTTGTCAATGCCATTTCTTTTTATTTTCTGATTTGAAAGGATATATCAAGTTCTGAATCAAAAACAAAGGTTCTGTAATATTAACAGTGAAATAATGAATTGTGTAGACCAATGACTTTTGTCAATTTCAACTTATTTTTAGAGAAAATTGTGAGTTCTTTGAAAAAGTGCAAGGGTGCCAATATTTTTGGCCATGACTAACAATATCTCAGTTATGTACGGATTCAGATGGAACTTTGTGGATAGGTTGGGTGTGTGACGAGGACTAATCTATTTGATTTTGGTGAAGATCCGAATATAAATACGGCACAACATTTAGTGATTCTTCACTATTGAGAGATCGGGCCAAAATATATATAGGATGATATTTCAAAATGTTGTGGACGAGTTTTGACAACTTGGTGGATTAGTTGGTTGGGTGATGAGAACAAGCCAATTTGATTTTGGTGAAGGTCCTGATGCAGATCTGGCCAATCAGTGGATTCAAAACATAAACATTTCAGCCTGGTGGAGGTATGTGCTCTACCGAGTGCCAGTCTAGTTGAGTTGTTCCTGCTTTCTTCTGTTTCTTGAACCACCTTCCTGCGACTGTTCAATCCCATTACGCTAGGGCTTCAAGGAAGTTCTGTACCTCCACGTCGTCATCTGTCTTGACTCGGTCTTTTCTGCCCCCATTAAACCCAATGATATTACTTGCAGGTTATTGTGCCTTTCCTTACTGTTCAACAAGTGCTCATCACATTCTTCCATGAGCCTAGATTTTGTATGCAAAAAAAATCTGTCTTGATGAAAGGTTGCTAATGGGAAGGATCTCTATTCAAGGATAATGATCAGTTGATGGGTAAAGACTCAGATTGGCACAAAATTGTTGGCACATAAGGTATCAATCAGTCAGTACATCGGGGATTTAACAAACAAGGACACAGTTTTATTCTACCTGCGAACAATAAATGCAAATAAATGGACAAAGTAACTGCCACCAAAACTAAACAAAACAAAAGTGGATAACATCATAACTCTGTGTGCAAAATGATAAACTAGTGAAAAAATGTTCTTTATCAAAATGTAAGTAGGAGCTGAAGTACCAAATGCATGTTTATGAGAAGGAAAAGCAACAAACTCAACTATTGCTTTTTTTAAAATCGCATGATAAAACGTCTTTTTTTTTATCCAGGTAGCATCATTTATACAGTGCCTATAAAAATTCTACATCCCTTTCAAAATTTTAACCTTTTTGTTGACTTGTAGCCTGGAATTAGAATGCATTAAATCAGACTTTTTCCACCTTTATTTACACATCCTAACCCACAACTTGCAAGTGAAAATACAAAATTAGAATACTGTATCTTGGTTGGACCCCCCCCCCCCCCCCCCCAAACCAGTGTCCCCCCCCTGCACCTCCGACGAGTTAACACTTGGTGGAATCACCTTTGACAGCAATTAGAGCTGTAAGTCTGGCGGGATAGGTCTCTACCAACTTCGCACACCTTGATTGGGCAATATTTTCCCATTATTCTGAGCAAAACTGTTCAAGCTCAGTCAAGTTGCGTGGGGAGCATTGATAGACAGCAATCTTCAAGTGATGCCACAGATTTTTCGATTGGATTTAGGTCGGGGCTCTGACTAGGCCACTCAAGGACATTTAGCTTTTTGTTCCTCAGCCACTCCAGTGTGCTTCGGGTCGTTGTCATGCTGAGAGGTGAACTTCCGTCCCAATTTCAGCTTTCTTGCAGAGGGCAGCAGGTTTTCCTCTCAGATTTTTCTGTATTCTGCTCCATCCATTTTCCCTTCTATCTTGACAAGTGCCCCAGTCCCTGCTGATGAGAAGCATCCCCATATCATGATGCTGCCACCACCATGCTTCACAGTAGGGATGGTTTTCTTTGGATGATGTGCTGTGTTGGTTTTACACCAAACGTAACATTTTGCATTTTGGCCAAAACGTTCCATCTTGGTTTCGTCAGACCACAAAACTTTTTGCCACATGGCTTCAGAATCTCCAGATTGGTTTTTGCATACCTCAAATTGGAGTCGAGGTGGGCATTTTTGAGTAATGGCTTCGTTCTTGTATAGGCCAGACTTGTGGAGTGCTTGGGATATTGTTGTCACATGTGCACAGTGATCAGTCTTTGCCATAAAGGCCTGTTGCTCTTTCAAAGTTGCTAATGGCCTCTTGTTGACCTCTCTGATCAGTCTCCTCCTTGCTTGGTCATCCAGTTTGGAGGGATGACCTGATCTAGGCAGGGTCTTGGTGGTGTCATATGCCTTCTATTTCATAATGATTGTCTTGACTGTGCTCCAAGGGATATTCAAGGCATTTTAAGTATTTTTATACCCATCCACTGATCTGGGCCTTTCCACAACGTTATCCCAGAGATCTTTTGAAAGCTCCTTGGTGCTCATGGATGAATCTTTGCTGTGAAATGTACTACCCATCAGAGAAAACCTACAGGAACAGCTCATTTTATTCTGAAATAATCAGAATCACTACAATTTAACAGGTGGAGGCCAATTAACTCCATGTGTGATTTTGAAGGTGACTGGTTACACCTGAGCTAATTTACAATTGCTATTACAAGGGGGCTGGACACTTATCCAACCATGATAATCTAGTTTTGTATTTTTTATGATTTTTCTTAAATTTGTAGAACTTGTTTTTCACTTGGAAGTTGTGGGTTAGGATGTGTAAATAAAGGTGGAAAAAGTCTGATTTAATGCATTGTAATTCCAGGCTAAAAGGCAACAAAAGGTGAAAATTTTGAAAGGGGGTGTAGACTTTCTATAGGCACTGTACTTGGAGTGTAAAAGGTGAACTTCCCGACCTAATCTGCCACAAAGATGCAAAACGCCTTTTGGCAAGGAATGATTGTGCAGAGAACTGTCCTGAAAACATTCTTTGGCCCAAGAAATTTAACAAAATCCATAAAGGCTATGAGGTTTGGGGTTGAAATCTAGTTGTGGTATAATCAGCTCAACCACAAGCATCGACAAATGTGACGTCACAAGGAAGCCAAGAGTACAAAAATTTGTCCAAAGTAATGGAAAACGAGCCTAATGGAGTGAAATCAAGTGGTTATGCAAACATCTTGAATGAGTATTGGAGTGTATCTATAGATGTGTAGACTCGTTTAAACCATTCTTCAATCCTTACTCGAGCCTGAAAAATATTTCAAAATAAAAAGCATCTTGTACAAAAAGTAGCAAACAGGCAAAGGACTCACTTGTTCTTTGGCCTTCTAGGAAACAAATAATTCAAGTGAAAAGCTTCAGAAAGTTTAAAGGAGAACAGCTCTAATTTTAACAATTACTACACCTGATCATTAAACGTTTCACTTTGCGTCCTTGTAATTGAAGAGAATGCACCATTAAGCACTAAATGACATTTGGGTTGAGTTTCAGTGGTTTTTATGGAGGCAGCCACGCACCACCCTGATGGTCGGTCTATGAAACGAGTTGTGTAAAACTGAAGACAGCCACTCGGAGCCAAGATGCAGCAGCCACTCGGAGCCAAGACGCGGCAGCCACTCGGGGAGCCAAGACGCGGCAGCCACTCGGGGAGCCAAGACGCGGCAGCCACTCGGGGAGCCAAGACGAGGCAGCCACTCGGGGAGCCAAGAAGAGGCAGCCACTCGGGGAGCCAAGACGAGGCAGCCACTCGGGGAGCCAAGACGAGGCAGCCACTCGGGGAGCCAAGACGAGGCAGCCACTCGGGGAGCCAAGAAGAGGCAGCCACTCGGGGAGCCAAGACGAGGCAGCCACTCGGGGAGCCAAGACGCGGCAGCCACTCGGGGAGCCAAGACGCGGCAGCCACTCGGGGAGCCAAGACGCGGCAGCCACTCGGGGAGCCAAGACGAGGCAGCCACTCGGGGAGCCAAGACGCGGCAGCCACTCGGGGAGCCAAGACGAGGCAGCCACTCTGGGAGCCAAGACGAGGCAGCCACTCGGGGAGCCAAGACGAGGCAGCCACTCGGGGAGCCAAGACGAGGCAGCCACTCGGGGAGCCAAGACGAGGCAGCCACTCGGGGAGCCAAGACGAGGCAGCCACTCGGGGAGCCAAGACAAGGCAGCCACTCAGAGCCAAGACGCGGCAGCCACTCTGTGGTAGCGACTCAGAACCATGACGCGACAGCCACTCAGGGAGCCACAACACCAAGACGTGGCACCACTCAGAACCATGACGCGACGGCCACTCAGGGAGCCAATACGCAGCAGTCACGTGGATGCTTCCACAGAAATCACTGGGAAATTCATTGAAGTTGTAGTTTCTTGTTGATGGTGCTTCTTTTTTTCCCATACAAGGACGTAAGGTTAAAATTTTGATAATTATCATCCTGAAGAAGTCTATAATTGTTTAAAAGTTTGAATTTAGTTTTCCTTTCATTGAGCATAATAGAGCAGCGAGAGCAGGGGCATCCATCAATGTGGTTCCATCATTGGGCTTCACTTTGCCTTGACCGTCTCTGCTCCGATCGACCCCAGCAGTGCCAGTGGAATGACTATCAAAGCAGCTCCCACTGTGTAACACAGCTCGGCCCCCAACATCCAGAAACCTGAACACAAACAAATCGCCGAGAGTTTGGCCGTCGTGCTGCTGTGCTTAACCCTGGTGTTTGTGAGGTGCACCAATCGTACCTGTGGCAGCAAATGCAGGTCCAAGTGCACGAGCAAGGGCACCTAGGCTGCGTAAAGTTCCCATCATGATTCCCTTTTGGTTGGGGGAGCCTGTGATAGAGGAAGCTCGTTAAAAAAAAGTAAAACTTGTACAACTCTTTCAATCTACTATATAAGAGAGCCGTTGGTCTGTGTGTGTGTCTGTGTCGCCATTTTTCTCAGAGATGGCTGAACGGATCTTCGTCAAACTTTTAGAGGTTCATCAGTGAGTGCCTGGGAGTGTTTTAGGCAAAAAATGTTGTTTTTTGAAGAAGAAAAAATGGGTTTTTTTGGATTAAAAAAAAATCGCTCTATAGTGCGTGCTGAGCCTTTTTGATTAATGACGGTTATTACAAGTACACATTCGCATAAATAAATACAAAACAATCACCAGACATTTGAACACAAATAATAAAACAATTCCGGAAACTGTCGAAGTTGGTGATAAGGCTTCTTCTTCTTCTTCTTCCTGAACGTCATCATACTTAACTCAAACGTGATGAACGTATATATTCAATTCAGCAGCATATATTCAACGAAAAGGTAAAATGACGATTTGACGTTTGTGATGGATTCTGATTTGGATGTAATTGCTTTTCCATTATATTTGCCCTCATTTCAAATACTAGGGCGTGCCCGTACGTGGGTGCAAAAAAACATGCGTGCAAACAACAACAACAAAAAAAAACTTTGAAACCACGTGGCAGTAACGACCACAGAACCCCCCCCTCTATTTACATGAAATGGTTTGGTCCATTCGCAAAGCCAAAGCGAACGGCTTGCGAGTACGGTGACCATACCTTGGGAACCACTTGTCCGATTAATTTCAAACCTTGAAAAGGCACATCCTCGGGTCCCCAGCAATATACCTGGCAAGTTTCAAGTATATCGGACCCGTGGTTGTCGAGAAACAGCGGTCACAGACAAACACACACACACACACACACAGACACACACACATACACACAGAGATTACTGGAATTATAGATAGATGCTGGTTTCTTTTTCGCTTGATCAGCACCAGGTACTCCAGCTATAAACGCTTTTATACTTCACTCGGGGTACAAATACAACTTTGTCTGGGGGGGTAACATAGGCTATGTGGCCGTGGCCTCATGCGGGGATGTGTGGGACAACCACTCGGAGCCGCGGCCTCATGTCGTGACATAAACGCGACATTTATTCTCAAATCGTGAGCGCAGTTCATCGACATGACCTTGCATAAGATGATGTGGTTGCAAGGAAAACGACACTTTTTTTTTTTTTAATCAGTGGTATTCTCGGTGGTGTAATGGTTAGAGAGCGTCTACTCCGAGTCTGCGAGGTTCAAACCCCGACCGAGTTATACGAAAGACTTTAAAGATGGTAAATTCTGCTTCCTTGCTTGATGTTCAGAAATTTAAAGGATAAGATCATGGATAAATCCCCATAGGTTGTCATCCATGGGGAGCAGGAAAATCCTCTTTTGGAAGTCACCCGCTGAGTGCGGTGAAAAAGCGGCACAATTTATGTGACGTTGCTATTGCCCAGAGTGACTGCACTTCCCACAAGCTCAGTTGCTGTGTTTTTCTTGTCGAACATTCCCGAGTTGTCTCGCGTGTTCGTCTGTATGTACATGTGTGATTGTGTGTATTTGGCAGCTCTACTACGAGCCTTAGATGCTTTAAAAAAAGGTAAAAATAAATAAAATAGAGGGAAGAGTATCTGGGAGTGGAAGGAGGTTCCACATGGAAAAAAAACCTTCCCTAAATGCGAGATTTATCCACAAACCATAACGATGATCTGAGTTGTTAACCATGAGGAAATGATGCTGTTGTGCTTCAACACAAGGTGGATCACAAGCATCATGACGTACTTAGGCAGTTAAGACCGAAAAATAGGGCGTGTCGTTCATTTTTTCCGGAAAGCACCAAATTTGGCACAGATGTAGTATGGACCTATACAATTGTTTTCCTGGGGGGCGCCCAAAAATTCAGATCCCCTGGTGGCCGCCATATTGAATTTCAACCTCACCGCCCTCTGTGACATATTTCCCTCAATAACTTCTATACTATGAGCGATAACACCACAGTTACAGTGTCTTACCCCATGTTTTCATGGTCTCTGAATCCAATGGGATCAATTGCATAAAGATTGGCATCCATCATCTTTAATTTCAAGATGGCCGCCATGGTGTTTCCATTTTCCTTGAATCTCTCATAGCATTTTAGGTAAAATTTCAATTCCAAGTGATACACATTGTTTTATTGGTCTCTGATAACAATGGAATGGTATTAATTAATCAAAGTTACACACAGTTGCAGTTTTAACTTAAAATATTGTGGGCACTTGAAAGGTGGAGGCTCTCGCACAGACGCGTCGTACTACAAGCACTGTCCATCGCAGTCACACAATGATGTGCAGGGCAGATTTGCCCTGGAGCATTTACAGTTGCCTTTACAGGCCGACTTACAATGGCAGCTTGTAAGCTCTGAACATGCCTCCTGTGTCAGTGGTATTGTGGTCCAAATTGGTGTCCAAGAAGTCCCTGTTTTCATCCAGGCCCAATCAGCTGGTGATGGAAGTTCTGGGTAGGGCACAAGTGCCTGACTCCATACGTGTCCAGCCTGAAAACATGCACGTTTTAGGTGTTGTTCGAAGGCGTCTGCTGTTGGGGGAATGTGATCAATTGTTCTTGCCTTCTTCGTGAACAAGTGTCGGCGCATGTCATTCACTGTCTTCATCTCGGTAGTCCGGTCATAGAGGATGGCAACATATCTTTCTAGACTCGGACTTCCTGCGGCCAAGGCCGGTGGCAATTTTATGGATGGCAAGGTAGCGGTAGCTTTTGCCAGTGCCAATGGCAATCCAGAGTTCCTCCACACCGTGTGACTGGTAGGTAAAGTCGTGTGCTATTGCCAAGACCACAATATCAGAATCTACAGTTCGAATCAATACCCGTTTTCTCCCCTTTTTCACGGCATCCAGGACATTTTTGGGGATTTTTTGAATTTTTGGGCACCCCTCAGGAAAACAATTGCATAGGTCCATACTACATCTGTGCCAAATTTGGTGCTTTCCTGAAAAAATGAACGATGCTTCCTCTTAACTGCCTAACTAACGTGGTTAGAGACCCTTTACTCCGTTTCAAAAGCCAAAAACGAGATTTTAAGTGTTTCCTCTAAAGGAAAGTTGGATGAATTCCTTGGGACTAAAGGGTTATTATTTCAGCAGCTAAGCATACCTTCCGTTTCTTTTGTCGCCCTGCCGAATTCGATTCCTGTGATCATATTTTATTGAACATTGCGGACAAGTTGTCTCAACTGTTTGGAGCCACCGTTGTCAAATATGAGATATACTAACTAGTCAAAAACTACAGATTGTCACACTCACCGAGAGATGCTACAATAGTGGTGAGACATGGTACCACAGTGGCTGAGGCTGAAACAGAAACAAAGATCAAGTTTAGAGATTGAAGGAGCAAAAAGTAACGAATATCAAAACGATGTTTTCTCAAGAGAAAGTCATGTCGAAGAAAGATGTAGAGGAGTAAATGAATGCTGCGAGCAATGTGGTCGACGGGTGCAATTTCCTCACCAAATGCATATAGCAGCAAGCCCAGGTAGAGCATGGGCTCGCTGGTTGCCCAGCCGACGAGCAGGAATGCCGGGATCAACAACAGTAGAGCCTGAACAGAACACGTCACAATTTGCTGTCAGTTTGAAAGAAGAACCACCTTTGAAACCTTCTTTGAAAGAAGAAAGAAGAGGCCATTTTTCCCGCAGAGCAGGGGTTGGCCTTTTTTGGGCACCGTGGTCCCCTTTTTGGAGTGATGTTTTACGGCCGGATGCCCTTCCTGCCGCCAACCCTGTTAGTCGCCTCTTGCAACACACAGGGAATTACCAGTGAACTGGTACTCAATTTGCCGACTCGGAAGGATGACAGGCTGAGTCAGCCCCCCTGGCGTTAATTCAGCGATCGACCGGGATTCGAACCCAGGATCCTAGGATCCCAGGCCGGCACCCTAACCGCTAAGCCAACACCAGGCTTGAAAATACAGAATTCCATCCTTTTGGACATAAAGGGCCAAATTTACGGAATGTGCTTAGCAAGCGTCTTGCTAGCACAGGCCTAACTTTTAAATGGGGACAATAACATCACTGTACGTGCACCGCTAATTACCCGTTTAAATAGCAATTTATGAAGGGAGCTAAACATCGGTTTAGCCTGTGAAACTCCGCACAGATCTCCAACATCTAATTGAAATGATGCACTTGCATAGAATCACAGCACCATGGACAATTGGTGGAAGGTATTCAGTGCATTGCTCCTCATCATAGGTTGATCCAGGTCATCTTGTACTAAATTTAGCAGCCGACGAAAATATTCCTTAGAGTCTTTAACTGCAAACAAATTTGACATTGTCAAACACTTGTTTGCATCTATCCTCGAAGATTCTCAATACACGTCATCGAACTGTCCTATTCCTATCTTCTGCCTCCTCTTGACATAATTCAAACGCTCCTAACCATATTTACCGTCCCATGTACGATACCAGTTATAATCCGTGCAATGCTTGCTTCAAGGCCTTACGCGCACTCTTAAACATGTCCTCGCCGACGTGTAAACGTTTTTGTTGTTTAAGCGCTTGTGATTGGGTTTTGATCACGCATTAGATAAACACACTTGCGCGATTGGCGTTGAACGGGTGATCATCGCACGATTAGCGATTCTACACGCGTCTAACTCTTAAGCGCCTTTTCAGCTTTCAAAGGTGTGGAATGTTTTTTGGATTTGAACATAGTTTTAGGCAGTAAAGACTGGCCAAAGTGAAGAGGAAGAAGTGGGAGCACGCATTAGTCTGAAGTTCTGGGTAGTTGTTTGATATGTTTAAAGATAGAAGGGGGAGTGAAAACGTTTTCCCCTTTTGAAAAGGTTTTTTTATATATATTTTACTTCCCCTTCATGTGATTGATTAATGGAGCTGCCTGGCTGGCTTTGACAAAAAAAAAAACAACAATATTCTAAAATTATAAAATTTTGATGAACTTTAAAGTTTACAAAGTTTACTTTTCCAAGGTTTAACAAAACTACAGTACCATACACACAAAAAAACATCATGAACAAATGCAATTTGTATTTTCTCTGCAACTTTTGGTTTGACGGACAAGTATTTTTCACCATCGGAGCGCCTCCTGATGTAGATTTTTAAAAATGATAATTAGGATGTCATAGGTCACGTGTTACAGGCGCCACCTTGGAAAAAAAAAGAAAAAAAGTTGCACCTCTACATCTCCAAAACCGCTCCGTGGCCCCTCCTCCCTCCCACCCCCACCCCCCCCCTACCTGTCTCGGCTTCACCCCACCTCCAAACAAATACACGCCACACAGATACGAGAGCACTTAGCACAGGTGAGATGAGCCGACGCCTTTTCCTAGGCCCAGTTAATCGTGTCACTGTGCAAGAGGTTCCTACCCTCTTAACTAACTTCAGCTCTTGATGTCTCCGAACGCGCCGCACATATCCACCTTGCACGGCTGCCATGGCAACACCAACGAGGAAAAGCATCTTGCCCTGTTGCATGCTGTCGTGAAGGGAGTACAATCAAAACGATCAACGTACCCGTACAGCATGTGACCTCGGATCAACGTGGATGTGAAATATTCCACCGTGAAAACAAATGTGCTGAGCGTGGAATTCCCGCCACAGGTCATGAGGTTGAACAAAAAGGAATTCAATACAAGAGGAAACACTTCAACCTCTATCGACGCTTCCACAAAGCTTACACGATTTTTAATTAAATGAGACACCAATTTGTTTTAGTATTTTGATGAAAGTCGGAGGTGTGGATGCAATATTACAGGTGCATGTTTTTCTTCCCGCTACAATAAACACAGGTATCCTCAGAGATGAGAAATTTCTGGTTTTGTTTTGGAGTTTTTTTTTTTTTCCAATGCAACAGGATGCCAAATCATGTGGAATGTGGAGGTTTAAACCAACAACTTTTGCAATGTATGCACGTGCTCCCAGGTAAACATACCTGGAGTAGTGGAAGCGAGTATGCGTCAGGAAAGCGAGCGTGAACTCCAGGCCAGAGTAGATGAAAATGTAGAGGAAGTAAAGTCTGCCCAACTGTCGTAAATGGTGCAAATCTGGACGGAAATGAAAACACACAACTATTTATCAGGTGGAGGATTTTGCCTCGTTTAGAATTATCCTTACTTGTACAAACTGGGTCAGCATTTGATGAATAAATAAATAAATAACTGAAACCGGTGCTGTCAAGTTTGTTCTTCAAAATGAAACACCTGCTTGGGTCAGGGTCTCTTTACGTCTTTCCAAGGTTGTGAAGTTGAAGAGTTCAGCTGGACTGATGAGGTACAGGGCTTCTTTGCATCCCACGAGCACAGATGGGGCCTGCAGGTAGTCAAAGAACACCTAATGAATCTGGCAAGAGGCAGGTAGTCAAAGAACACCGAATGAATCTGGTACTCACTGATTGATAAACAGACAGCAGATTGATGATAACCTGACAGCAGCAAAGCAATCTTTATTGCCACTTTTTTTAGCAAACCAAATACATCATCTCCTAATACATCAAAGCTATCGGTAAGAGACCAAGGGGCTACCCCAATCCCTCCATCCATCCACCCACCCACCCACCACTGTGCATGGATTTCAAAAGGTTATATTTATTTATTTTTACATACCGGCCAATGTTTTTTCCTAAATAACCCATTCGATAACATGAATAAGGCTGGAAAGATATTGCTCACCCTGTCTTCAGGTAGCAAGGTCTCAGGTACCGCCAAGGACAATACCACCACAGCAGCACCGGAAAAAGCAAGAGCAAGCCAAGCTGCGTAGCTGCCTCCACCTGCACCTGCACCAATCACAGCACCGAGGATTGGCCCCACGATGAAACCTACCGAAAAGGCCGCACCCACCATTGCCTGTGAAAAGTAACGTCACCAACATAGTCTGAAACAGTCAACAACTTTCACTATACAGTGCCATACACACAAAAAAACATTCTACTTTATTGGGAGCATTGCGTTTTTTATCACAATTTGCCAAAAATGACAATAACCATTCACTTTGGATAATTTATTGCGTGCTTTCGCCGGCATCATGAACGAATTCCAAATAACCACCCCAACTACTCAATCGAGCGTCAGGCTTGGCCAGCCGGTTCGTGAAAGACTTAGGCCAAAAACTTCACCTGGTGCTTCAAGGAATTCTGGCCATTAAAATAATTGTGGCCATTAAAGATTGAATAATTGTGTTATTGTGCCCATTAAAGAAGAAGAAGACTTCGAATAATTAACATGGGACGTCAAAATGTTTAACCTTGAATGTTAACTAGAGCCTCGTGTTGGCTTAGCGGTTAGGGTGCTGGCTTGGGATCCTAGGATTCTGAGTTTGAATTCCGGTTGATCGCTGAATTAACGCCAGGGGGGTTGACTCAGCCTGTCATCCTTCCGAGGTCGGCAAATTGAGTAACAGCTTGCTGGGATGAATGTGTCGGCGTGTGCCCTGGTTTAGAATACGTTCACTATCCCTGCGTGTTGTAAGAGGTGACTAAAGGGTTGGCGTCAGGAAGGGCATCTGCCCATAAAACATTGCCTCAAAAAGGGAACCATGATTATCATGGGGTCCGCAAGGTTAACCCCTGCTCTAGCAAGAAAAATGGCCCTAAAAAGGGGGAAAAAAAAATTGTATCTTGTATGTTAACTAATTAACCTGCGCTCGCGAAGCAAAAACAGGTTAAGCGATCGTTTGCGTGTGTACATATGGCGTATGTACGTGTCTGCATTTTAAAATTCATTTACTCGGCAAGCGTTGGTCAAATTGACACTAAATATTGCACCATAGGAGCGAGAGCCTCTTCCTGTAGAATGTTTTCGTGATAATAATGAAGTCACAGGTGACGTGATATGGACGCCATCTTGGAATAATGTTGCACCTCTGTCTACAAAACTGCTGAATGGAAAAAATTGAAACATGATTCACTGTCAAGTACTCCCCATGGGGAAAGGATATGTTAATGATGATGTCATTGGTGCCTTCATTATGACGTCATAATTCGACAAATACAACGCTTAATCTGATCAGTATGAAATTTGTATTTTCTCTGCAACTGTTGGTTTGACGGACGATTTTTCACCATAGGAGCGCCTCATGTAGATTTTTTTTTAATTATGATGTCATATGTCACGTGGTACAGGCTCAACCTTGGAAGAAAAAAAAGTTGCACTTCTACATCTCCGAAACCGCTCCATGGAAAAAATTGAAACGTAGCTCATTGCAAACAACTCTGCACGGGGAATAAGTCTTGTTAACAATGACGCCATAATTCGACAAGTACAACTCTTCGTCCGATCAATTTTAAATTTATTGAGTGTGATCTACGCAATAAGTATATTGGAGAATGTAAACTTATGATGTCATCGGTCACTTGGTCTGGCAGCCATGTTAGATCAAAGAAAAAAACACGCAACAAGTCCTTCTCAAGACTGTGCGGAGTAAGTATTCCATGAATACCATCTCGTTATATCATGCATCCACCCCCACCAACGTGGTCCTTCTCTACCACTACTACAGCACACCTCCCCTACTACTCTTCTCCCTCTCTCACCCCCAAACACCATGTTTTCATATCTGCTTATTGCCAGAACCCTCCCCCACCTCTTGCAACTTTTAATAACCATCTATATTATTACGTGATTACATTACATAATCTATTCTATTGAAGGAAATCATGCAGGAGAGTAGGGATGATAAATGGACTCACCATGCCCCTGGCGTGTGCACTCCGGGTTAGGTCTGCAATGGAGGCAGCGGCCAAGCTGACAGAGCAACGGCTGAAGCCTCCCAACACACGGGACACCAGGAACATTGAGAAGTCCCCTGCAGCTGCCCATATGATATAGGAGGCCATGACACCTACCTACAGATCTCACGGGGGAGGGGGGTGGTAAAGAGGAAGGGGACGAAGTTAGTGCAGAGTGAAGAGCTGTCTGACAAACAACTCTTCCATTGTTTGATATGTGATGGTGGTTCAAGCTTAACCTGAACTTTTTGCTCTTCCGGATGGCCGAGAGTTTGTGGAGCAGGAATGGAAACTCCCAGAAAACTATTGGTCAGCTGGGCAAAGCATTTTGGGTATTTTCCAAGATGGTGGTTAACAGCGTGTCATGTGCCGAGTAAAAATGGTGTTTCCGGTGAATGAAAAACCAGGTGAAATTTACCAGAGAGTAGTTGTAGTTTGCTAACACATGAACGCCTCACACAGAGAAGTGTACTGAGTGATGTGAATCATCCAAAAGTGACTGTGAATAGGTGCAGCGGATAACTTTGAACCACACTTGTACAACAAAAACATTTTCAAAGCAAACAAGAGGAAGACCCAAACGTAACCGTCACTCACCAGACACAGTCCCATGATGGGCCGACGTCCATAACGATCAGAGGCAGCACCCATGATGGGGTTTGACAGAAACTGCAGCAACGAGAACAACGAGCCGAGCAGGCCTGCCCATGCCAAAAAGATCAGGACAAACCTTTATATGCAAAGCACATGCAAGGTGAGTTTCCCAGATTCGGTGGACAGCAGAAAGATCTTAAGAATCGGCGTTTGGCTTCATTTACATTTTGATTGCACATAACAGGTGTCACGCTGCAGGTGTTCTGACACGTACCTCCAAACAGTACTGCGTTGTACCTCTTGCTACTGGGAACCCCCACGCCATCTGCAAACCAGTTGACCCCTGCTTGCATCTTCTGATAAAGTCCACTCTGAATGGCATGCATTTGAAATGGTGAGATTACACGTGCACCGTAACCCTTTCAATTCACATAGAAGCTGGCCAGCTTCTTCTTCAAACAGCGTTTTGAAGAAGCGTCCCAATTGTGGCACACAAGGGGGCGATATGATTGGTCCCACAGGCTACACAATTAATTATACTTTTCAACTCAATGGTGTCTGCATGGCCTCATGACCCCACAGAATAAGTCACACGTGGGGTCTGCTGTCTTTTTAAAAGATTACAAAAATTGTGGATTATTGTTAGGAGCGGTGCTACAGGGAGGTATTCCCCTCCCAGGTGATTGGTTTGCCCTAGTTCCTCCCCTGTCCCAGAAAATTTTTTCAAGACAGCGTCAAAAGTCTCTTAGCTGGCCGACTGTTTATTGTCTGGTCAATTGAATCAGAATGTGCTTGCATGGTAATCAGGCCCTCTTCTGAAACAATTACTCTGCACCTGGAGAAAACGGTGCTCAAGGAAAATTTCAGACACATATAACCCACACACGGGTATACCCCACAAGCCAGGGGAGTATTCAGTTACCAAGTTTCTTGCAGAGCGCTCACGGAGTGGCATACGCACTCAAGCAAGCACTCCATTTGAAACCGTTGATAGGGAACGGCTGGCTTGGTAAGCGTTTTGGCATTGTGTTTGGGGGAAGTAAAATGAAATATCAAATGAAGAGCTCTTGAAGAAAATCAAACGAGAGTGTACGGTACGGACTCAGAAACGACAGTGAATCGAAGATTGATCATGCCACTGGACTCTCTCACTGTGAGGTTGGACAGGAAGTACGCCATGATGGAGTAATCTACTGTGTTCAAAAAGTATCCGACCTTTATTTTTCGTGCGTAAAAAAAAAGAAGCCAGGGAGGCGTTGATTGGTGCACGTATGTAGGCGATCCTAATGCGCACGCGTGAATTTTTTCCCACCTGCAGAAGCTGTCATTCGACGGCAGACCGCCGATGAGTGAGGACATGTAAGTGAGCACCGTCGGATTTTCGTTTTTGACAAAATGACGGAAAAACTTGAACAACGCTACTGCATCAAATTTTGTGTAAAGCTTGGCGATTCCCAAGTGGAAACGATCCGCAAGATTCAACACCGTTCATTCCATTATGAAGGAGGATTTGGGCTTCAGGAGAATCTCAGCGAAGTTCGTACCAAAGCTGCTAACGATTGAGCAGAAGCAAGTCCGTTTGGAGATCGCACAGGACATGCTGGAGACTGTGAACAGCGATTCCAGCTTCCTCAACACAGTGATCACTGGCGATGAGTCCTGGGTTTATGGGTACGACCCAGAAACCAAGTTGCAGTCATCACAATGGAAGCATCCAACATCCCCGAGGCCAAAAAAAGTTGTTACACAAAGTTACACAAAATTTGATGCAGTAGCGTTGTTCAAGTTTTTCCATCATTTTGTCAAAAACGAAAATCCGACGGCGCTCACTTACATGTCCTCACTCATCGGCGGTCTGCCGTCGAATGACAGCTTCTGCAGGTGGGAAAAAATTCACGCGTGCGCATTAGGATCGCCTACATACGTGCACCAATCAACGCCTCCCTAGCTTCTTTTTTTTTTACGCACGAAAAATAAAGGTCGGATACTTTTTGAACACATTACGTAGACTTGTACCAAACTGTCCTGGTCCAAACATTACATAACCGCATTTTATCACCAGAAGATAATATACAAATATGGTTTGACCATTTATATAAAGTAAAAAAGCATCCCAGATCTTAAAATATATCCCTTTGAAAGTGCAAATGTAAAAAAAATGACAAAATCCCAGACATTTTTCGATATTTTTAAAAAGCCGGAAGGACGGAGATTTAAGGACCGAAAAGGAGGACATGTCCGGGAAGACCCGGACGTTTGCTAACCCGAAGTTTGAGGAATCTGTGCCGACTCAACGTGCCATTTGTCAAGGAGTTAACACTGTGCAGCTGAGACTACAGGCCAAAGAAAATACTGTACCTCAATATAACAAACATGTTTACAAAACTATTTACATTCCTAATTTATCCGAAAGGTCATCCCACAAATAGTTCAAATAATACGCACAAAACAGCTCATCAATGTTCATTGCCCTGGAAGTTCATTAGCTAGTGATGCATTGTGAGTGTCGGGGAGGAACTAACACCTCTATTGTTCTTACTGACAGTTTTGCTAACTACTGTAGTTGATTTTGCTTCGTCTTATATTCCAAATAGACTTATCTATAAATGAATGAAACAAAAATGGGGAAATTAGCCAATTTGACTTAAATTCCACATCAAATTATTATACGGTATATGATGCATCGATCACCGCCACAGTTGATTATTTGTAGGTAATCGACTAGGCCAACTGAATGACTCTCCCTAACCCCCACAATAGAAAATGGCCACTTTTCTGCCCCTTACCCCCAAATTCAGATTGTAGTGCTGCCACCGATTATTAACAGATGCCACCTCATGCCACCCTGTTCATTCAGACTTGGTCTGTATTTGGAATCAACATGTTGGAAGTGGATGTTGTGCAGAGAGATAACCATTGGTTGGGTTTGTTCTAGCCTCACCTCGTCCTCGTTCCCATAACTCTCTATCAGAGAAGGGAGCAGCGGAAGGATGAGGGTGAAGCCCAGAAGGTCAAGAAGAATCACAACAAAGATTGCAGTGATGACATGCTTGGCACGATTCTCTTCCTGCTGCTGCTGCTGCTGCTCCGCCATCTCCAGATCACTCCAACCTGAAAGTTCATACTCGTGGTTGCACCGACGATCAAGTACATAGCTGTGTAACAACTTAGACCGTAGTATTCATCCATGAAATACTTTATACATGAACACTACGGATGAAAACCGTAGTATTCATCCAAGAAGGAATCCTTGCCATCTCAGTCTGCATTTCAACAGGATTCTCTCCAAAGAAGAGCAAAGTCCAAACTTTTTCCTGACTTGCTGCATCATCTGATACTTTATCTGCGGTGCTGTAATAATTTGGACACATTAGTGAAGGTCTCAAGCTTCTTGCTGGTCCTGCTCTTGTTAGTCCATGTCTCCGATCCGTAAAAAAAGCACACCTAAGACTACAGGGACATAGACGAACGACTCCACAGTCACCAAACGTTCCCACTCTTTAAAGTCAGGTTTACATAGTACAACAAAAGCTCATGAAGCATGACCCATCCTTTGGTCAACATCTTCCTCCACAACCCACAACTACCTCAATAGCTATTTTACCATAAGTGAATTGGTGCCACATCAGCGTCTCTCAGCCCTTCCACAGTCGGGGGGTTCTTAGCTACATAAGGCAAACAAAAAAAATTGAATTGCTTTACTCCTAACCTTTAATTTTTTTAAAGGTTAGAAGTACAAAAAAATTAATTTTTTGAATACATCAAGTCTTAGAGGTTGCACAGTGACTCATGATTGCCAGCCACTCAATGTTTGTGCCCGATAAGCGTTGATTTCCTGCAATCGGGAAACCTTGTGCGATGTGCTGTCACAACTTGAAGCAGAAGCTTGAAGCTCTACTCTCTGTCGCTCCATTCTTCATCCCTCAGATCGGCAGTCTGCAGCCTCCTCACTCTCTGCAGACCAGGACAAAATCATAGACTGGGCAAACAAGTGGAACATGTCTTTCAATCCTGACAAATCTCACACTCTTACGATGTCTCTCCGAAAAGACCGACTGGACAACCCTCCCATCCACTTTCTGAATAATCCTCTCCAAGAAGTTCTGTCACTCAAGCTTTTGGGTCTCACTATCTGCCATGATCTTTCCTGGGAAAACCACATTTCAAATCTGGCCTCCAAAGCCAGTCGCCGACTGGGCATCCTCCGTCGTGCGAAGTCCTTCCTTGGCACAACTGAGCTCCTCACCACATACAAGGCTTTCATCCGCAGCTCAATGGAATACTGCTCTCCCCTCTGGGCTGGTGCTCCTGCCTCACACCTAGCTCGTCTTCACGCTGTTGAAACCAAAGCATTCAGAATCATTGGAATCTCCCGCGATGACGCTAACTCCAAGGGCCTTTCACGCACTCACCGCAGGCAGGTTGGTGGTCTTTCCGTCTTCTACCGACTCCTCTCTGGCCTTGCCCCCCCCCCCCCAGTTCTCTCTGGGCTCTGTCCCCCAAATATTCCTACAGGTCGCACAAGATCTGCCTGCAACCCTCTTATGGTTAAACTGCCAAAATCAAGACTCTCTGCTCACCTTCACTCCTTCATTCCTCTTTTCTCCCGCCTCTGGAACAAACTCCCTCACTCTCTTCAATCCCACTCCACCCTCCAGGTCTTTAAAACAGCTGTTCACCACCATCTCTTATCTTCCCCCATCCAAAACCTTGATCTTTTCTACCCCCGCTAATTTCACCCCAAATCCACTTTTTTGAAATACCAACTTCTGTCTCCTGAAAGTCCTTGGTGTCCTTGTGTTTTATACTTCTCCCACTCCCCCCTTCCCACGCCTCCTCCCCCCAAGCCCTATCCCTCCAGAACATCTCCCTGCTCTCAAATGTTGTGTTTGTGTGCTTCCCCTTCTCTCCCCATCTTGTCTTCCGCTCCCTCTTTTTATATATTTTATTTGTCTGGTTGATTCGTTTGTGAAATAAATGTTAGCTCTTTCACGAGCCTCGATTCAGTATACAAAAAAAAAAAAAAAAAAAAAAAAAAATTGGGTTTGCTGTTCATCCCTCGTCAGGAGACAATTGCACTCTTCAATAAGAGCAACTGCATACACCAGAGTACAGCTGTGCTGTATTCGATTAACTTAAAAACAACTTCAAAATGTGCAGTTCATAGCATGGTCATAGGTCAACTGTAGTGGCCAAAATCACAAGTATAGCAGCGGAGAATAAATAAAATCAACTCCAAACATTTATGCGAGCTAAATATGTGAAATTACAAACTCCGTGTGCAACCCCTACATTTAGTCCAAATGGCTTAAAATTTCACCACAAGGGTTTTTTCATACATACAACATTTTTTACGTGTTAGGAGCTTGACTTTTCTAACTTTCATTTTTATGAACCACCCGATTCCACAGCCATCCTCAGCTTCTTCTTTGGTAGATACTGCCAATCACCACCAAGATGTCACTCTCAGAAACACCTCGACTTCCTGTTCCCTATCATCTCTTAACGTCATGGCCATGCAAGCATTATTAGTGAAAACGATCTCCGTCACAGTTGTGTTACCTGGTAACTTGGTTCTTGCCCCTATCAGTTTTCCACTGCACTCAGAGTACTTTCCCATCAAGTGACTGACACTGCTCATGCCACTGTTCAAATATCACGTTGAAGAAGAGATTGAATAAAGGTAGAGGTAATCGTACATCCTTGCCAAAGTCCGGTATCGACTCGGACCTGTGCGGTTCGCTCTCACCTCTGCTGCCATGATCAGGTGAAGGCACCTGATCAAAGCAACTATCATAGGTGGAATGCCATACTTCCTGAACATCACCTATGTAACCTGTCGGGAGACGGTCATAATCTTTGCACAGATCTACAAAGAGCAGAAAACTCTTGTTTTTGTGATCATAAGTCTTCTCCATCAATTGTCGGGCAAAGAAAAGCACGTCAACAAATCCTCCGCCTTTCCCGGCCCCACACTGGGGAGTCTCGGAGCACATCCTCGATGATCTTATGCAAACGCTCTTGCGAAACAGGGACAAAGCATTTGCTGGTTACATCCTGAAAAATGGTCCCACGACAGTTTCACACCATGTTAAATCATGTTTCTTCAATAATGGAACGATTACCACATCTCTCCGTTTCGCGTATCCACCGCCATTCCCATGATGCTCAAAAGAAATGCAGCATGTGGTTGAAGCACTCCACCACACCTCCTGCTTCAGTCACCTGTTGCTCAACATCCCAACGATCGTTGAGCAAAGAAGAGAAATGACTACTGACTACTACTGTACACCATAAATTTTTGGCTAAACACACAACTTGATCAACGAGCCTCCGATGTGCCACATACATCTTCCGATCACTCTGTTGTGGTTGTCTTATAGTGGGGCAGATATGTGAAAAAGATGTTCATTTCCGGCAGAAAGTGTGAAATTTCGCATACAGGGGTATTTTGGGGCGCTGATTTCAAAAATTGGCGGATCCAAGAGATCTAACCAATGGACCGGCCGCCATCTTGAATTCCAATATGGCCGCCAAGACGAAATGTTGAAATTCCCTATCTTGGGTTCTAAATGACCTGTGGCGCTGAAATTTGGTACACAAGGGTATGTTGACATGCTGAGTTCAATAATGCAATAATTTGAAATGTCTGACAAACGGTATGGCCGCCATTTTAAATTCCAATATGGCCGCCAAGACAAACATCGATGTTTTCATTGCTTTAATAGCACAGTGTACGGTAATGTCATAATGTTAAATCATTTGAGCATTATTATGATAACTGGAAAATTGTTGCATCTCAAATCTACTGATGGGTTTGTAATTTTGTCGAAGGCAGTAGAAATTTGGGAAATTCAGCGCCCCAAAATACCCCTGTATGTGAAATTTAACACTTTCTGCCGGAACTGAACATTCACATGACATTCCAATAATTTATTTTTTTTAATGTTTTTTCTCTTTCAGATCCAATGTCGAAATCAAAGAAAACATCGTCAACAATTCCAATGCCAACAGACTGGAACATTTGCGCTCTTTGCCAGAAACGTTCTGAAAATGAACCACTAAGAGATGCACGTAAGGGCAGCAATCAGTCGTGTCTAGACGTCTACGAGAATCTTGCTCAAAATCTCAAGGCATTGAATGATTTAGATGCCTTGCCTTGCGGGATAAACATTTCCCGACTAGATGATGGTTGCGGTATTGCAGAAACCCTAGCTGCGCATACTGCCAAATGGCACAAAAACTGTTATGTTCAGTGCAGCAGCTCTCGTGTGGCCAGGGCTGAATCAAGGGAAAGAAAGCAAAGTTCAGACCTTAAACTTGGTGAAGAAACTTACTCGCCTGTTAAGAAAAGACTCAGAACAAGTTTCAAATCTCCATCCGTTGAACAGAGTACTGCTAGCACATGTTTCTTTTGTGATAGCATTATCAGTAATGAAGAAATAGTCCACAGAGCGGCAACAAAAAATGTAGATTCCAATGTTCGATTGATGGCAACAGAATTGAGGGATACAAAACTCCTGGCTAGATTGTCTGTAGGTGATATGACGGCATCAGATACTGTTTATCACAAGAAGTGCATGACTGTTCTCCACACTCGATACAGATCATTTGTAAGAAAGAATGAGGAAGCCAGTTCAAGTGAAAATATGCCACCAGAATCAGTAGCTTTGGCCGAATTGATAGCCTATTTGGAAGAAATGAAGTGTACAGATGACAGTTACACTTTCAAGTTAGCCGATCTCACAAAGCTTTATACAGAACGTCTGGCACAACTGGGAGGTGATATCTCAAAGAAGATTAATTCAACTCACCTTAAGGACAAGCTTCTCAGACACCTTCCGCAACTTGAGGCACATAAGAGCAACCATGAAGTGGCACTGTCATTCAAAGAGAACATTGGTGAAGCTTTATTGCATGCTTGTAGACAAAGCTCTGACAACGACGCGGTCATTCTCATGAGAGCTGCCCAGATTGTGCGCAAAGATATTTTGCAAAAGCAATACCAATTCAATGGATCCCTAGTTAACGAATCATATAACAACTCACCACCATCATTGGCAGCGTTGATGGAAATGATTCTTGCTGGTACAAACATACAAAAACAAAACGCAAACAACAAGGGAGGCATCTCTGTGCAATCCTTAACTCAACTTGTAACATTCAACACTATGAAACGAGGAAGGTTGGAAACTACAGCAGTACGTCACAATTTGAAACGTGAAACATCACTGCCACTTTACCTGGGTCTTCTCATTCATAGCAAAACAAGGAAACGGGATCTCGTTGACGTTCTTTTTCAACATGGTTTGTGTGTTTCCTATGATCGCATACTGGAGGTATCCACAGATGAGGCCAACAGAGTCATAGAAATATACAAACATGACGGCGTTGTGTGTCCAACAAAATTGCGAAGTGGAATATTCACAACAGGCAACCTAGACAACATAGATCACAACCCATCATCAGCATCAGCACAAAGTTCATTTCATGGAACCGCGTTATCACTGACACAACATGTTTCACATGACAAAAGTGGCAGCATTCGAAATCATGAGAATGTCACTGAGAATGAGAACAAACAGCGCTCCAAAACCATAGCCGCCCTTCCTGCATCTTACAGTGATGTGCCTCCTGAAACATTTCCAACTAATAATCCCATTCCAAGAAAACCAAAAGGTCCATCCACTCCAAGTGTGTCCTCCGGAATACAGGACAAAGAAAGTCAGTGGCTTTGGTTTGTACAAAGTCTGCAGGAGAAGGAAGGTCTTGAGAGTGAAGATAATATCTCCTGGTCAGCATACATGGCAAATCTGCAGGTTGAAGTTCCTCGGCCTCCTGCAATTACAGGACTGCTACCTCTGTTCCGCGAGAGTGCTCACACATTGGCAATGGTGAAGCATGGAATGAATTTAATCAAGCAGGCGACAGAACTAGTAAACCCCGGACAAGTTCCAGTTCTGACCGTTGATCAACCACTCTATGCAATTGCAAAGAAGATTCAATGGACTTGGCCAGGTATATATGGTGAAGACAAGTTTGTTGTGATGATGGGAGGACTTCATGTAGAGATGGCCTTGTTGAAAGCGATCGGCAGCTTCCTGGAGGGGAATGGCTGGGCAAGTGTAATGACCAGTGCTGGTGTAACAACAGAGGGAAGAGCAGATAGTCTTCACAAAGGTTCGCAAATATCGAGGTCACAATGGGCACACCAAGTCACAGTAGCGGCGTTGTACGCTCTGCAGCGAAAGGCATACGATGACTACCGGAAAACATGTGAAACTGAAGATTTACAATCATTTGATCTTTGGAGCAAGAAGATGGCTACAAAGTACCCCCAGTTTTGCTACTGGAATAAAGTCCTGCAGTTGGAGTGTCTTCTCTTGGCATTCATAAGATCACAACAGGAAGCCAACTACACGCTCTATGTGGAGACTCTCACGGCGATCATTCCGTGGATGTTTGCCATGGACCATTACCATTACGCCAGATGGTTGACAGTGCATGTAACAGACCTTCAGGAACTTTCAAACGATTCCATGGATATCCATCGTGAATTTGTCAAGGGGAACTTTGTCACTCAGAAGTCATCACACAAGTTCTCTGCTATGGCACACGATCAGATACACGAACAGCAGAACGCTTATGTGAAAGGTGATGGTGGAGTCATTGGAATTACTGAGAATGAAGGGGCTCTTCGCCGGTGGATGGTAGCTGATGCAGAAATAGCCAGAATCCTGAATGAGTTTGAGGACCAGTTTCAAAGACAGAGGCAAACTGATGTCCGCCACCACGAACAATTGCCTAGTGTCCAGAAATCCTTTGCATCAGATCTCAATAATGCAATCAGTTCCTTTGAAAAACTTGGAAACCCGTTTGCGGAAGACAGTAATGACTTGTATGTGCTTGACACAAAGGTCATCATGCCTGATGAAGTGATAGCCGCAGTGCGATCCATGGAGGACACTGGCAAAACACAATTTGACGGATTTGTGGGGCAGCGAATCAAGGATCCTTCTGACAATTTCTATGATAGCATTTCAAAGAACAATCTGCCACTGTTGAAATCGAAGCCCAAGAAAACACCTGGAAAGTCTGAGGCGAAGATTACACGTATGAAAAGTAATGTGGAGCCCTTCTCACGAATGTACATTTCTTGCCAAACTAGAGATGGTGATCTTAACACATTTTATGAATATGAGTGTCATGGGTGGCCACCTGCATTGGCTGAAGGTATCAATACAATGCGGCCACCAACCGGCAAGGCTGATCTTTTGCCCTGTTTGGAAGCTTTAGCACAACGTCCTCGTGATGCGCCCAAAGGAGAAGTTCGTATTTTCGATGGGGCTGCCTTAGTCCATCATTTGGAGCCTAAGAAGTGCAACAGTGTGATCAGGACATTTGGTGACTATGCACAGAAACAGGTCCTTCCGTACATTGCCCGAAAGTTAAATGAGGGGACTGTGATGCGTGTTGATGTGGTGTGGGACACCTACAGAACGGACAGTCTCAAAGAAGGCACCAGGCTTGGTCGTGGCACTGGCATACCACTCCATGCGACTGAACAGACATCCGTGCCACGAAACTGGAGCAGCTTCCTTCGTGTAGATTCCAACAAAAAGACATTATTCAGTTTCCTTGCTGATTCCCTGCAAACGATGCCTATTCCAGAGGGAAAAACACTTCTTACAACCTTAGAAGGAGAGGTTAAATCAAAGCCCCCTTCTGATGTTTCTCAAATTCAACCATGTACGCATGAAGAGGCTGATTCACGAATGATGCTACATGCTTGGCATGCATATCAGCAGGGGTACAGAAGTATCGTCATTCATGCAACAGACACGGATGTGGTTGTGTTGGCTATCGCAATGGCAAGCATTATGGACGGTTGTGCAATGTGGTTGGCATTTGGACATGGAAACTATTTCAGGCACATTGCTGCTCACACTATTGCGACTCACATTGGCCCTGAACGCTCATGGGGGCTTCTATTCCTGCATACTGTTTCCGGATGCGATACTGTTTCTGCCATATGTGGGATTGGCAAAAAGACTGTGTGGAGCATATGGAATTCCATGCCAAACTTGGGGGAGGTCTTCAATCATCTCTCACATGCACCAGCGGAAGTAACAGATGATGACATGGACAACATAGAGAGGTTCTTCGTTGTTCTGTACAGTAGAACTTCCCCTCTGAAGAAAGTGAACGAAGCACGCAAGCAGCTGTTTGCTCAGGGAAATCGGCAATCGGAAAATATTCCACCGACAAAAGAGGCACTGCGTCAACATGTGAAGAGGGCAGTCTTTCAGGCCGGTCACATCTGGGGACAGTCCCAAATTGCTAACCCAGAGCTGCCTTCACCTGCAGATTGGGGATGGGCTAAAAATGCAGATGATGTCTGGCATCCATTTTGGACAGTAGTGCCAGAGGCGTCAAAAGGGTGCCGAGAGCTGATCAAGTGCAAGTGTAAAAAACGGTGTGCTGGAAATTGCAAATGGTCTGCTGCTAATCTACCATGCACAGAACTATGTTTCTGCTCTGGACAATGCTTTCGAGATGAGCAGTAGGAGAAGTAAAACGGATGGAAAAAAGCTTACAGCATGTTACGGCTGCCAACTGGTACGAAATATACTTTGAAATGAGCTCTTTGACTTGTTATATGATTTGTCAACTAGGGATCCATTGAATTGGTATTGCTTTTGCAAAGAACCCGGGATTTTCAACATTTCGTCTTGGCGGCCATATTGGAATTCAAAATGGCGGCCATACCATTTGTCAGACATTTCAAATGATTGCCTTATTGAACTCAGCATGTCAACATACCCTTGTGTACAAAATTTGAGCACCACAGGTCATTTAGAACCCAAGATAGGGATTATCAACATTTCGTCTTGGCAGCCATATTGGAATTCAAGATGGCGGCCTGTCCATTGGTCAGACCTCTTGGATCCGCCAATTTTTGAACTCAGCATGTCAAAATACCCCTGTATGCAAAATTTCAAACTTTCTGCCGGATGTGAACATCTCGTGCAATTTTTGTTACATATCTGCCCCACTATTAGCCAAACAGCAAAGAGGTTATTCTGTGCCTGGATTAGCTTCTCTAACATTCCGATACTCTCTTGGTACCAGTCTGGTAGATATGTTCCCTCCTGCCCTTCATTAATACTGTCAATACACTTCCTGGAAACACTTTCCACTTCCTTTCAATTGCATCATCCTCTCCTTGTTAAACCAACACTCCTTTCCGATTATTTTCTTTCTGTCTGCAGATCTTCCAACCTTCTATACCTGTAATCTTTTGGGGAAATGATAAAGTTTGAGTCTCATCAGCAGAAGCTTGCATATATTGAGGTCTGTCCAACATTCAGTGAAGCACAGCACACGGGTAACACGGCAACGGTGTCACTGTCGGTGCCTCATCCAAGTGTAATTGATATAGTGCTACTGACATGTAATATTGCGTATAGCCTCCTTCAAAAACCAGGTGTTCATGATTTTAAACTCATTTGTGGCACAGAATAACAACAAGAAAGAGCAATCAGAGATTGCAGACCCTCGCCAGGATGTGTTTTTAGTGGTATTAAGGCCTTTGTGTTAAAACAAATATGGCGGCCGAACCACGTGATCGATGACGTCATCATTTTTTTTTCCCACACCAATTTATCCATAGATGACGCTCAAGCAATTATCTTGATCGATGCAGTTTTGTACTTGTCGAATTATGACATCATAATGGAGGTACCTATGACATCATCATCAACATGTGTTATTCCCCACGGAGAGTTCTTTACAATGAGCCATGTCTCATTTTTATGCCTCCTCCGACAAAGTGGCCGGAGACATTATCTTTTTGGGTTGTCCGTCCGTCCGTCTGTCCATACGGGCTGAACCCCATTTTTCTCAGCAATCATATGTCCAATTGAGACGAAACTTTCAGGGTAGGAATGACACCCATGCAGAATGTTTTAATGATACTTGTAACGTCATAGGTCACGTGGTATGGCAGCCATCTTGGATTAAAAGCGAATAATTTTAAAAAATTCTCAGAAACTGCTGAATGGAAAAAATTTAAACTTGGCACATTGTCAAGTACTAGGGAAAGAAAGCATGACAATGATGACATCATAGGTGAAGTGGTGTACCAGCCAAAAATGTTTATTTTTAAAAAATCCCTTCTCTGAACCTGCTTCACCGTAATGTGAAACCTGTCATGGCTGGTGAAAATGTGATACTTAAAAACAGCTGAAGGGATTTAAATGAAACATGTTTATTTTTAGGACAGCGAACGCGGGCATCTACCCGTTGTGGGACTATGCGGATTGCGGAGGCATATTGGCGACACAGTCACATTGTTCTACTTTTCTATGCAGCACTTTCGGAGATAGAGGTGCAAAGTTTTTCCAAGATGGCGCCTGTACCACGTGACCTATGACGTCATAATTATCATTAAATAATTATACAGGAGGAGTTGAAAAATTTGCACCTATGGTGAAATTTTCCTGTCAATTGGACCAACGGTTGCAGAGAAAATCATATTTATTCTGTGCGGACAAACAAACAGACATGAAAATCAATCACAGAGTTGGCAAAAGCCACTTGGCAAAAGAGAACAAATTAGAATGGCTCACAGTAGAGCATGCTTTTGACCTATGTTGATCTCAAACATAGTTGGTGGTTGAATTCAGTTCGCTGATATGAAAATCCTATTCAAATTTCAAGTCAATTGGATGGTAATTGATGATTTTAGAAATTTGAAAAGGCTGTTGACCTTTTGGACTATGTTGACCTTTTGGCTGATGTTGATCTAACAAATAGTTGGTGATTGAATTCAGTTAGCTGATATGAAAATCTTATTCAAATTGCAGGTCAATCTGATGAAAATTGAGGATTTTAGAGATTTGAAAAAAAGTGGTTGACCTTTGGCCTATGTTGACCTTTTGACCTCAAAAATATATAGGATTTTGTCGGACCACGAGCTCTAGCATTCAGTGAAGTTTCGTGAAGATCAGTTTAAAATTGTGACATTTAGGCAAGTATAAGTGAGCATAAAGACAAACACACAAACTCACAAAGAAACGCACAAACCAGAGTCAAAATTTTTTTTTGCCAACTAACAAACAGACTCAAACTCAATACCCTCTCTTCTGGCGAGGGGTAACTAGCGCAGTGCAGTCTCCCACACAATCACTGTGGTATCTATGATCTGTTTTATAATATTAATAGTATTATTATCATAAATACAATGAGAAGCATATAATGATTACAGTTTGGGCTACATCGTCACGAGTGAGCACGACAATCAGGTATTTACCGATACCATATCCACAATAGCGCGGGTGTAGTCTCACACACATACACACACATACTCACACACACACACACACACACACACACACACACACACACACACACACACACACACACACACACACACACACACACACACACACACACACACACACACACACACAAACACACACACACACACATATAAACACACACACACACAAAAACACATATATATATATATATATATATTGTTACGGACGCAGTTAAGATGTTATTTTGACAGAGCGGTGGTATATTACCGCGACCGAACAGTTATTCCCCGACTCTAACACCCGATTTACCCCAAACTTTGGCTGGATCGCGCCACCGCTATTCAATCGGGAAAACTCTAAAGCGACCGAATACAAAGAGGAAAAAAGGAATAAGACGAGAAAACGTACAGAAGAGTAATTGGATTTATTATTTACACATATAATCAAGAAGAAAGCAGTCACGTTTATTTACAGACGAGATTAGATACACAGTGCAACACTAGCTTACCTACAGTCTTAATTAACCCAGGGACAGAACAAACAAAAGACAGACTCACGCAGGGAATCTGACAGGAATCTCAGGATGTGGATGGCTGGAGGTGAACGCTTGGTGGAGCCAACGCGGAGCTTGGTGGAGCTTTGGTGGAGCTGAACGCTTGGTGGAGGTGAACGCTTGGTGGAGCCTTGGTGGAGGTGAACGCTTGGTGGAGCCTTGGTGGAGGTGAACGCTTGGTGGAGCCAACGCGGCTGGTGGGGGGTTGGTGTGACGGGTTCTCTCTCCTTCCCTCACAAGCTTCAGGACTCTTTCTCTCTCTTTCTTAGTCCCACCCAGTCCAACAACTTCCTCTCTTGCTTAGTCCAACTCAAGGCCTTCCTGTCTTCTGATCTCCTCCCTCCTCGATTCCCTCTCACCGCCTCTGCCTCGGGTTATATAAGCCCCACCCTTGACCCTTTGCGAACCTCCCCAAAACGTTCTCTCTCCGCCCTCTAAAGCCAACCCCTCGTTCTGGGTTGGTCGGCAAGGGCTGGTTCACTCCTCCCCTCTATGACGAGGTGGGGACCCGCCTTTCTTCCCCAACCCTGCCTCGTGGTCAATGGCGGATGAAGGGAAAACCGCCCAAAATGCAGTTGGCAATTGGAAGGGAGGTAATTGGCAATGGCACTCGAGGCCTGGCAAAGACGAAAGGGGAAATGGAAGTTTTGGGAGTGGGAATGAAGGGAATCTATCTCTTTCACTGGTGCAATGGAGTATTTCTATTAATGGGAGACACAGCCTTACCCTAAAACACAGAATAAGATATAACTATCGAACAGGGGTATTCTATGATTAGCTGACGTGTATGCTTGTGGACTAATTATGGGACGCCCTTTTGACCTTTACACAGCTCCGGAGGCAGGAGGCGCAGACTCAAGCAATATTCATCACCAATTTACCACAATACAACACAATCAAAAAAATACAGTCCTCATATCCGCAACACTGCACCCTCCTCCTCTTAGGCACGTCCTGGGCCTACAACTTTTTATTTAGTGTGACACGTAGGTGTAGTTCCCTCTACTTTTAACCTGACCCTGAGTGCGACAGTTTTTAAAACATAAATAAATGTGTCCCGCTGCTCCATTGCACCCTGCCTAACAGACTTACGCCCACAGTTAACCGAATTGCGGAATGGTCTTCAAACTACACACTGACGGTGGGGAGCATTATTTACAATGACTCTGCTTTTATTTACAACACTAACCAGGACCTGTAATTGTTCTTTCTGGGGGGAAGACAGTCTGCTCTGCATCAATGCACCATTAAAGCACCCAAAAACGCACCAATACACACCCAAGCACCAATCGGTGCAGTCACCATTGTTCAAGAAAATAAAACCAACAACCCCTAACCCTGCAGGTGATCTCTTGCTCTTCGGCTCCCTCTGCTGGTTATTATTATTGTCTTCCAGTTGTTGTCATTTTCTCTCATTTTCTTACTGGCGGCCTATTTGCAATAAAGTGTGCCCAACGTGTCCATTTTATTTTCTTTATTTATGGCCCACAGGGCCGACTACGTGTGGTTCACCTGTGGGGCATCGGTGCCCTGTGGCCAAGGTCCGCCAGCAAGATTTCGGGCCCTCATGGCCGGTTCCAGCAGAGGGGCCATGCCCCAACCCATGGGGTCCATAAGTGGTGCTCGGCCACAGACATGTGGTCCATAATGTGGTGCATCGATGCAGACAGCTGGTTCTGAGAGTGCCGGGCGCACAATGGCCGACTCACGCACGCTCCCCTCGGCGCCCAATGGCGCACAGGTCATGTGGGAGACAAAAGAGACAAATGAGCGAGGGGTAAGGTCACAAGGGTACACATCAATAAGGCAATGCAAGGCGAAATGCGTACGGAGGGCGAAGTGAGAAAGCTCGTCCCTACCGTACGTCACCCCCCTGTCACCTACACTACCCTTGCCCTTACCCCATATGTACAAAATCTACACATTACCAATCCGTCGCTACTGTCACGTCTCCCCATATTTCCTCTATACCAAATTCGTCACCACAATCCCTCTATCCAAAATTTGCCATCACCCAATTCGTCATCAATCCTCATAAGGAGGAAGAGATGGAACAACAAAGCACAATGTCACACCCACGTCATGATGCGTCTCACAATCCAAACATTTGCATCATAAAAAATAATCAAAACATGGCATGGTGTGGAGTACCTGTCATCTCAGGTGAGTGGATGCAGATGGTGCGAGGAGACTCCAATCCTAACTATCCTCTAAATGACATTAACACACTTTACACTACCCGGGGTCTTTCCCTGCCAATCCATTGGCCACTTACTCTATGGGTTCTAAAAACCAATTCCCATTGACCAAACTGTGGTGCTTCTCAATTTGGGGTCTCACTCCCCCGATTCATCTCCCGGTGCCCTTGCACAATTTCTGGGCTGAGACGTGTAGCTCTCCCAGCAGGTCTACCCACCTGCACACCTCCACCACTGTAGTTGACACCCGAGCTTACCTAGCTCCTCACCTAACCTATCTAACTGGGGAAGGCCCCTCCTGGCTCTGTCACCCCTCGGTGCCCTCTGGCACTGGGCTACCCGGGTCCATCCTCCGGATCCTCGGGCCCCATCCACAACAACTCTACCGGCTCCCAGAGCCCACCTGCGGCCTCACCTGGCCGACATCCTCACAGTGGTGGAGTGCCCAACCCAACTACACACACTAACAGGCTACACGCCCAGCCATTTCCACAACACTAATGCACCCATCCAAATACCATTCTCTCACTCGCACCACAGATGCCAATATCCAACCACAATTTACCTGTACCCTCTACCTAACACTTACACTACCCGCCCCAGGTATTCGTGATGGGGGTCCACTCTTCCCCCATTCACACCTTCGCACCATCCACTCCACTCCACAATTTCCACCATACTCACTCCACGACCATCCATTCCAATCCTCCATATACTCCACACTCCATGTTTTCCACACACCTGTTGGTGCACACCTGTGCACTCACACCTAGTGCCACCTGCACCCTCCTTCCTTCCTGGACCAGTTGGTCAACACAACACACCTCACCATTACCATCACTCAAACACTGCTCCATACACCTGTTCAGTTGCACACCTGTGCAATCACACCTGTTCAATCACACCTGTTCAATCCTCACAAACACGGCATCATCTCATCTAACTACTCCCCTCTGAAACTTGCGCTTCCCAGTCGCCCCTTTAAACTATTGTGCTCCCACGTCATTATCATCCACACTAAACTACCTGCGTCCCCACTACAGGTGTCATTGTCACTAACTAATCTTACCGTCACCTAATGTCATCTTCTAGGGCCCTACACACAATATCCAAACCCACCCGGGCTAGTTTTCACTGCCATAAACCCCATAAACTAGTGCTCCTTTGCCCCCCACTGTGAGGGATGACAGAGTTGCCATCCCACCACATGGGGGACGTTCCCACTATCACCCCCCCCCCCCCAGTCCTCTGACGCTACGAGCCCCCGTCGCAAGAGGTACTGGGTCCTGCCTCGGCATCTAGAGCCGAGGCCATCCATGAGGGCGCCTGCTCGCCGGCATAAGGTCTTATCCGGTCGGCATGGACGATCCGAAGGGGGGGCCGTGGCCCCATTTTGATTTTAATGACCACGTCACAGATTTGCGACAGGACGACTCCCGGGCCTTGCCAGGGGGAGGTGAGTTTTGGGCACCTTCCCTTCCGCCTCCGGGGATTAAAGAACCAAATCTTCATCCCCGGAGCGTATTGACTCCCCTGGCTCCGGTCGTCGTACCTGCGCTTCATCTTGGCCCCCGCCAGATGGAGCTGGCGGCGGGCGAAGGCATGGACCCGCTCCATGCCTTCCTCCAGGTGACGTGCGTAACCCTCCCTCGGCGGTGTATCCATGGTGTCTGGCACGGGACCGCATAGCAAGTCGGCGGGAGCCCGTAACTCCCGCCCATACATAAGCAACGCTGGACTGTATGCGGTGGCCCCGTGCTGGCTAGTTCGGTAGGCCATCAACAGGTACGGGAGATGTTCGTCCCAGTCATCCTGACGGGTGGTGGTGAACAATGCCAGTTGTTGGATCAATGTTCGATTGAACCTTTCCACCATCCCGTCAGATTGTGGCCGCAAGGGCGTGGTCCTGGTTTTTCGAATTGACAGGAGTCTACACACATCTTTTAGCAATTGACTTTCAAAATTTCGACCCTGATCGGTGTGCAGCTCCTGTGGAATCCCGTGCCGACATACAAATCCTTCTACGAAGGCCTGTGCTACCACCCCTGCTTCTTGGTTGGGGAGGGCATAGGCCTCCGGCCACTTGGTGAAATAGTCCATGACAACGAGGATATACTTATTACCTTGGCGGGTGCGGGGCAGCGGTCCTAGAATATCCATAGCCACCCGCTCAAGGGGGGCCCCCACCTGATGTAATTGAAGGGGGGCCCTCATCCTCCGTGCTGGTCCCTTTTTGGCAGAACAGGCGTCGCATCTCCGACACCAGTCCTGTATGTCGCGCCCCATATTCACCCAATAGAACCTCCGGCGGACCCAAGATATTGTCTTTGTCCTGCCCAAATGGTCGCCGGAGCGGGTACCATGCACCTGTTGTAATATGACGTTCTTGAATTTGTCAGGGACTATCACCAGCCAGGAAGTTCTATCAGAGGGAACCTCCACCCACTTGCGATATAAGATGTTGCCTTTCAACTCCAGGGTCTGCCACTGAGCCCAATACGCCTTTGTTTGCGCCCCGAGGGGGGGTGACCTCTTCCCCCTTTGGTCTTTGCCCCAATTTGACCCAATTGAACACCGGCCCCAGGACAGGATCCTCCTGCTGGGCCGTGCTCCATGCCAAATCTCCAAATTCCTCGTCCGCGGTTAGTGGCAAAATTGGCCCTCTCACCCGGGTTGCCCGGACGACGAGAATCGGGGCAGAATCGCCCAATTGCTCCCTCTCCTCGTGTCTCGCACAAAATTTGCAGTTTTCCCCCAGACAAGGACGCCGAGAGAGTGCGTCCGCATTACCATGGGCCTTCCCGGCCCTATGGGCCACATCAAAATCGTACTGCTGCAACTTTTCCAACCACCTTGCAATTTGGCCCTCCGGTTCCTTGAACCGAAGGAGCCATTGCAAGGAGGAATGGTCAGTTCTAACCAAAAATTTCCGCCCGTACAGGTACGGGTGGAAATGGTTCATGGCAGCCAGCATAGCCAATAACTCTTTGCGAGTGACACAATAATTTCGCTCGGGCCTACTTAAGGCCCGACTATAGTAACCAATCACTCTCTCCACGCCCTCCTGTGTCTGAGACAAAACTGCGCCCAATCCTTCCTGGCTCGCATCCGTGTCCAGGGTAAATGCCCCGTCACTAGTGGGGTAAGCTAGAAGGGGTGCGGATGTTAGACACCCCTTCAATTTTTGGAAGGCCTCGTGGCACTCCCGTGTCCAATTAAATCGCGTCCCCTTCTCCGTAAGCCGGTGGAGGGGACGGGCCAACTCCGCAAATTTTGCCACAAAGCGCCGGTAGTAGGAGCAGAGTCCTAAAAATCCCCGCACCTCTTTGATGGTACGTGGTGCGGGCCACTCCTCTACCGCTTTAATTTTGTCTGGGTCCGTTTTTACCCCCTCGCGGCCGATCACGTGACCTAGATAGGCCACCTCTCTTGCAAACAAAGTGCACTTACTCGGGTTCAGCTTTAACCCTGCCTGTCTGAGGCACCCGAACACCTGGTCCAAATTAGCTACTGCCTGGGGGAACGTTTTGGCATGTACTAGGACGTCATCCAGGTACACCAGGCATGATTGCCATGGCATGCCGCCTAGTACATGTTCCATCAATCTTTCAAAGGTGGCGGGGGCGTTACACAAACCAAACGGCATCACAGTAAACTGATACAGTCCCTTACCTGTGGAAAATGCCGTTTTCTCCTTCCCTGCCCTATCCATCTCCACCTGCCAATACCCACTCTTGAGGTCCAAAGTTGAGAACCAATTTGAGCCCGCAACGGCATCGAGGGTGTCATCAATCCTTGGCAGGGGATATGAGTCCTTGAGTGTCACGTTGTTTAGCTGGCGATAGTCCACGCAGAACCGCGTGGTCCCATCCTTCTTTTTGACCAGCACAACAGGTGACATCCAAGGACTTCCCGAGGGCTCGATCACGCCTGCGTCGAGCATTTTTTCAACCTGCTCGTCAGCTTCCGCCCTCTTGCTCCAAGGGAGTCGTCGGGCGGCCTGACGAATAGGCCGGGCCTCACCGGTGTGGATCGGATGTTTCACCAGGCCCGTACGTCCAATATCCTCGGTGGACAAGGAGAAGAGGTCCAAATGGGACCCAACCAGTTTGTGTAAGGCCTCCCTCTGGGTACCTCCCAACTCTATGCTACTCCGATTTACCATCTCGCAAATGGGATCGGGCCAATTCCTAGAACTTATTGAAGGCTCCCCCTGGGGCTGGCTCGGCTGGATGTTCTCGCCCCTCACTGACGCGACTTCTCTAACTGGGGTGCAGCCAGCTACCTTCGTGCCCCTCGCTATAATGCGTGGTTCTGTGCTAATATTAATTACTCGGACGGCCACTACCGGCCCGTCCGTTTTTACAAGGGTGCGGCCCACGATTAAACCAGGTATGGATCGCGCTGCCACCGGTTCGACCAGGCCGCAGGATTCCTGCCATGTCGGGCGGGCTGACCATTGGGCCGGCACTATGGCCTCGGCCCCCGGAGGGATGGTCACGGCCTCAGGAGCCTCCAGCTCCACCCTCTCGGCCGTGCTCACCCCCTCCAATGGTAGCTCCTCCACCCCCCATTGCAGGATCCCCCGGCCCAAGTCGATTTTACAACCGCCGGCAGTCAACAAATCCAACCCTATTAAGCACGGGTCGCACACCTCCGCCACCCAAACCTCTATCTCTTGCTTTACCGATCCCAACTTGAGGGTCACAAAACCACGCCCTATGATCGGAGCCGTTGCCCCGGTAGCCAACTGCAAGCTATGATTTTCCAGACGCTGGATTTTACCCCAGCCGTCTGCACTCGAATTAAGGACCACGGGGCTGATGATCGTGGCGCTGGCTCCCGTGTCCACCACGGCGTCTACCCCCACGCCGGCAATTTTGCACCGAATTGTCAAACTACCCGTTCCAATTTGGCCACAATGAATGACCTGTCACGTCAACGAGGGCTTCTCCCCATCCCCTACTGCCGAACACCGCCCTGCATGCCCGGCACGTCCTAGTTTCCCGGGCCCTGGCGGGGGGGTGTCTGAGGTCGGCTAGACCGATCGATACGGGGCGGAGTTGAGGGCATCGGTTGGCGGGAAACGTCCCGGCGCGGAGCTCGACACTCCCACGCACGGTGACCCATCCGAGCACAATTATAGCACCTCACCTGGTAAGGTGCTTGCCTCCGGTATTCCAAATTCCCCCCCCTGTATGTCCGAATTGGGGTACTCTGTCGGGGACTACCGGGTGCCACCGCTGGGGCCGCCTGCCATGGTCCAGGCCCCGCTAGACGCCGATCCACCAGCCTCCGAACCATGCTCTCCAGGTCAGGGCCCCCGTCGGGGGCGGGCCCCCTTAGGGGGCCGCCCCCCATCTCGGGCCCCACCTGACGCACCGCCACTGCATGGCGCTCGCCTCCCCGGGCCAGGGGCCTCGCTGCTTCCCAACGGGCTGCAGCGTCGGCCGCCTGACTCATGGTCTGCGGGCGCCACATGGCGAGCTGTTGTCGGAGCTCCAGATCCGGAAGGGCCTGAATAAAGTGATCCAGCGCCAGGCTTTCCTGGGAACTCGCTGCCATGTCCGCGTGTGCAATCCACACCGCGCGGCGAATATCGTGAGCAAGTTCCCCGATGGTCTCCTGGGGCTTGCGTTTTCGCTGCGCAAGTTGAGCTTTAACAAGCTCGCTTTGCTGTTCAATACCGAAACGGTTAATTAAAGCCGCACAGAGAGCTGGCAGGGTGAGAGCACCCGGTGGTAAAGCTGTCAGCACCTCCGCCGCCGCACCGCGCAGCGCCCCTACCAGGTGTACTCCACCTTCGTCCGGATTCCAACCGTTGCCTTTACACACGTACTCAAACTGTGCCAGGTACGCCCTCAAATCACTCTTGCCGTCATACGGCGCGAGTGGGACCTTGTGGGCGCCCGAAGGTCGGACCCCGCGCGTCACTCCCTGCGGGATCAACGCGGGACCAAACCGCTTGGGCTCCCACAGTACGCTATTCCCGGGGGGCTCCCGCGCGTCCCCCGTCCCTCCAAACACTACCCCCCGTGGTGTCGATGCCTGGGTCGCCCTGCCGCAACCCGCTACCCACTCCATACCCGCACATTCTTGCTCACCAGCACCCCCCTCACTCCCCATAGCCAGACCTCCTTGTACACCTCCTCTTTCCACACACTCCGGACCAGTCATACACCTCACCATTGGTCCCTCACGAACATCCGGGTCTAAATCAACCCCCAAGCCGACTGAAGCTCCCCTCACCTCATATACATTTCCGAATATATCGCCACTCACCTTGACACCTCGTCTCCGCACCTCCTCTGCCACCTGCAAACTCTTTATTTGGTTAGTGAGCACCTCATCACGATTCGAGCACAGACCTTGTACCAATTCCATCACCTCCTCCTTTATTTCCTTTTTAGTTTCCCTTCGTCTCTTCTTAATTTCACTCACCCCTTCTTCCACCTCCTCTAATTTTTCCTTTACTTCCTTCATCTCCCTGTGCGCCCCTCTATCTCTTCCTCTAACGCCACTTTAACCGTTTCTATGTGCATCCTCACCTCTCGGTCCTTCGTCTCCATTACTTCTGTCACCTCCTCCAACTTCTTCGTCAACCCCTCATGTACCATCTGACATTCCTTTTGTGTCGCTATTAATTCGTTCTTAATGTCTTTTTGTGTCGCTTTTAACCCCCCGATTATTGCCGTGTTCTTTTCCACTTGGTCCACTAGTTCCTTTTGTCCCACTGTCAGCTGTTCTACTCCCTTCATCAGACCCTCTATTCCCCCCTGTAACCTAGCCGTATTATTCCTCACCTCTTTCTCTATACGCTTTTCGCCTCGCTTTACCTCCTCGCGTACCCCCGAGACCTCCTCACTTACACCTCGTCGTATCTCCTCCTTCATCTCCTCCATCTGGTTCCCCATCTGTTCGATTTCCCGGGCGGATTGCTCCCCTATTTCCCGCAATTTGTCTTCCATCCTATTTTCTAACCCCATTAACCCATTTTTCACCCCCTCTAACTGATTCTCCTGGGCAGCCATTCTATTTTCCACCCCCGTTAACCCATTCTTTACCTCTTTTATCCCGTTGTCTAACCCCTCAAATTTAGCTTCTAGCCGTTCCCCCATTTCTCCCATTTTGCCCCCCATTTCTCCCATTTTGCCCCCCATTTCGCCCCCCAATCGCTCACTATCAGCCCTTGCTTCATCCCTCATTGCCTTCATTTGCTCATTTTGAGCGTCCATCCGGTTCCCCATTTGTCCCATTTGGCCTTCCAATCACTCACTATTCTTGTCCATAAGGGCCTTCATTTGTATCATAAAAAGATTCAAATCCACCGGTGGCGCTGCTACGGTCGCGGGCGCGGCAAAATTTGGTGCCGCTACACCCACGTGCGTGAGGACGCCATTTTGTGCGTCTGATACTCCCTCAACCACATTGCCCATGTTCTCCTCTACTTCGTCCCTCTGATCCTGGGCCACTCCCAACCCCTCCTCTAGCTCACCCACCGGCATTCGATCGCCTTGACCAGCCATGGCGCAATTTCAAAATTCGGGTTTTTTGTAAAACAACACATTTCCAGCAGCTTGTAATTTTGAGTGCGTTAAGCGCGCTTCGGGTCCGTATCTCACTCCCAGACACCAATTGTTACGGACGCGGTTAAGATGTTATTTTGACCGAGCGGTGGTATATTACCGCGACCGAACAGTTATTCCCCGACTCTAACACCCGATTTACCCCAAACTTTGGCTGGATCGCGCCACCGCTATTCAATCAGGAAAACTCTAAAGCGACCGAATACAAAGAGGAAAAAAGGAATAAGACGAGAAAACGTACAGAAGAGTAATTGGATTTATTATTTACACATATAATCAAGAAGAAAGCAGTCACGTTTATTTACAGACGAGATTAGATACACAGTGCAACGCTAGCTTACCTACAGTCTTAATTAACCCAGGGACAGAACAAACAAAAGACAGACTCACGCGGGGAATGCTGACAGGAATCGCAGGAGGTGGATGGCTGGAGGTGAACGCTTGGTGGAGCCAACGCGGAGCTTGGTGGAGCTTTGGTGGAGCTGAACGCTTGGTGGAGCCTTGGTGGAGGTGAACGCTTGGTGGAGCCAACGCGGCTGGTGGGGGGTTGGTGTGACGGGTTCTCTCTCCTTCCCTCACAAGCTTCAGGACTCTTTCTCTCTCTTTCTTAGTCCCACCCAGTCCAACAACTTCCTCTCTTGCTTAGTCCAACTCAAGGCCTTCCTGTCTTCTGATCTCCTCCCTCCCCGACTCCCTCTCACCGCCTCTGCCTCGGGTTATATAAGCCCCACCCTTGACCCTTTGCGAACCTCCCCAAAACGTTCTCTCTCCGCCCTCTAAAGCCAACCCCTCGTTCTGGGTTGGTCGGCAAGGGCTGGTTCACTCCTCCCCTCTATGATGAGGTGGGGACCCGCCTTTCTTCCCCAACCCTGCCTCGTGGTCAATGGCGGATGAAGGGAAAACCGCCCAAAATGCAGTTGGCAATTGGAAGGGAGGTAATTGGCAATGGCACTCGATGCCTGGCAAAGACGAAAGGGGAAATGGAAGTTTTGGGAGTGGGAATGAAGGGAATCTATCTCTTTCACTGGTGCAATGGAGTATTTCTATTAATGGGAGACACAGCCTTACCCTAAAACACAGAATAAGATATAACTATCGAACAGGGGTATTCTATGATTAGCTGACGTGTATGCTTGTGGACTAATTATGGGACTGAAGGAACTGCGCTCCAACGCGAGTCGAAAGAATTGACGCGACCAAAGACGGAATTCGTCCGAGTTGCTTTATTGAAACAAAACAGCTCAGGTATTCTAACAAGCCCGTTTATCGGGCAGCAATATATATACACATTTATGTCGGGAAGTTTGCCTGGCAAAAGCTATACCGGGCATGCCCGGGTGTCAAGGGCGAGCCTTGGAAAGGCGAGTCTGGACCTGCCCGGGCGTGTTTGGCTGCGGCCTGGCAAGTCGAGGCTGGGCGTGCCCGGGCGCTCTGGGCGAGCCCTGGAAAGGCGATAGCGGGCATGCCCGGACGCTCTGGGCGAGCCCTGGAAAGGCGATAGCGGGCATGCCCGGACGCTCTGGGCGAGCCCTGAAAAGGCGATAGCGGGCATCCCCGGACGCTCTGGGCGAGCCCTGGAAAGGCGAGAGCGGGCATGCCCGGGAAAGACGAGACCGGGCGTGCCCGGGAGGTTCGGGCGTGCCCGGGAACAGTGAGTCCGGGCATGCCCGGGAGAGGCGCGTCTGGCCGTGTTCTGGCCGGTGCAAGGCGATTGTGTGCATCCAGCGGTAACCGCTACACACACCCCTCCAGAATCGACCTGCACCGGCAGGGTCAATTTAAGGGGGGTCCGGATGACCCGGCCGAAGCGACCCCTGGAGGGTCGTGGGGAGGTGTCCGACGTGGTGGTGGGTGGTCGAGCGGGGGGAACTGTGGACGGGGGGCGGCCTCGCCGCGGAGGAAGGGCCAACCGTGGTGGTCGGTCGACGTCCATGTGCGCCGGTTTGAGGCGGTCCACAGAAATCCGGTCCGGCCGGCCGCCGAAGTCGACGATGAAAGACTTGTCGCCCCGTCGCAGGACCCGGAAGGGCCCGTCGTACGGCGGCCGGAGTGGCCCCCGGTGCGCGTCATGACGCACAAAGACGTACTCCGCTGTGCGAAGCGCCGGGGGGACGTAGGACTGGGGGCCACCGTGGCGGGACGTCGGCACGGGGGCAAATCGTCGGGCGGCCTCCTGGAGGTCCGAGCGCTGGCGAGCGGCGGACCAGGGACTGGTAGCGTCGGGCACGAATTCGCCCGGGACGCGGAGCGGCTGGCCGTAGACGAGCTTGGCGGCGGACGCCTGGAGGTCTTCCTTGGGGGCCGTGCGAAGGCCCAAAAGGACCCACGGCAGCCGGTCGGCCCAACCGTCGTCCTGAAGGCCGGCCATGAGTGCGGCCTTCATGGAGCGGTGAAACCGCTCGCACAACCCGTTGGCTTGGGGGTGGTAGGCCGTGGTGCGGTGCAGCGTGACCCCCAACGAACGGGCGACCGCGCCCCAAAGCTCAGACGTGAACTGTGGGCCGCGGTCGGATGAGATGTCCGCTGGTGCGCCGAAGCGCGCGACCCAGGTGGCGATGAACGCCTGCGCCACGTCGGTGGTGGTGGTGGAGGCGAGGGGCACGGCCTCCGGCCACCTGGTGGTCCTGTCCACCATGGTGAGCAGGTGGATGAACCCCCGCGAGGGGGGCAGGGGACCCACCAGGTCCACGTGGACGTGGTCGAAACGCCGTTCAGGCACGGCGAAAGGTGCCAGCGGGGCCTGGGTGTGGCGGTGGACCTTGACCCGCTGGCAGGCCGTGCAGGCGTTGGCCCAGTCGCGGATGTTTCGTCGAAGGCCGTGCCAGACGAAACGCGCCGACACCAGCTTCTGAGAAGCTTTCCAGCCCGGGTGAGAAAGGCCGTGGATGGAGGCGAAGATGCGGCGCTGCCAGGAAACGGGCACGATGGGGCGAGGCTGGCCCTGGGAGACGTCGCAGAGCAGGACGGTGCCCGCGAAGGGAATGTCGGCCAGGCGGAGGCCCGTGTCCGCCGCACGGAGTGCCTGCACCGAGGCGTCGGAGGTCTGGTCGGCCGCCATGAGCGCGAAGTCCACACCGAGGTAGACCGCGTTCGCGCTGGCCCGAGAAAGACAGTCGGCCATGGCGTTGTCTTTGCCGGCGACGTGCCGGATGCCCGTGGTGAACTCCGACACGGCGGAGAGGTGGCGCTGCTGGCGGGCCGACCACGGCTCCGTGACCTCAGCCATTGCGTAGACCAACGGCTTGTGGTCGACGAAAGCCGTGAATGGGCGGCCCTCCAGGAGGTGTCGGAAATGGCGAACGGCCAGGAATAGCCCGAGCAGCTCGCGGTCGAACGTGCTGTAGTTTAACTCGTTCGGCCGGAGTTGCCGGCTGAAAAAAGCGAGTGGCTGCCAAACCCCGTCCACCCATTGCTCATGGACGGCGCCCACCGCGTAGTTGGAGGCGTCCGTAGTGAGGGCAATGGGCGCGTTGAGCACCGGGTGAGCCAGCAGCGTTGCGTAGGCGAGGGCCCGTTTGGCGCTGGCGAAGGCCGCGTCCATGGCCGCGGAACAAACAATGTCATGCTTGGCCGGCTTGCCCTGGAGGGCCTCGTAAAGGGGCCACATGAGCTGAGCAGCGCGGGGCATGAATCGGTGATAAAAATTCACCATGCCGAGGAACTCTTGGAGGGCCTTGATGGAACGGGGACGCGGGAACGTGGTGATGGCCTCGACCTTGGTCGGCAGCGGCACGGCCCCGGTCTTGGTGATGCGGTGGCCCAAAAAGTCAACGGTCGTCGCGCCGAAGTGGCATTTGACCGGGTTGACAATTAAGCCGTGCTCGCTGAGGCGACCGAACAGTGTTCGGAGGTGGAGGAGGTGCTCGGCGCGGGACGTGCTGGCGACGAGGATATCGTCCAGATAGACGAAAAGAAACGGCAGGTCGCGCAGCACGCCGTCCATCAAGCGCTGGAACGCCTGGGCCGCGTTCTTGAGGCCAAACGGCATCCGCAAAAATTCGAACAGGCCGAACGGCGTGATGACGGCCGTCTTCGGGACGTCGGCCGCCCGGACAGGTACCTGGTGGTAGCCCCGTATCAGGTCAATTTTCGAAAAGATGACCCGTCCCGCCAAACGGGCGGAAAAGTCCTGAATATGTGGGATCGGGTACCTGTCGGGGGTGGTAGCGTCGTTGAGACGGCGGTAGTCGCCACACGGGCGCCATCCACCCCCCGGCTTTGGCACGATGTGCAGTGGCGAGGCCCACGCGCTATCGGAGCGCCGCATGATGCCGAGGTGCTCCAACGCGTCGAACTCGGCCTTCGCCACGGCGAGCTTGGCCGGGTCGAGGCGGTGGGCCCTGGCGTAGACCGGCGGGCCCGTAGTGGGTATGTGGTGCTCAATCCCGTGCCGCACCGCGACGGCCGAAAACGTCGGCCGCGTGAGGGCCGGGAATTCCGCGAGCAGGCGAGCGAACTCGTTCGCTGCCGGGAGGGCGCACGCCAGTTCGGTCGGCGCGGAGCTGCTCATCGTGCACGCCAGGGAGCTGAAGGTCTCGGCGTTGACAAGGCGATGACGTTTGACGTCGACCAGCAGCCCGTGCGCGCAGAGGAAGTCGGCGCCCAGCAAAGCCATGGGGACGCAGGCGGTCACAAAAGTCCATTGAAAACGCTGGCTGCCGAAGCAGAGGGTGACGACGCGTGGGCCGAAAGTGCGTATGGCCGAGCCATTAGCAGCGACCAAAGAGGGGCCGCAAACGGCGTCCCGCCTGTCCTGCTCGGAGGCGGGTATGACGCTCAGTTGGGCGCCGGTGTCACACAGGAAACGCCGCCCAGACGCTTTGTCCCGAATAAACAGCAAGTTGCCCGAGTGGCCGGCGCTCATGGCTGGGAATGAACGCTGGCCCGGCCGTTTCCCGACCTGCCGAAAGTGCACGGGGGCCGGCACGTCCGAGCCTTGTGTCCGAACCTGGCGTGGTAATAACACCACGCCCGGTCAGGTGGAGGCCCCGGCCGTCGTGTCGGAAGTGGGCGGTGCGGCGTGGCGGCCGCCAGTTGCACCGGCAGTTCGGCCTCCAACCGCGCAGGGCGCTCGGAGCGTCGTGGGCGTCGCCTCGGACGGCGGCGGGCTCCAGGTAACCGCGCCGATGTGCTGGCCCGCCAAGGAGATCTTATCGGCTTCCCTGGCGAGGGCGCGGGAATCCGTGATCAACGTGCCAGCCAGGGCGAGGCGTACCGGGTGAGGCAGCTGGCGAAGGAACAGCTCGCGGAACAGAAAATCCGGAGAGTGCTCACCGAGCAACGAGAGCATATAGTCCATGCGCTCTGACGGGCGCGTGTCGCCGAGCTCGGGCAGAGCGAGCAGGCGCCGTGCGTGTGCTGCCGGTGAGAGGGCGAAAGCGTCGAGGAGGAGTGTCTTCAGCGCGTCGTATTTGTCAGCAGCCGGCGGGTGCTCGAGGAGGCTCAAGGCGCGGGGCCGCGGTGGCGGAACCGAGCGCCGCCACAACATGGTGGAAGCGGGTGTCGTCCGCGGTGATGCCTCGCAGGGCGAACTGAGAGTCCGCCTTAGCGAACCAAACAGCCGCGTGAGCCTCCCAGAAGGTAGGCAGTTTAAGCGTCACTGCCGTATCCATGTCGGTAGGTCACCAATGAAGGAACTGCGCTCCAACGCGAGTCGAAAGAATTGACGCGACCAAAGACGGAATTCGTCCGAGTTGCTTTATTGAAACAAAACAGCTCAGGTATTCTAACAAGCCCGTTTATCGGGCAGCAATATATATACACATTTATGTCGGAAGTTTGCCCGGCAAAAGCTATACCGGGCATGCCCGGGTGTCAAGGGCGAGCCTTGGAAAGGCGAGTCTGGACCTGCCCGGGCGTGTTTGGCTGCGGCCTGGCAAGTCGAGGCTGGGCGTGCCCGGGCGCTCTGGGCGAGCCCTGGAAAGGCGATAGCGGGCATGCCCGGACGCTCTGGGCGAGCCCTGGAAAGGCGATAGCGGGCATGCCCGGACGCTCTGGGCGAGCCCTGAAAAGGCGATAGCGGGCATGCCCGGACGCTCTGGGCGAGCCCTGGAAAGGCGAGAGCGGGCATGCCCGGGAAAGACGAGACCGGGCGTGCCCGGGAGGTTCGGGCGTGCCCGGGAACAGTGAGTCCGGGCATGCCCGGGAGAGGCGCGTCTGGCCGTGTTCTGGCCGGTGCAAGGCGATTGTGTGCATCCAGCGGTAACCGCTACAGGACGCCCTTTTGACCTTTACACAGCTCCGGAGGCAGGAGGCGCAGACTCAAGCAATATTCATCACCAATTTACCACAATACAACACAATCAAAAAAATACAGTCCGCATATCCGCAACAATATATATATATATACACACACACACACACACACACACACACACACACACACACACACACACACACACACACACACACACACACACACACACTCACACACTCACACATATACACACACACATATACACATATATATACAAACACACACACACACATAAACACATATATATACACACACACACACACACACACACACACACATATATATATATATATATATATATATATATATATATATATATACACACACACACACACACAATTTCTTTTTCAAAAAATCGCGGATGTGGAACTCTGGATAAATAATGGATGGCTCTCAAACTTATCGTGTTTATTCTGAGACCAATTACGTTTACGCCATGTAACTTTGTATTGCTATTGTACACAAAGCCAATTATCGGGCTCATAGACATACTTGCTCTCTTTCTTTATTCTCGACCGTTTTCCTCTTTTGGAATGTGAAGATATCTTACCACGCACTGTGACCGCGGCGCCTGGAGTCGTGAATACAAATACACTTCCTGCTGCAAAACAAACTACGACCGCTAATTCTAACGTCTATATACCACCACTGCTTCTGGGTTCCAACACCGCCAACTGTGCGTGTGCCGACTGCCGAGCGGCGCATACACCGAGGGCGCACACACCACCAACTGTGCCGAGCGGCGCATGCACCGCCAACTGTGCCGAACGGCGGATACACCGCCAACTGTGCCGAGCGGCGCATACACCGCCTTTTATTTTTCTCGCAGCAGTCCACCAATATTTTAGCTTTTATTCATATTTTTGCCTTAATATGTAGAGCTATATAAGGTTGATTATCACTGCGTTGTATAAGTTAATAATTTGCATGAAAAAGTCACCCCTCTCCAAAATGTTTATTTAACTTCAATAACAGTCACATGCAAATTGGCACAAATTTTGTCTCCATGGATGTGACCTGAAAACCTTTGCTGAATTTGCCTCTCCCTTTACCTCCGCACCAGTGGATCCTTTAATCCCATAAACAACAAGCTTATACTACTTTTCATTTTGTCGGCAAAGCCATATGACAATACCTCCTGTGGTCACTCACAAGACAGCCGAGAGATCCCACAAATAACATGGTGGAGGTCTCCGTGGGTGGAGGTCAGTGGGTGGACGTGCGATAGTCTGCCTTAACCGGATGTCCCGCCCCTAAAATCATTCCTCTTCCCGTCAAATGACAAAAAATTGACAGAACAACTAAAACTAGTAAAACGGTTTTCGGAGGACATGGAAATGGAATTCGGATGGGACAGGTGTGCCAAGTGCACATTTGTACAAGGTAAACCAACAAACACAGACAACAGCAAAATTGACCTTGAAACAACAATACATTTGTTCGAAAACGAAGCAACATACAAATTAATACCTTGTAGCGGCTACCGCTGGGTATACACAATCGCCTTGCACCTACCAAGGACGCGGAGCGATCACCATGCCGGGCTCGTCCAGGACGCACGGGCATGCCTGCTCTCGACTTGCCAGGCCTCGTCCGGGACGCCCGGGCATGTGCAGACACGCCCGGGCATGCCCGCTCTCGACTTGCCAGGCCTCGTCCAGGACGCCCGAGCACGCCCCCTCTCGCCTTTCCCGGGCAAACACTCCGGGATAATGTGTATATATATTGCTGCCCGATAAACGGGCTTTTCAGAGTACCCGAGTTGATTTGACACAAGAAAGAAACTCGGACGAATTCCAGCTTTTTGTCGCGTCCATTCTTCCGATTTACGTTGGAGCATAGCTCCTACATTGGTGACCCGACATGGACACGGCAGTTGCCCTCAAACTGCCTACCTTCTGGGAGGCTCACGCGGCGGTTTGGTTCGCCCAGGCGGACTCCCTGTTCGCCCTGCGAGGCATCACGGCTGACGACACCCGCTTCCACCATGTGGTAGCAGCACTCGGCTCAGCCACCGCGGCCCGCGCCCTGAGCCTCCTCGAGAGCCCGCCAGCCGCTGACAAATACGACGCGATTAAAAAGCTCCTCCTCGACGCTTTCGCCCTCTCATCAGTGGAACGCGCACGGCGCCTGCTCGACCTGCCCGAGCTCGGCGACACGCGCCCGTCCGAGCGAATGGACTACATGCTTTCGCTGCTCGGCGAGCACTCTCCGGCATTCCTGTTCCGGGAGCTGTTCCTCTGTCAGCTGCCTAGCCCGGTACGCCTCGCCCTGGCAAGCACGACGATCACGGAGCCCTGCGTCCTCGCCAGGGAAGCCGACAAGATCTCCGCGGCAGGCCAACGCATTGGAGCAGCGACCTGGAGCCCACCGCCGTCCAAAGCAACGCCCATGGCGCCCGAGCACCTGGCACGGTCGACGACCGAAATGCCGATGCAATTGGCGGCCGCTACGCCGTGCCGACCACCTCCAGCACGACGACCGGGGCCTCCACCTGACCAGGCGTGGTGTTATTATCATGCCAGGTTCGGACAGAAGGCCCGGACATGCCGACCCCCGTGCACCTTCGGCAAGCCGGGAAACGGCCGGGCCGGCGTTCATTACCAGCCATGAGCGCCGGCCACACGGGCAACTTACTTTTCATCACGGACAAAGCGTCCGGACGGCCCTTCCTGTGTGACACCGGCGCCCAACTGAGCATCATACCCGCCTCTGATCAGGACAGGCAGTCCGCGGTTTGCGGCCCCTCCTTGGTTGCGGCCAACGGATCGGCCATCCGCACCTTCGGCCCGCGCAACGTCACCCTCTGCTTCGGCGGCCAACGCTTTAATTGGACTTTTGTAACCGCAAGCGTGCCCATGGCTCTGCTAGGCGCCGACTTCCTCTGCGCACACAGACTGCTGGTGGACGTCCAACGGCGTCACCTCATCAACGCCGAGACCTTCAGCTCCCTGGCATGCACATTGAGCAGCTCCGCTCCGACCGAGCTGGCATGCGCCCTCCCGGCGGCGAACGAGTTTGCTCGCCTGCTCACAGAGTTCCCGGCCCTCACGCGGCCGACGTTTTTGGCCGTCGCAGTACGACATGGGATCGAGCACCACATACCAACCACGGGCCCGCCGGTCTACGCCAGAGCCCGCCGCCTCGACCCAGCCAAGCTCGCCGTGGCCAAAGCCGAGTTCGATGCTTTGGAACACCTCGGCATCGTGCGGCGCTCCGATAGCACGTGGGCTTCGCCATTACACATCGTCCCAAAACCAGGGGGCGGCTGGCACCCATGTGGCGACTACCGCCGCCTTAACGACGCTACCACCCCCGACAGGTATCCGATCCCGCACATCCAAGACTTCTCCGCCCGTTTGGCCCTGCAGGAATTCCTGGGAATGGTGAATTTCTATCACCGCTTCGTGCCCCGCACTGCTCAACTCATGCGGCCCCTCTATGAAGCCCTCCGGGGCAAGCCGGCCAAGCACGACGTCGTCTGGTCCACAGCAATGGACGCGGCCTTTAAAAGCTCAAAGCGGGCCCTCGCCGACGCAACACTGCTCGCTCAACCGGTGCTCAACGCTCCCAACGCCCTCACCACGGATGCCTCCGACTACGCGGTGGGCGCCGTACATGAGCAATGGGTGAACGGGGTTTGGCAGCCACTCGCCTTTTTCAGCCGGCAACTCCGGCCGAACGAGCTCAAATATAGCACGTTTGACCGTGAGCTCCTCGGTCTACACCTGGCCGTTCGCCATTTCCGCCACCTCCTGGAGGGCCGACCCTTCACGGCGTTCGTCGACCACAAGCCGTTGGTTTACGCAATGGCCAAGGTCACGGAGCCGTGGTCGGCCGCCAACAGTGCCACCTCTCCACCGTGTCGGAGTTTACCACGGACATCCGGCACGTCGCCGGCAAAGACAACGCCGTGGCCGACTGTCTTTCTCGGGCCAGCGCGAACGCGGTCCACCTCGGCGTGGACTTCGTGCTTATGGCGGCGGACCAAACCAAGCCCTCCGGGCGGCGGACACGGGCCTCTGCCTGGCCGACATCCCCTTCGCAGACACTGTCCTGCTCTGCGACATCTCCCAAGGCCAGCCTCGCCCCATCGTGCCCATTACTTGGCAACGCCGCATCTTCGCCTCCCTCCACGGCCTTTCCCACCCGGCCCGGAAAGCTTCCCAGAAGCTGGTGTCGGCGCGATTCGTCTGGCCCGGCCTTCGACGGGACGTCCGCGATTGGACCAGCACCTGCACACCCTGCCAATAGGCCAAGGTCCACCGACACACCCAGGCCCCGCTGTCACCTTTCACCGTGCCCGAACGATGTTTCGACCACGTCAACGTGGACCTGGTGGGCCCCCTCCCCCCATCACGGGGTTTCACACACCTGCTCACCATGGTGGACAGGACCACCAGGTGGCCGGAGGCCATTCCCCTCGTCTCCACCACCACCGCCGACGTGGCGCAGGCTTTCATCGCCACCTGGGTCGCCCGCTTCGGTGCACCGGCGGACATCTCGTCAGACCGCGGACCGCAGTTCACCTCCGAGCTGTGGGGCGCAGTCGCCCGCAACCAGGGGGTCAAGCTCCACCGTATTACGGCCTACCACCCCCAAGCCAACGGGTTGTGCGAGCGATTCCACCGCTCCATGAAGGCCGCGCTCATGGCCGGCCTTCAGGACGGCGGTTGGGCCGACCGGCTGCCGTGGGTCCTTTTGGGCCTCTGCACGGCCCCCAAGGAGGACCTCCGGCGTCCACCGCCGAGCTTGTCTACGGCCAGGCGCTATGCGTCCCGGGCGAATTTGTGCCCGACGCTACCAGTCCCTGGTCCGCAGCTCACCAGCGCTCGGACCTCCAGGAGACCGCCCGATGGTTTGCCCCCATGCCAACGTCACACCACAGTGACCCCCAGTCCTACGTCCCCCCAGTGCTTCGCACAGCGGAGTACGTTTTTGTGCGTCATGTCGCACATTGGGGGCCACTCCGGCCGCCGTACGACGGGCCCTTCCGGGTCCTGCGACAGGACGACAAGTCGTTCATCATCGACATCGGTGGCAGGTCGGACCGGATTGCGGTGGACCGCCTCAAGCTGGCGCACGTGGACATCGACCAACCGCCACGGTTGGCCCTTCCGCCGCGGCGAGGCCGCCCCCCATCCACGGTGCCCCCCACTCGACCGCCCACCACCACACCGGACCCCCCCCCCCCCACGACCCGCCAGGGGTCGCTTCGGCCGGGTCATCAGGACCCCCCTTAAATTGACCCTGCTGGTGCAAGTCGATTCTGGAGGGACGTGTGTAGTGGCTACCGCTGGGTATACACAATCGCCTTGCACCTACCGAGGACGCGGAGCGATCACCATGCCGGGCTCGTCCAGGACGCCCGGGCATGCCCGTTCTTGACTTGCCAGGCCTCGTCCGGGACGCCCGGGCATGTCCAGACACGCCCGGGCATGCCCACTCTCGACTTGCCAGGCCTCGTCCAGGATGCCCGGGCACGCCCCCTCTCGCCTTTCCCGGGCAAACGCTCCGGGATAATGTGTATATATAATGCTGCCCGATAAACGGGCTTTTCAGAGTACCCGAGTTGATTTGACACAATAAAGAAACTCGGACGAATTCCAGCTTTTTGTCGCGTCCATTCTTCCGATTTACGTTGGAGCATAGCTCCTACAACCTCGGAGTACAAGAGGGCCATCAGATATGTCACAAACAAATACGCAAGCACAATCGCCAAAGAATACCTACGTAGAACGAAGCTGATCCTGAAAACATAACAAGATGTAACACACTGTTACAGAACCGGTTATACCATGAGAGGACTTCTCGGACTCCTCCCAAACTCTGGCCATGTCGCCACCAGCCATGGATATAACTTCGCGGTCTGGTGGGTTACTACCCAGCAAGCACATACAGCTGGGGCCCATATGAGTCCTATGTGGGCTAACTTGTGGGTCCCATGTGTGTCCCCACACGTAGGCCCCAGTTGGATTTGTCCATAGGCTCCACCCGGGTGACAGCAGGGTTGCCCACGTGGGCAGTGCATTGGTTTTTTGTGGGCTACACTATGTGGGCTGGGCATGGGATTTGCATTGGTTATACATGGATTTTTCCATGGCCTCATATGAATGTAAATGGGGTGTAAATCAATACTGCATTAGCTACAACATCACATCTGCTTTACTGTTAGTAGAAATATCAAATGGAGTGTATTTTTAGAGAGACTTTTGCATGAAGTGATCTTAAAGAACATCCTCACTTGGATCTGTCAAAACAAGATAATAATGGTAAATACTTGAATAAAATCATTTCGCAAAAATATTGGCACCCTTGCACACAATGTACCATTTCTTCCAGAAAATTGTTGAAATCAAAAAATATTTTCGTATCCACATATGTATTTCTTTGGTTTGCAGTGGAACAAAACAGAGCTGAAAAAATTAGTAAATCTTTTAGTAATTTTAGTAACTAAAAATCTCTTTTATAAGTTGTTAGAAATAATTAGATGTAAAGCAGGTTTTTGTCATTAAAAGATGTCATTCTCCTTTACTTTGGAATTGAACTCACCTGTGGTGAGTTGCAGTTGCCTGCAATACAAATCACTCATTCAACCAGTTTGAATAGAGAAAAGGAGTCATTCTGCTGTTTTGTGTCACTGTGTGTACCGCAAAGAGCATGGAGAAAAGAAAGAAAACCAGAGAATTGTCTGAGGAGGTCAGATACAAGATTGTAGCCAAGCATGGACAATCTCAAGGCTACAAGTCCATCTCCAGAGACCTTAATGTTCCTGTGTCCACCATACGCAATGTTATCAAGAGGTTTAAGGCCCATGGCAACATGGAAGTTTAAACCAACCTCACTGGACGTGGCCGCAAGAGAAAACTTGATCGAAGATTGCAGCGAAAGATTGTTCGAATGGTGGAGAAAGCACCTCAATCAACTGCCAAACAGCTTCAAGCTGACCTTCAGACATAAAGTACGACAGTTTCAACTCACACAATCCATCGTCAACTAAATGAAAGGGGGTTGTATGGTAGGAGACCCAGGATGACCCCACTACTGAGAGAGAGACACAAGAAAGACCGACTGGAGTTTTCCAAAACACCTGAAAAGCCAAAATCCTCCTGTGAGAATATCCTGTGGACAGATGAGACAAAATTAGAGCTTTAGGGAAAGCACATCTTCTCTATGTTTACAGAAAACAAAATGAAGCCTTCAAAGAAAAGAACACCTTCCCCACAGTCAAACATGGAGGAAGTTCAGTGATGTTTTGGGGTTGCTGTGCTGCCTCTGGCACTGGTGTTGAATGTGTGCATGGCATCATGAAATCAGGAGATTACCAAGGCATTTTGGAGCTCAATGTTCAACCCAGTGTCAGAAAGCTGGGTCTCCGTCGAATGTCATGGGTCCTGCAGCAGGACAATGACCCCAAACACACTTCAAAAAGCACCCAAGAATGGTTCAAGATACCAAGCTGGACTGTTCTGAAGTGGCCAGCAATGAGTCCAGATCAAAATCCCATTGAACACCTGTGGGGAGACCTGAAAACAGCAGTTGGGAGAAGGCATCCTTCAAATCTGGGAGAAATGGAGCAGTTTGCACAAGAAGAGTGGGCCAAACTGCCAGTAGAGAGGTGTAGGAAGCTCATTCATGGCTATAGGAGCATTTGACTGCAGTTATTTTGTCCAAAGTCTGCTACCAAATAAATAAATAAAATTTGGTGCTACCAAATATTAAGTCGAGGGTGTCAATAATTTTGTCAATGACATTTCTTTTTATTTTCTGATTTAAAAGGATATATTAAGTTCTGAATCAAAACAAAAGTTCTGTAATATTAACAGTGAAATAAAGAACTGTGGAGACCAAATACTTTTGTCAATTTCAACTGATTTTTAGAGAAAATTGTGAGTTATTTGAAAAAAGTGCAAGGGTGCCAATATTTTTGGTCACGACTGTAATTCAATGGTGTTCCTGTGGTATTTTAAATGTCTTGGAACATCTTGCTGTGGAATTCTTGCTTCCACAATATCAAGGGTGTGAACCTCTGAAAGTTTGATGAAGATAATATCCGTTCACCCATCCCTGAGAAATGGCAATGCCACCACACACACACACACACACACACACACACACACACACACACACACACACACCTATCTTATAGTATGTATAGATTTACTTTCTATTTTTAATCTCATTTTCAACTCTCTACATTTAACCACCATCCAAAGTAACATAAAATTGATGATTCAAGTATTATCGATGTACATAAGGGTCTACAACATGGCTGTTGATGGGAAAATACAATATTTCTTCAAACGGAATGATTCACTTCAGACAACAACAAACTCATGTTTAAAAACTTTTGTTGAACTCCTCTCGATAATACTGTTACGTTTATGGGGGTAGTGTTACGGATTCGTCACTTCCGCCTTTGTTGTTATTACATACTTGAAGGATTTTTTTAGTTTCAGGTAATATTGTTGGTAACATTTCTGTGTGAAATGGAAATGACTAGTAAAAGGTAAAAATAAATGTTTGTGAAGGAAAAAGGAAAACGCAACAAAGAAACCGGAAGAGGAGAGATGAGGATATCGGCAGGGAGGAGACGGCCATGAGAGAGATACAGCCATGAGTCGCATCGAGGCTACTAGCGGACTTTTTTATATTGGTCGCAAATGAGTTGAGGCTTCCCGTGAAAGGGATTGCCCACGACATCGTCCTATATTGCAATTGCAATTAAACCTGCATCTCAGATTTTATTACCGAGCGTGAGCGATTGTTGGCGGGAAAGCAAGAGCCTCCATTACAGGCTGATCGGCCATTTTTTCCTCGAAGAGGCCGTCCGCCTGGTGCTTCGCGTTTTGTCATTGGGATTCTCATATCGACATCATCGTGTGGATTGCCGTTGGTTCCCATATTGGCTCAATTCTCATATCGACTTCTCACCTCGTAACTCCTCGTTCGCAGCCACGCCAATAACTGCCTGTTCTTGTCGTTCTGCATGACTTCAACCTTCACCCCACGTGGGGATTTGTGCACAGACTTTGGGAGGTTTACATTCCACTCACGTTTGGCGTATCGTGAGTCTATTGCTTTGAGAGCATTGGGGAATGATGGTACCATTATATGTATTGTTCATTTGATGCAAGTGATATTTTCATTGTACTTTCTTTAAGAGTGTTATTATTGTGTATGTGAGGGTTATTAATACAATTATTTGTTTTGTTCTACACAATTGCATTGGTGTGGTTTTACCATGGTTTATTAGAACACTCAGAATAACAAATCTTTCTGTCGTGTTCCCGCTCGAGACTCTGAGGGGCACTGTAACCGGAGTTTGGGGAGATAACACGTCATATTAGGCAATGGAATACCTTAGTCCAGGTAGATTGTATAGGGTAAAGTGCTCCGTATGTCGTGTTGCCACCTTTCTGTAACTAACTAGGGCCGGATGTCGCGTAAGTGTATATTTGTCTCCATGCGAGGGGTGGAGCTATGCTAATTAGTGAGGGTATGAGGGTAGATTCCCTGTGTGTAGTTGCTTCCATGGTTTCCCCTTTGTTCCTTAAGACACTTACAACACCAGCCATGCAATCAGCGCTTAAATTAAATAAAGCGATCGTCGACCGGATCCAGACATTCAATCACGAACGCCACCCAGCCGAGTCATCTCAAGGGGCAGCAAGAAAGGCCGTGAGGCCCCGCCCCGAGAGGAATGATTGGTCAGGATGGCCATAGAGCGATGCGATGGCGCGGCACGATTAGAGCATGGGTGACGTAAGGGAGAACATTCTAGTGCCAGGGACAAAGACTGTGCTTCCAAATATTAAGTCGAGGGTGTCAATATTTTTGTTAATGCCATTTCTTTTTATTTTCTGATTTAAAAGGATATATTAAGTTATGAATCAAAAACAAAATTTTCTGTAATATTAACAGTGAAATAAAGAATTGTGGAGACCGAATAGTTTTGTCAATTTATACTTTTGTCATAATTCATCAAAAAGACGTCGTAAAAGACGTCATAATTCGACAGGGACAACACTTAGTCTGATCAGTTTGAAATTTATTGAGCGTGATCTACGCAACAATTATATTAGAGAATATAAATATATGATGTCATCGCTCACGTGGTCTGGCAGCCATATTGGATAAAAGAAGAAAAAAAACCTTCAAAAGCAGAAAAGCTGCCTCACACCAAGTTGACTGCACAGGGTAACTATTCCATGAATACCATCTCGTTGGATTTGTGTCAAATTTACCTTTCCCCATTGTCATGACTCACCATACTTTGCGAATGGTGGTATGCAGGTGAGTTGGGGAATTGGAATGGGTGACGGCAAGAATGGCCATGAGAGCCAATCATGTGGATCGGGTGGAAAGGGTTAAACTGTAGCGACCCATGGGTTCCCCAAAGCTCGAGACCAGCAACATAATCTCCTTGCCCCAGCCGGTGACGTAACCGGCGGACAAACCGCGGCGCCGAGGTTATAATTGCTTGCACCTGTCGGTCAAATGACCACCAAAGCATGCCTCGCCTGAGAGGCGTGGCTTTGGTTCTGACGTATGCTTTTTGGCTTGGATTATATGTATGCAAACCCGATAAACGGGCTTTCAGAGTTCCCGAGTTGATTATACATTAAACATCTTCTCGGACGAGTTTGTGTCTTGTCCGTCACTTCGTCCGTCTCAAGCAGGAGCACTGCTCCTTCACTGGTGACCACGAGTTTACGACACGTGATGGACATGGCAGTGTCCCTCAAATTGCCCACTTTCTGGGAAGCACATGCCGCCATCTGGTTCGCTCAGGCGGACTCCCAGTTCGCCCTGCGTGACATTACGGAGGACACCACTAAATACAATTACATGGTCGCCGCGCTCGGCTCCGTGACCGCCGCCCGCTGCCTGAGCCTCCTCCAGAGACTGCCCGCTGACGGCAAGTACGACGCCATCAAGGCACTTCTTCTGGGCGCTTTCGCCCTCTCCCCGGCTGAACGCGCATGACACCTGCTCGACCTTCCTGAGCTCGGCGATACGCGCCCGTCCGAACGTATGGACTACATGCTCGCGTTGCTCGGCGAGCACCCCTCGGATTTCCTTTTCCGAGAGCTTTTTCTCCACCAGCTCCCGGCCCAGGTACGGGTCGCCCTGGCAAGCACGACCATCGCGAACCCCCACGACCTCGCCAGGGAGGCCGACAAGATCTATTCGGCAAGCCAGCTCGTCGGAGCGGCGAGCCAGATCGTCGGGGTGGCTGCCGGGAGCCCGTCCATCGCCCAGTCGGCGCCCACGGCGCAGTTTCCCGCCCACCCGCCCGACGCCCGCGACGCAGCTTCCTTGCCGGAGGCCGCCGGGCCGGCGCGACTGGCAGCGGCGACTGGCAGCGGCGACGCCGCGTCGCCCGGTCCCGACGCGTCGACCGGAGCCCCCGCCAAACCCGACCTGGTGTTATTTCCATGCCAGGTTTGGGCGGCGGGCCCGATCATGTCGACCCCCGTGCACGTTCGGCAAGTCGGGAAACGGTTGGGCCGGCGCTCACTACCAGCCATGAGCGCCGGCCGTTCCAGAAGCCTGCTATTCATCGCGGACGAAGCGTCAGGGCGGCGTTTTCTCTGCGACACCGGCGCTCAGCTGAGTGTCATTCCCGCTTCGACGGAGGACAGGCGGGCCGCCATTTGCGGCCCCTCCTTAATCGCGGCCAACGGCTCCGCCATCCGCACCTTCGGCCCACGCACCGTCGCCCTCCGCTTCGGCAGCCAGCTCTTTCGCTGGGAGTTCGTGACGGCGGTCGTCCCCATGGCTTTGCTCGGTGCCGATTTCCTTTGCGCCGATGGGCTGCTGGTCGACATTAAACGCCGGCGTCTCGTCAACGCCGAAACTTTCAGCTCGCTGGCGTGCACCTTGAGCCGTTCTGCGCTCACCGAGCTTTCCTGCGACCTCCCGTTGGCAGACGACTTCGCGCGTCTCCTCGCGGAGTTCCCGGCCCTCACGCGACCGACGTTTTCGGCCGTCGCGGTGCGTCACGGCATCGAGCATCATATTCCCACTACGGGCCCGCCGGTTGGTGTACGCCCGAGCTCGCCGTCTCGACCCAGTCAAACTCGCCGTCGCCAAGGCCGAGTTCGCCGCGCTGGAGCGCCTCGGCATCGTGCGGCGCTCCGACAGCGCCTGGGCCTCGCCGCTGCACATTGTCCCGAAGCCGGGGGGCGGATGGCGGCCATGCGGCGTCTACCGCCGCCTCAATGACGCCACTACCCCCGACAGGTACCCCGTCCCACACATCCAGGATTTTTCCGCCCGCTTGACGGGGCGGACCATTTTTTCAAAAGTGGACCTGATTCAGGGGTACCACCAGGTGCCCGTCTGCCCGGCCGACATCCCGAAGACGGCCGTTATTACACCCTTTGGCCTCATCGAATTCCTCCGGATGCCCTTCGGCCTCAAAAACGCGGCACAGGTGTTCCAGCGCCTGATGGACGGCATGCTGCGCGACTTGCCGTTCCGTTTTACCTACCTGGACGACATCCTCGTCACCAGCACGTCCAGAGCCGAGCAACTCCTCCACCTCCGGACGCTGTTCGGCCGCCTCAGCGAGCACGGCTTGATCGTCAACCCGGCCAAATGTCACTTTGGTGCGGCGACGATCGACTTTTTGGGCCACCGCATCACCCGGAACGGCGCCGTGCCGCTACCGGCCAAAGTCGAGGCCATCGCCGCTTTCCCGCGCCCCCGCTCCGTCAAGGCGCTGCAGGAGTTCCTCGGGATGGTGAACTTTTATCACCGCTTCGTGCCCCGAGCTGCGCAACTCATGTGGCCCTTGTACACCGCCCTCCTCGGCCAGCCGGCGAAGCGCTACGTCGTCTGATCCACGGACATGGACACTGCTTTCACCGGCACGAAACGGGCCCTCGCCAACGCCACGCTGCTGGCCCCCCCCGGTACCCCATGCTCCCATCGCCCTCACCACGGACGCCTCCGACTACGCCGTGGGCGCGGTTCATGAACAATGGGTAAACGGGGCCTGGCAGCCGCTCGCGTTCTTCAGCCGGCAACTCCTGCCCAACGAGTTGAAGTACAGCACTTTCGACCGCGAGCTCCTCGGGCTGTACCTGGCCGTCCGCCATTTTCGCCACCTCCTGGAGGACCGCCCGTTCACGGCCTTTGTCGACCACAAGCCATTGATTTTCGCCATGGCCAAGGTCACGGAGCCGTGGTCGGCCCGCCAGCAGCGCCACCTCTTCGCCGTGTCGGAATACACCACGGACATCCGGCACGTCGCCGGAAAGGACAACGCCGTGGCCGACTGCCTTTCTCGAGCCGGTGCCAACGCCGTCCACCTCGGCGTCGATTTTGCCCTGATGGTGACGGACCAGGCCACCGACGGAACGGTGCAGGCGCTCCGGGTGGCGGACACGGGCCTCCGCTTGGCTGACGTCCCCTTCGCAGACACGGTCCTGCTTTGTGACGTCTCCCAAGGCCGACCTCGCCCCGTTGTGCCGGTCACCTGGCGGCGTCGCATTTTTGCTTCGCTCCACGGCCTCTCTCACCCGGGCCGGAAGGCGTCCCAGAGGCTGGTGTCGGCACGTTTCGTCTGGCACGGGTTGCGACGGGACGTCCGCGACTGGGCCAACGCCTGCACACCCTGCCAGTGGGCCAAGGTCCACCATCACACCCAGGCTCCGCTGGCTCCTTTCACCGTGCCCGAGCGACGTTTCGACCATGTCCACGTGGACCTGGTGGGTCCCCTTCCCCCATTCGCAGGGATTCACCCACCTGCTTACCATGGTGGACAGGACCACCAGGTGGCCGGAGGCCCGTGCCCCTCACCTCCACCACCACCGCCGACATGGCCCAGGCGTTCATCGCCACTTGGGTCGTGCGTTTCGGCGCACCAGCGGACATCTCGTCGGACGCGGCCCACAGTTCACGTCCGAACTGTGAGGCGCGGTCGCCCGCACGTTGGGCGTTACCCTGCACCGCACCACGGCCTACCACCCCCAGGCCAACGGGTTGTGCGAGCGGTTTCACCGCTCCATGAAGGCCGCACTCATGGCCGGCCTCCAGGACGACGGCTAGGGCCGACCGGCTCCCGTGGGTCCTTTTGGGCCTCCGCACGGCTCCAAAGGAGGACCTCCAGGCATCTACCGCCGAGCTGGTGTACCGGCCAGGCCTCCGCGTCCCGGGCGAGTTCGTGCCCGACGCCACCAGCCCCTGGTCCGCCACGTGCCAGCACACGGACTTCCAGGAGGCCGCCCAACGTTTCGCCCCCGGTGCCCACGTCCCGCCACGGCGACCCCCAATCCTACATCCCCCCAGCACTCCGCACGGCGGAGTACGTCTTTGTGCGCCACGACGCGCACCGGGGGCCGCTCCGGCCACCATACGATGGACCCTTCCGGGTCCTACGACGGGACAACTAGTCCTTCGTCGTCAGCATCGCGGCCGGGCGGACTGGATTTCGGTGGACCGCCTCAAGCCGGCCCACATGGACGTCGGCCAGCCGCCACGGCTGGCTCTCCCACCGCGGCGCGGGCCGCCCCCCGTCCACTGCACCCCCCGCCGGCCACCCGCCACCACACCGGACCCCCCCCCCCCCCCGCGACCAGCCAGGGGTCGTTTCGGTCGGGTCATCCGGACCCCCCTCAGGTTGACCTTCCTGGACCACGTCGATTCTGGGGGGGCGTGTGTAGCGACCCATGGGTCCCCCAAAACTCGAGACCAGCAACATAATCTCCTTGCCCCAGCCGGTGACGTAACCGGCGGACAAACCGCGGCGCCGAGGTTATAATTGCTTGCACCTGTCGGTCACATCACCACCAAAGCGTGCCTCACCTGAGAGGCGTGGCTTTGGTTCTGACGTATGCTTTTTGGCTTGGATTATATGTATGCGAACCCGATAAACGGGCTTTCAGAGTTCCCGAGTTGATTATACATTAAACATCTTCTCGGACGAGTTTGTGTCTTGTCCGTCACTTTGTCCGTCTCAAGCAGGAGCACTGCTCCTTCAAAACTGTAATGTGTTTTGTAAATGAAGAATTGTGGTTTGTTTGTGTGTAGATGATTAATGTGTAAGCAGGCCATTTCAGGGTATGCTCTCAGTACCCTGTATTGCAGGTAATGCGCCCCTCCCCCAAACCCCTCCCCCCTCCCTAAGGTAACTCGTTCCTGGCAGCCGGTGGTGTCATATATATATACTATCTGAGGTACCCGGCTTCGCCCGGGTTGAATAAGAATAATACAAATATATGATGAAAAGAACATGTATATTTTAGAGCAATATCACAGTACATTTCCTACAGACGTTTTGTCAATTGTCAATTTCTCAAAACCTCTTGGTGTACAACATTTCTGGTTTTCTTACTTGGTGCCAAGACAAAGATTGCTTGGTTTTCCAACCCTCGAGCAGCCCACGTACAGCTGGCCATGGGAAGTACCACGGCATTGCCGGGCGGGGGAAGGGAGGACAGGGGGAAGGGGAGGGGAGGGGAACGGGGGGGGAGGGGAGAAGAGGGGGGGAGGGGAGAAGAGGGGGGGGGGGAGAAGAGGGGGGGAGGGGAGAAGAGGAGGGAGGGGGAGGAGGACAGGGGGGGATTGGGAGGGGGAGGTGGAGGGATGGGAGGGGGAGGGGGAGGGGCAATGGGGAGGGGAGGGGTGAGGGTGGAGGGGAGGGGGAGGGAGAGGGGTAGGGGGGAAGGGGAAGGGGAGGGGAGAAGGGGGGTAGGGTGGAGGGGGAAAGGGGAGGGGAGGGGAGGGGGGAGTCAGGTCGGAAGTCATTGTCGTCAATTGAATGTCGCATTTATTTTTTATTCCCTGTCAAATGGCATTGGTCCCTCATTCCGAACCCGGAAGTCGGAAGTCATTGTCGTCAAAGTTGAAACATGAACGTTACGAAATACGCTGATGACGTCATAATTTTAAAACCCGAAGGTTTTTTAAACATTTAAGGTGTGCTGTAGTTTCTCTGGGACGTACTGATTCCGAATATGAAGTTGTAAAATTAACGTTCCGAAATACGCTGATGACGTCATAATTTTAAAACGCGACGTTTTTTTTTTTAGTTGAAATTTTCTTCGAATTCGAATTCTATTAAATTTCAACTGTTGGAAACAATAATTATTTCAATTTCCAACAGTTGAAATAATTATTGTTTCCAACAGTTGAAATTTAATGGAATTCGAATTTGAATAAAATCTCAACTAAAAAAAACAACCGTTTATTCGTTCTTGGCGTGAAAAAATGGCGCGCATTTTGTCATTATGTGCGACCTTACGTCACTCCTACGGACGTGAAAACATGTTTTCCTTAAAAATATATTTAAAATAAATACAATAGTACATAAATTAACAATAAAATAAGCTAAAAAAACAATTTAAAATACAACAAGTGAATCCTCTTGGATTGCGCTGAGGTTCGGGCATGGAATTTCGAGCCTCGATCATGGTTCGAGCCTCGATCTTGTATACAAAAATAATAATAATAATAATAATAAGAACCTTGGGCCGAATCTCGCGCTTCACCAGTGCGCGTGCGCGAATTTACGTCACGTCGGCAGCGAGAAGGGGTTCCCCAACACGAACCAATCAGGAACTGCACGTCACACTTATATGATCTCAGAATTCCTGTGACAGGAATTCGCGTTACACTGGCTGGAAGTCATTCGCTAGAGGCGCTTCCTCAGCGCTAATAAAAAGCACATTAAAAATATATAAATATGTACGTACAGTATACTGTACGTACGCGCAACCGCGGGATCGGAAAGGGGCAATACCGCCGCCACAAACTACACCATGGAATTGCAGCTGGCCCGGTTTTTTAAACCATTGATATTAAAATAAAACGTAGCCTATAACCACCAGGATTTTATGCTGATTCCGAATCTGTGTCTAAAACTTTTCTCCGATGTGTAGTTCTTGAATTATAAGCGGACATCCAGACAGACACAAACACAGACATTCCTCCTATATATATAGAGATACTATATATACTAGCAGAAGTACCCGGCATTGCCGGGCGGGGGAGGGGAGGGGAGGGGAACAGGGGGGAGGGGAGGGGAGGGGAACGGGGGGGAGGGGAGTAGAGTGGGAGGGGGAGGGGGAGAGGGGAGAAGAGGGGGGGATGGGGAGGGTGAGGGATGGGAGGGGGTGGGAGGGGGGAGAGGGGGGAGAGGGGGGAGGGGGAGGGGAGGAGGGGAGGAGGGAGGGGGTGGGAGGGGGGAGGGGGAGGGGAGGGGGGGAGGAGGGAGGGGAGGAGGGAGGGGGGAAGGGGGGAGGGGGAGGGGGAAAAGGGAGGGGGAGGGGGAAAAGGGAGGGGGAGGGGGAAAAGGGAGGGCGGGGGGGAAAATGGAGGGGGAGGGGAGAAGGGGAGGGGGTAGGGTGGAGGGGGTAGGGTGGAGGGGGAAGGGAAGGGGGGACGGAGGGGGGAATGGGGAGGGAAGGGGATGGCCTGTCAACAATGACGTTGCAGTTCTCATGGTCGGAGAGCAGCACAACAATCGGACATAGTCCTGCATATTCGCAACAGCACGAAGCGGGTTTTGGAGACTCACCGATCCTGTGACGTCCTCCAATACCGGCGTTGCCGGGCGGGGAAGGGAGACCCGTACATTCCCAATCCGTACATTCGCCCTCTCGACTCAAGCTCACTCGGACAAAAGCCTCGCACAAATTACACCGTGAAGGCCCAATGGTCATGTCTATGCCACAAATCACGGGCGCACTGAATTGAAAATATATAGAACGCTCATACTCCGTGAAAAGTGAAGCCGCCGTGTCGCCATCTTGGTCAGCACGACTCGACCAACTCACTTCGCGGATCTCGTTTTGTGCGGCAAGAAACTGCTCCAATCGGTTATGGAAGGGTTGTGGAAAGACGTTTCACAGCTGTTTCAAAGACATTTAATTCATATCGCACAAAATCGATACAAAACACGATCGCGTAAAAGGTGAGGTGACGTGTGACGGGATGGAACATCACGTGATCGCTCTGAGTGAATCAGTCTGGCGGCGGGAATGGAACATCACGTGATCGCTCTGAGCGAATCAGCGAGCTGCTCTGGAACCGGCTGAGATTAGCGGGTACTTCGCTGAAATGCGCTGAGGTAAATATGAATAAAAATATGGATCGTCAAATATTTTGAGTTCGGCCATGTTCGTCCCACGCTCAATGGCCATGTCTATGCCAAATATCAAGCACGTAAGCCTCTCCGTTTAGGAGTCTATCGGTAACATTACACACACACACACACACACACACACACACACAAACTGTGTTTTATATATATAGATATATAAATATATATATACTAGCAGAAGTACCCGGCATTGCCGGGCGGGGGAGGGGAGGGGGGGAAAGGGGAGGGGAGGGGAACGGGGGGAGAGCGAGCCCCTTGGTAAAGCGAGCGATTAATTTTCATAGCGTCATAGCGTCATAGCGTTCATAGCGTCATAACGTTCATAGCGTTTCATAGCGTCATAGCGATTTTTTTTTTCATAGCGTCATAGCGTCATAGCGTTCATATCGTTCATAGCGTCATAGCGTTTCATAGCGTCATAGCGATTTTTTTTTTCATAGCGTCATAGCGTCATATCGTTCATAGCTTCATAGCGTTTCATAGCGTCATCGCGTTCATAGCGTTTCATAGCGTCATAGCGGTTTTTTTTTTCATAGCGTCATAGCGTCATATCGTTCAGAGCTTCATAGCGTTTCATAGTGTCATATCGTTCATAGCGTCATCGCGTTCATAGCGTCATAGCGATTTTTTTTTCATAGCGTCATTGCGTTCATAGCGTCATAGCGTCATCACGTGATCGCTCTGAGCGAATCAGCGCCCACCTGCTCTGATTCCGTTGATTCCGTGCGCTGAAATGCGCTGAGGTAAATATGAATAAAAAATATGGATCGTCAAATATTTTGAGTTCGGCCATGATCGACACCAGGCTCAATGGCCATGTCTATGCCAAATATAAAGCACGAAAGCCTCTCCGTTTAGGAGTCTATAGGTAACATTACACACACACACACACACACACACACACACACACACACACACACACACACACACACACACACACACACACACACACACACACAAAACCTGTGTTTTATATATATAGATATATACTGAAACGCAAAAGAAACTTACCACCTTTGAAACCTTTAAATATCAACAATAACACTGCGTGTAGTAAATGTGTGAACTTATTTGTGGACAATAGTGTCCTTACTGTCAGACAAAACGGTCATGGATGGTCACTTGAACCTTCAATGGTCACTTCATAGCACAGCTGTTGAACAGCCGTTTTGACTGTCAGTGATTAGCCAAGGGGTACGGGATGATTTTAATGAGCTGCACGTGATGTCTTGATATTGGCTTTTAAAAGGCCAGTGAAAAATGGGCATTTCAATAAACATGCCACGATTGTCAAGGGATCAACGGCAGCGTGCCCTGGGCATGCTGCAAGGCGGACTGAGCTACCGTGAGGTGGCACGTCGCCTTGGCTGTTCACACCAGATGATATCGGCCTTGACTCATCGCTTGACTCATCGCTGAAACAGAACCTTGACTCATCGCTGAAAGCGACCTCGTTCCACTGCGCCAAGGTCCACCGCTGATGCTGCTGGCACCATCTCTGTCGGTTGCGGCGATGGGCAGCCGTCATCACGGGGCCTCTGTATGGTCTTCTGGCAGTCAGACCATAGTCATGCAGTCGTCTTCGTGCAGTATCATGGGAGATCCATGGGTTTGCACGCCCCGGAGTTTCTGCCACAGTGCGGGATGCTGGACGGAATCGATCCCGCAGGTGACTTCGGACCATCTGCCTGTCCTGCCTTGCAGTGGTGTCTCTTGGCCTCCCTGATCGAGGTCTGTCATCTGCAGAGTTGTGGAGGGTGTCTCTGTCCACCAGGGCTGATATCATCTGGTGTGAACAGCCAAGGCGACGTGCCACCTCACGGTAGCTCAGTCCGCCTTGCAGCATGCCCAGGGCACGCTGCCATTGATCCCTTGACAATAGTGGCATGTTTATTGAAATGCCCATTTTTCACTGGCCTTTTAAAAGCCAATATCAAGACATCACGTGCAGCTCATTAAAATCATCCCGTACCCCTTGGCTAATCACTGACAGTCAAAACGGCTGTTCAACAGCTGTGCTATGAAGTGACCATTGAAGGTTCAAGTGACCATCCATGACCGTTTTGTCTGACAGTGAGGACACTATTGTCCACAAATAAGTTCACACATTTACTACACGCAGTGTTATTGTTGATATTTAAAGGTTTCAAAGGTGGTAAGTTTCTTTTGCGTTTCAGTATATATATATATATATATATATATATATATATATATATATATATATATATATATATATATATATATATATATGTATATATATATATATATATATATATATTATATATATATATATATATATATATATATATATATGTATATATATCGATATATATCTTTAAATAAATAAATAAATATATTGTTGCGGTTTTTAGAACCTTCACATGTAAATTTAGTAGTAAATTCCCTTATAAATAACCCCTGTGTACATTTCCCCTTAATTGGCTGTTAATTGAAATAATTGCACCTTAGTTAGTCCATGTACAACACGTAGCGAACCATAGGACCTCTCTATAGTTATGTCATTATTCTGTGTTTCAGTTAAGGACCTGTTCCCAATAGTTGAATCTGCGTTGCATCAAACAAATAAGATAGATCCCTTTTCAAGTTTCCCCCAATCGCCTCTGCCAAGTGCCAGTGACAGTTGGGCTGTTTCGTTGTCATCACATCGCGCCAAAAACTCCATTTCCCACGAGGCCAGGATCGGAGAAGAAGGGCGTGGCCCCACCTCGTCATAAAAGGTGGAGCCAGGGAGCCCTCGTCATCAAAGGTGGAGTCAGCCAGCCTTACCAACCAACCAGAGCTCGGTGGGCATGGCTTGAGAGGGCGTGGCAGGAAAGATCTGGCAAGTTCGAGAACGTTCCACGGGCATGGTTATAAAACCCTTGGCGCGAGGCCCCCCGAGAGAGACGCGGGAGGAGGTGCAAGAGAACGCATGAGGAGGCAGAGACGCATGACGAAGCAGACGGTGAGAAAGCAGGAGAGACGAGCTGCGCGGAGCTGCTGCAGGAAGCCCTGCCGGTGTAAAGCCGAATACGTGGAGTTGCCGGTTCCTCACTTCCAGCCCGGAGCGGACCTGCTTGCTGTAACCTGCCAAACCTTCCAGCCCTGTTGTCCCACCTGAACCTTCTCCTTCCAGCCATTCATTCCTGCCTGCAATTCCCCATTCGTGTACGTGAGTCTGTGCTGTCTGTGTTGTCTGGGGTTCCATAATTAAGCTTGTATAAGGATTTGCGCTGTGTCTTCTTCTTCTTCTTCTTCTGTATATTGCTTTCGTTTCTCTTTTGGTTTCTTTGGTTTTGTATAGTTAGTTAATAAATACCTGTTCCTCCTTATTCTTGGTTTTCATTCTCGTCCGATCATCATTGTCTTTCCCCAATTGAGTACCTATGGCGCGATTTCGGCAGAACCGTTTATAATAGGGTTAGTCATTGCTAACGGCCCACGCCGCAGTTCGCTTCGCTCGGCGCAATCTATCCATTACGCTGCGGCTCGGGCGGGAGTATTTCCTCGCGTACCGGAAGGCGCTGGTACTTAGGTCATAGGAAGGATTGGCCTAATACCCTATTCAGCGCTGACCGGGCGTGACGTCATACCCCCAGGAACGGAGACGGCCAGCTTAACAAGACAAGGGGATTAACCCCCCCTTGCCAAGGTGAAAAATTTGAAAAGGGGTGTAGACTTTGTGTATGCACTGTGTATGTATATATATATATATATATATATATATATATATATATATATATATATATATATATATATATATATCGGCCTCCGCTTCCGGTCCGGTCTGAAGAGGACGCAGGCGTCACATGCTCGCCGCTTCTTCGACTGGGCCACTGTCTGTGGCTTGCTTTTTTGGTGGTCGTGCGGATTTTTTGGCCATTGAGTCTGCCCTCCGCATAGTCCCGGCTCTCCTCCCTGCTTCGCCTACCCGGCTCCTTCGCCTGCTTGCTGTTTCCTCGGGCACGCTGTCGTGGGTTGTGTCCTTCGCAGCGGTGTGGCGGCGGTTTTCCCGCCGTGATCTTGATTTGTAGCGGCGGCGGTTGATTGCCGCTGCATTTCCCGCTTTGCCGTGATCAACCTTGGCCTCGTGATCGTCTCTTTGCTCCTGTCTGCCCTCTGCTTGGTCCCGACTCTGCTCCTGGCTTCACCTACCTGGCTCCTTCGTCTCCTTCGTTTCCTTGGGCCTGCTCCCGTGCGTTGGGACCATTGTTTCACCTCCTCAACCTTGGCCTCGTGCTCGCCTCTCCGCTCCTGCCTGGCATGGCTCTGCGGTACTCCGCTGCAAGGCTCCTTCTGCTCACTAGCAGCTCCACCCCATCATGCATCTCTGCCATCAAATCAAATGGACTCCTCCGACGACCCAGGTACATTCACCGTGGCTCCGGTAGTAAGTTTGTATATGTACAATCAGGTCACTCCATCCCTGTCCTCTGGTCGGCTCAGCGCACTCCCACTCATCGTCCCAGCGCACCTAGTCACGGCAACGCACAAAATCGCATCTCCTGCCTGCGAACCCTGGCTAAATTACCTGAATTCATCCCCGCTGTTCAAAACAACATCAAGCTCACCCTGTTCAACACCCGGTCCCTCAACAACAAATGCCTCATCCTCAACGACTACATCCTGGATAACAAACTGGACTTTCTCTGTCTCACCGAAACCTGGCAACAACCACTGGACTACTACACGCTCAACCTCACCACACCCAATGGATATTCCTACGTCAATAAACCACGCTCGGAGGGCCGAGGTGGTGGAATTGCCGTTATCCACCGTCAAGACATCAGGACCAGCCTCATCCCCATCGCCTCATCCGCATCCTTTGAACACCTGGCTTTTAAACTCTCTGGTCGCACACACTCAGTCATGGCTGTCGTCTACCGCCCTCCCAAACCACACCCATTATTCCTGTCTGACTTCTCCTACTTTCTGACCCAGCTATGTTCCCTCTCCCCCTCAATCCTCCTCCTTGGTGATTTCAATATCCACATGGACTCCACTGACTCCACAATAACCACTGACTTCACTGATTTACTCACCTGCTTTAACCTCACTCAACATGTCAACTTTCCTCCGCATATCCGTGGTCACATTTTGGACCTTGCCTGCTCCACTGGATTAATTTTGCACCATCTCTCTGGCTCCGACCTCACCCTCTCTGACCACTTAGCCATCACTATGACCATCAACATCCCCACCCCAACACCAAGACATTATCGCACTATCAACTTCC
>NC_136262.1:173871376-173968876 GCF_964187855.1 Myxine glutinosa
AACACCGACCGAAACGCGCCCTGCTGAGACACGATGAGAAGGGGGGTGGATCTTTTGACGTCATGGGGAAGGGCGGACGAATGGATGTCACGAGAGGGCGGGACGGTGCGTGAGGGAAGTGACGACACGAAGAAAAGGAAGAAGAGTTCGGAGTTGGACACGAGGCAGAGCAGACACCATTTGGGGGAGCTGAGAGGATTCAGTCGTGATAGAGTGTACTGGACATTTTCCCCTCTAGTTCTTTCCTGCCTTCGTTCCCTCCATCTTCCCTGCGATTGGATCGCGTGCTTGCGTGGGCAGCTGTTGTGCCGAGGTTCGCCCCGTTGGTGGCTGTATTCCATTCGTGGCCTCTTGCGTACCATCGCCAACCACTCACGATCTCCAAGGCGCCGGGCAGAGACGACAGCCCCAGAAACCGTGGTCCTTCGGACGGGGCGAGCGTTTGAGAGTTGCGGGGCAAGAGGACTGGGGTCAGCGAGCGAGTCGCGTCGGGGAGACCCTTCCCGCCCACGTGTCAGGGCCTAGCCATCCGAGGCCTGCACAATCTCCACGCCATGCTCCCGAGCGAGCAGAGCTAAGAACGCACCACACACACACACCCTCTTTGTTCATTTCGTCGTCTGCCCTGTGGTTTGTTTAATAACTCTATTGAGTGGGAGTACTCCATATAGGGGGTTTAGAGCATCATATTTCTTTGTTCTCGGAATCGCTAATAAATCCTTATATTATTTTCTGAATATATCTGAACGCAGTTTCCTGTTGGATTTTAATAGATAAGGCTGCGGAGCTTTGCTGTGTCCCGTCCCGCCATTCCGCGCGTTTAACTTTAGTTTAAGTGTTTGATTTGGAATCCGCTATTGAGTTCTCGCCTCGGGAGTTAAAGCCTCGCAATTGGTCATCCGCAACTGTGGTGTTAATCGCGGTTGCGTGACAAGTGGTGTCAGGAGTGTCGGATTCGAACCCGTCGGATAAATGTTTTTGTCCGCGGCGAGACATCGACACAGTCGGGCGTGCATTGCGCCCGACGTTCGAACGCAAAATTTTTATAGGCGAGGCGGAGAAATTTGTATAGTCAATTGGGCATACGGAGCGATATATCGCATCTTCGTCAAATTTAAATTGTGTTACTGGAATTATTAAAATAAATACGCGCGCGGGAAACAATCTTCCGGAAGGCGGATGTCGGAGATTGATGAGATGGAGGTACGCAGCGAGGCCTCCGTCAGCGTCGGGAGTGAGCCGGAAATAGGGGAATTTGATGCAGAGGTGAGCCTTGGAACCTCCCTCGTCCCGAGCACCAACTTATGCCCCTCCCCTACCGGGGAGTCGGGAACAAGTGGGACGGCCCCTAGAGACGACCAGGCTTTAATGAAATTTTTAAAGGAATTAATGGATGCTCAGAGTGAGCGAGCCAGTCGGGAATTGAATGACAAAATTGAAGGGATGGAAAAGAACGGTGAGCGAAACCTTGCAGAAATTCGGGGAATAAATGATAAAATTGATGGGCTGGAAAATAAAATGAGTAAGGAGATGGGAGAAATGAAAAACAAAATGGATTCCCAGGGGAATGAAAGGAGGGAAGGACTGAAGGATATGAGTGACCAAATTAATGGATTAAAAGGGGAAATGAATGCTCAGAACGAGCAATTGGAGAACACAATTAATTCTCAAACCAAAAACATGGAGGGGCAAATGGATAGATTAAAGGAGGGCTTGAAAGAACAGATCGAAGGGATGGAAGCTAAATTGGGAATGGGAGAGAGTACGGCCCATGCAGATGTGCATGTTGCTCACGAGCAGGGAATTGCACCGGTAATGGCAATTGTGGCAAGTGTACAGGTGAGCGGGGAATGTCCACAGGTAGATGGGGAATGCCTGCAGGTAAACGTTGAGTGTCCACAGGTGAGCGGGGAGTGCCCACAGGTGAATGGGGAAGGAAATTTGGGATGTGAGAGTTGTAATGGGGAATGTTTCCCACATTCTGGCCTGGTTGTTTATCGGGACCGTGTGGATGTCACAACACCCCAACTGGGGGATGAATTTGGAATTGTGCAGCACCAGGGCGGTGGTGCGGAGCAAGAGGGGGTAGAGTTTTTGGGGGTCCGTGCAATGGAGCCGGACCGAGTATTTATTGGGGATATTGATCAAAGCCTGGCGGGGCCAGGAATGATTTGTGGAAATGATGAGGATGATTTGATCCAGCGGCTGGAGACCTGTGACAGTCCCTTGGAGGTAGAGCTTGTTCAGGCCCAAAGGAGCCTGGGTGATGAGGTGAGTTGGTCCGAGGAGGTGGTTGGAATGACCGAGGGGACGCTCACCGTACACTGCTATTTGGAAACAGAGGCTCCAAAATTGGACAACCAGTTGGGGGAGTGTGTTGGCTCCGGGCTGGATTTGGATCTTGGAGGATCGGGAGATAGAGCTTCTGGAGATTTGGTCCCTGTAGGGAATTTGGATCAACTGCAGGGAGGGGCAGAACAACCGGGGGTAGAGGTTGTTCCCTGCAGCTGCGGTTTGGCAGTGGGAATGAAAATTTGTAAAATAAAATTTAAAATAAAATTACAATGGGAAATTGATTTGGAGCAGCCATGGTGGGGATTGGTCCCCGGGCTGCGGGATTTGGACATGGAGAGGTCATGGGTGATGGCCTGGGGCAAAAGTTGCCCCTTTCAAAATTTGGGTATGCCAGCCAGCTGGGGGGCTGTGATGGCGAGATTTGGACGTGGGGTCCAGCCTTGGGTGTCGAGGTACGACCTGGGTCCCACGGGGGGTCTGGCGGAGTGTGGCGTCCCTTGTCCGTCGGGGCACCGTCCGAGCCGGTGGCTCGGGCCGGCAGGGTCACCGGACCCTGGTGGGGGTTAAGACCTCCAGGGGGGTCCGAGGTGGTTTCTCAAGCCTGGGATGGCAAATATTGAGGACCACTAGGGGGAGGTGTTGTGGGTCGCGCTTTGGTGGTGGCACTGCGGACGGCCAACTTGGGACTGATGTGGTGACCACCCGGGCACCCTCCTCCAGAGACTCTGGGACAACCAGCATGTGGTGACCTGGCATGGTGGTTGGTCTATGGACGCGGGTCAAACCGAATGGACAGGGATGGAGATAGCCTGCCAGACAACCATTGGGGCATCTGTGGAACGTGATGGTGTGAGTGACCTTCCACAGATGCTCCGTTATGATTTATGGACTCTCGGGTTGGGAAGAGAGCCATGGGGTTGATGAATGGGGAGATGTGTAACGAGCCGAGCATATGGGCCATGCTCGGCTGGCATGTGTATGGCAAAGCATCTTTCTTTGGTGACGTTAGTGAAATGTGAAAAATGTTTGGCATGGGTAATCTGTGGGTTAGATGGAAATTTAAGGGTGGATTTTGAAATGTCATGGTGGACACTGTACAGTGACGCCATTATTGATCCAGGTGTGTAGACCAAAGTGTTGGAGGCTGTGATAAAATTAATAGGGTAGCAAGACAGCTTTCAACTGGTTGTGGGGGCAACTGTGCTGATATTTGGGATGCGGGATCATGGGGATGGAGTTGTGTGGTCTTTGGGTCAACGTGGTGCTGTGCGTGTCCGAGGTGTGTGGACCATGTCTTCTGGGTGGGTCTCCTGGTGGAGCATGGCTGTTGACTGGACCTTGGTGTGGTCAAGTGTCGGTGAGCACTGGGGGGGGGGCTGCAGTTCTGTAGTCGGACTGGGGGATGATGGGGAGGTGCAGGGGACGTGGCTGTAGGGATGCCACGCACTGCGACCGTGCCCCCCAGGGCCGAGGTTGTGTGTGCGGTAGTGTGTGTTGTGGCAGCAAGTGCTCATCAGATTGGCCAGCTGGGGCTGATGCAGCTGTGTTTCTCGCAGGGGGGCCGAAGGATGGATGGTGGGTCGCGCCCTTATGGACACTCATGGGCCATGTTGGCGTTTTGACTGCTCACCTTGTCCTTGTTTGACCCTTGCACGGTAGAGGTGCAGAGCTGTCGTGGCCACAGGTAGTTGTGTAGCGATGATCACGTTGGATGCGGATCCACATACCTGCCAGTGTAGTGGGGACAAAAGAGAAATTTGGGAGTATTTGGTAGGCTCAATGAGAAATTTTGGGATTTTGAGGGTGGATGACACTCTTGGACCGACCAACCTGCAACTACCTGCACTTGAGGTGAGTGTTTTGAGGAGTACTGTCCCAGGCTTCAGGACTTGCTTTGGGAAATTGGGGACATGTAATTTGGAGTTGGGAGGTGGGTGAGAGTGATGACATGGCCGGTGAGGGGATGGAATGGGAGCCACACAGTGTCTTGTGGGTGGCGTATGTTTTTGTGTTGTGGTTATGTGTTTTGATGTGGTCGTGAGGTTGGAAAAATGTGAGTGAGTGGTGATTATTTAGTTTTGAAATGCGTTTTGAAAATGGAAATGTGTAATGATTCAATGATTTGAACTGTGCATGGGATTTCACATGTAGCAGACCATGGCAAACTTTGAAACACCTTTTGTACTACCATCATCTATAGAATTGTGCTGAGTTGTGTGGAGAATTGAATGGCAGCGGGGGAGGAAGTGTGTTTTGGGGTCTTGTGGGTGGGGAAGGTGTGTGTGTCCGCAGGTACAGAGCAAGCTCTGAGGAGCGATGCCTGCGGGCCCCCCTCTGCGGCAATTACCCCTGGCAGCCGGTGGTAACTGGAAATTGGAGCTCGTTGGTGGAGGGTCTGGTTGGGCGCCGTGGGGTGAGGAAGTCCCCCGGTGACCCGTGTTGCTGCGCGGAAGCAGGAGGCAAAGGAGCCTGGTGTGTGTGGAGACCCTCACCGGCGAGGTAACGGCGGAAAGGGGCTGTTGGGCTGTCACGGGGCCAAGAGGTAAAGGGGGGGGGGGGGGGGGTGGCAATGAACTTGTAAGTCGGTTGACTTGTTTTGGGACTGCGGGCACCACAGCCTGATGCGCCCCCACCATCTTTTTGTGCGGTACCTCCCCGCTGCCTAGTTGAGGAATGCACACACATGCGAATGACATCTATGCCATGGTCCTGCAGGGGGGTGTATTGAAATAAGTGCTTTGTTGACTTTTGAAATGCCTTGATGAGTTTTGGAATGAGGATGAGTGGTTAAGGGGTCTGTGTTGCATGAATGTGGGCGAAATCCACTGAGCCATGTCACTTACCTGCAACATCTGGACAGGGCCCGTGGAAATTTAGGGGGTGCATTGGGATGGCCCCACAGGTAAGGTTGTGTCTTGTGGCATCCACCGTGGGACGCGGTCTGTAGACCGTGGTATGTACAAAGGCTAGAGTTTTGAGGTTTTGGAAAGATGGTTAAGTTTTGTGGTTAAGTTAGTGTTGCGTGTTGTTTGTTTCCTCCCTCCACAGGAACAATGAAGCAAATGTACATACTTGCATGATGGTTAAGGGGTTTAGCATGTTAAGGAAGTGTAGGTAGGTAGTCCGACTCACTTCCCACAGCGCTTCCTGATTTATTTCATAGGTTAATTAAGTGTGTGACAGTAAGTGTTAAGGCTGGAATGGTAGCGCCTGCGGTGAACCTTGCAGGAGCTACGGTTCCAGGGGGGGGGGGGGGGGGGGGGGATTGTGTTATGAATTTGGTAGAGCAATAAGTAGAGCAGAGTAGATCTGAGTAGGTAAAATGCTCCGGGATGTTGCGATAGCTAGAACCCACTATGTACCTTTAAGTTAGTATGTGTAGGCATATATAACCACCTTTAGAAGGTTAATACCATTTAATAAACACCATTTAATGGGTTATATATAGTATGTGTAGGCGTATGCCGGGATAATTGCGTATATATTTCCTGTACAGGGACAGGAAGTGCTAAGTAGTTAGGGCGATAAGGGTAACTTTGTGTGTTTTCCCACCCCTGTGGTCAATCCAATGTCCCTTTTGGCACCGCACCTAGACAGTAGGAATTCATGCCCCTAGCGCACCTACATTAATTAATTCCCTTCCCTTTCACATCAATGGAACAACACCGACCGAAACGCACCCTGCTGAGACACGATGAGAAGGGGGGTGGATCTTTTGACATCATGGGGAAGGGCGGACAACTGGACGTCACGAGAGGGCGGGACGGTGCGTGAGGGAAGTGACGACACGAAGAAAAGGAAGAAGAGTTCGGAGTTGGACACGAGGCAGAGCAGACGCCATTTGGGGGAGCTGAGAGGATTCAGTCGTGATAGAGTGCACTGGACATTTTCCCCTCTAGTTCTTTCCTGCCTTCGTTCCCTCCATCTTCCCTGCGATTGGATCGCGTGCTTGCGTGGGCGGCTGTCGTGCCGAGGTTCGCCCCGTTGGTGGCCGTATTCCATTCGTGGCCTCTTGCGTACCATCGCCAACCATTCACGATCTCCAAGGCGCCGGGCAGAGACGACAGCCCCAGAAACCGTGGTCCTTCGGACGGGGCGAGCGTTTCAGAGTTGCGGGGTGAGAGGACTGGGGTCGGCGAGCGAGTCGCGTCGGGGAGACCCTTCCCGCCCACGTGTCAGGGCCTAGCCATCCGAGGCCTGCACGATCTCCACGCCTCCCGTGCGAGCAGAGCTAAGAACGCACCACACACACATACCCTCTTTGTTCATTTCGTCGTCTGCCCTGTGGTTTGTTTAATAACTCTGTTGAGCGGGAGTACTCTATATAGGGGGTTTAGAGCATCATATTTCTTTGTTCTCGGAACCGTTAATAAATCCTTATATTATTTTCTGAATATATCTGAACGCAGTTTCCTGTTGGATTTTAATAGATAAGGCGGCGGAGCTTTGCTGTGTCCCGTCCCGCCATTCCGCGCGTTTAACTTTCGTTTAAGTGTTTGATTTGGAATCCGCTATTGAGTTCTCGCCTCGGGAGTTAAAGCCTCGCAATTGGCCATCCGCAACTGTGGTGTTAATCGCGGTTGCGTGACAATATATATATATATATTGTTGCGGTTTTGAGTGTTTACAAATAAAGGTTAATTTTCCCCCTCATAGTTTAGTCACACTACAACACGTAGCCTCGCGGTAGTTCAGTTATTTCTTTGTAAATGTAAGCATAGTCCTTTTCCTGTGTTAGTTTTGCGTTGAGTAGAATAATGAGAGTTAGGATTCCCTCCAATGCTTTATGCCGCCTCGATGCTTTGGTTTTTGGCGCAAATTACCACGAGACTGGCCTGCCAAGTCGAGGCAAGCCAAAGGAAGGCGGGGAAGGAGTGACGGTAAGCACGAGCCGCCAATCAGGGCTCAAGGGGAGTGGCTTACAGCTGTGGCAAAGGTGTGGGTTGGAACATTCGATGCGGGCTAAGGGCGTGGCAATATAACCCTTTGCGCAAAGCCCCCACCCCAGTTATGGGAGAGGCGCTTGAGAGTTGAACAAGTTATGGGAGAGGCGCTTGAGAGTTGAACAAGTTATGGGAGAGGTGCTTGAGAGTTGAACAAGTTATGGGAGAGGCGCTTGAGAGTTGAACAAGTTATGGGAGAGGCGCTTGAGAGTTCAACAAGTTATGGGAGAGGCGCTTGAGAGTTGAACAAGTTCTGAGGAGAGGTGGGCTGAAAGAAGTGAAACGAGTTTCGAGGGGAGAGGCGCTTGAATAAGTTGAATGCTCGGTTGAGCTTGAGGCAGATCCTCCCTACTGAGTTACGCGAGAGAAAGCGCGCCGTTGATTAATAGCGCTGTGAGAAACTGCCTGCCTGCTCTGCCTTTGTTCGAGAGACGCACTGCAAGGATCCCTCCTGCCTGCCTGATTGCCTTCATCACGGGACATGCTGTGACCGCAGAGGGCCATGCCGGGTGAGCTGTTCCTGGACGACCAAGCCGGCGCATTCAGCGCATGAACATTTCCTTTCTTCATTTCCCCCTGTGAGTGTGAACGGGCCCGAGTCTGGAAATAAGCTAAGACTGCTTAAGTGCCTGCTCTGTGTCTCTGTTCTACCGATCCTTGTACATAAGAATTATTAAACCTGTGTTCTTCCTTCTATTCAACCGTCTCGTCCCTTCCATCTATTGACTAAGCGTGGTATGAATTATCGCTCAAATCGGGTTCCAATATTAGATAATTGCACGGACCACGTGGTACGCCATCCGCTCTGACATACTCAAATTACGCGTGGTTCGTGCAAGACTTCATCCCCGCTTCCGCGGCGGCGTGAGTACTTAGGTACATGCGAACATCGTCCCAAAACCCTGTCTCGCATCTGCCCGGGAGTGGCGATTTAAATCTCGCGGTTGCGACGACCCAAAAAGAACAAGGGGCTTAATCTCCCCTTGGTAAGGGCAGGACGGTTGCGCGGAAACCGTAACATTTGGTGTCCGGGAGTGGGATTGGACCTGGAGTGCGCTTCACGCACTCAAAATTACGAGCGAACGAAATTTCGTTTGTTAAATCTAAAATTGTATTCGTACCATGGCTGGCCAAGGCGGTCGAATGCCGGTGGGGGTAGATAAGGTAAAATTAATGACTCAGGACCTGCAGAGACAGCTGATAGTGGAAGTTGAAAAGGGTGCGGCAACTGGTAATGGCGGCACCTCGCACGTGTCGGCGAGGGCCGAGCCCGCTGCGCAAGTGGGGGTTATGGATGAGCAATCATTCATGACTCGACTGTTAGCATTCATGAAAGAGTGGAATTGTGAAATGAAAGAAATGAGGGACGAAGCAAGGTGTAACAGGGACAAATCCACCAAGGAAATGAAAGAAACCATTTATTTATTTTTTTTTTTTTTTTTTTGTATACAAGATCGAGGCTCGTGAAAGAGCGAACATTAATCACACAGAAAGACAAACCGACACATAAAACATATAACATCGGGAGCGGTAGACAAGATTGGGAGAGAGGGGGAAGGACACAAACACAACATTTGAGAGCAGGGACCGAGAGACATGGAGACATCGAGAGATCTGAGAGAGGGCGAGGGCTTTGGGGGGGGGGGGCATGGGAAGGGGGCGGTGGGAGAGGTATAAAACATATGGACACTGCCAGGACTTCCAGGAAAGAAGTTGGAATTTCAAACAAGGTGGATCTGGGGTGAATTAGCGGGGGTAGAAAAGATCAAGGTTTTGGATGGGGGAAGATAAGAGATGGTGGTGAACAGCTGTTTTAAAGACCTGGAGGGAGGAGTGGGATTGAAGGGAGTGAGGGAGTTTGTTCCAGAGGCGGGAGAAAAGAGGAATGAAAGAGTGAAGGTGAGCAGTGAGCCGAGATTTCGGCAGTTTAACCATCAGAGGGTTGCTGGCAGATCTTGTGCGACCTGTAGGAATATTTGGGGGACAGAGCACAGAGAGAGCTGGGGGTGCAAAGCCGGAGAGGAGTCGGTAGAAGACAGAAAGACCACCTACCTGCCTGCGGTGAGTGAGTGAAAGGCCCTCAGAGATAGCTTCATCGCGGGAGATTCCAATAATTCTGAAAGCTTTGGTTTCAACAGCGTGAAGCCGAGCTAGGTGTGAGGCAGGACCACCGGCCCATAGGGGAGAACAGTATTCCATTGAGCTGCGGATGAAAGCCTTGTATGTGGTGAGGAGCTCAGGTGTGCCGAGGAAGGACTTCGCACGACGGAGGATGCCCAGTCGGCGACTGGCTTTGGAGGCCAGCTTGGAAATGTGGTTTTCCCAAGAAAGATCATGGCAGATAGTGAGACCCAAAATCTTGAGCGACAGAACTTCTTGGAGAGGATTGTTGAGAAAGTAGATGGGAGGGTTGTCCAGTCGATCTTTTCGGAGAGACATAGTAAGAGTGTGAGATTTGTCAGGATTGAAAGACATGTTCCACTTGTTTGACCAGTCTGTGATTTTGTCCAGGTCTTCAGAGAGTGAGGAGGCAGCAGACTGCCGATCTGAGGGAAGAGGAATGGAGCGGCAGAGAGTGGAGTCATCAGCAAAGAGATAGAGAGGATTTTCGAGAGAGTCAGAGAGATCATTGATGAAGACCAGAAAAAGCACGGGGCCCAGAACACTGCCTTGGGGAACTCCAGCCTGAACAGGAAGAGGAGATGAGAGAAACCCATTCAGGGCCACACGTTGACGACGACTAGAGAGGAAGTCCGCCAGCCATGCGTGGAGATTTCCATGGATACCAAAGGAGGAGAGTTTGGTGAGCAGAGCGGGGTGCCAGACCGTGTCGAAGGCACGTGATATGTCGAGGGAGACAGCTCTAATTTCCTGTTTGGCATTGAGGACCTCCATCCATTGTTGAGACAGCAGAAGCAGCATGTCCAGAGTAGAGTGACCTGGTCTGAAACCAAATTGATGATCAGAGATCAAGCCATTGGAGAAGAGGAAAGATTTCATATCCGAAGCAATGATGGATTCCATGACTTTGCTGATAATTGGGAGAAGGCTGATTGGTCTGTAGTTGCTAGGATCTGTTTTTGCACCTTTTTTGTGCAAAGCGGTGATGTTGGCTGATTTCCAAGCAGATGGCAGTTGACCTTGAGCAAAAGAGAGGGTGAAGAGAACAGAGAGAGGGTGAGATAGAGCAGCAGAGCAGGATTTTAGGACCCGTGGGCTGATGCCGTCGGGTCCAGTTGCAGAATCAGAGTCGAGGGTTGACAGAAACTTTTCCACCTTGTCAGGAGGAAAGGACATGGAGTCCAGGAGCAGCAGGGTACGACTGGGTATGGTGGGTACAGAGAGGGATGGGTTTGGGACACAAGATTTAGAGGCAAACACAGAGTTGAGGCATTCAGCTTTTTCACGTGCGGAGTCAGCTGTGTAGCCGTTTGAGGTAAGGGAGGGGATGGAGGGGGAACAAACACCAGAAACGGATTTGACCAGACGCCACCAGGATTTGGAAGAGGGAGACAGATAAGAGAGTTCGGTCTTGAGAACGGAGAGATATTGTTTCCTGGCTCTCCTGAGGGTGGACACACACTTGTTTCGGGCTTTGTGAAAGGAAATGAGATTTCCTTCCGTTGGATTTGCTTTCCAGGAGATGAAGGCAAGTTGTTTCTGGGCAACAGCCTCACCACAAGATTCCGTGTACCATGGACGGGAGGAAGGGTATGACAACTGAAGACGAGTTGGGATAAATCTGTGCATGAGAGAGAGCAATTTACTTTGGAAGAATTCCCAGGATGAGTTGATGTCAGAGGTGGTAGAGATGGGAGACCAGTCCAGATGATTGATGGCTGCTTGAAGACCGTGCCAGTTGGCCTGAGTGAAATGCCAGACTCGTCGACGCTGAGCATTGATGCCCAAAAGGACGAAATTCGGGGAATAAATAATGACATGAATAAAATAAATGAAAGAATGGACACCTGAGGGGAGACATTGAAAATGATGAGGGAGGAATCCAGGTGTGATGTGGAATAATTGGGGGAGGACATTGGGCGCAGGTTGAGCAAGGAGGTCGCATTGGTACACGATGAGGTGACGCGGTGTGAGGGACGCGTGGAGAGCGAAGTAGAGCAGAGGACAGCCAAGTTGACCGGGGCTATGAGGGTCGCGACGTGAGAGGAAATTGTAGAAAAACCCGCGATCGTCAAATTGGAAAAAGAAATTTTATGGGCACCGACGATTGTCGCCGACGATTGTCGAGGTAGAAAAAGAAATGATTGGGGCTGAAGAGACGGTAGAATCGGAAAATAAATCACGGGAGAAAGTAATGGAATGCACACAAAGTTTGTATTCACACCATGATGCCATGCTTGCTAACCCCAATAAAGGTTTACAGCTGCTGGCGAAGAAGCCAGGGAAGGAGGACCCCGAGGTGAGAAATAATGGCGCGAATGTGTTTGGCGCGAACGGGTTTTTGGCGCGCTTGGGAGAGAGATGAAACCCGGGCGGTCGCGGAAGGTCCATTGTGCGATGTACGAGGGCGACTGGCACGAAGTACGAGAGAGAGTGTGCGCCGAAGCATGAGCGAGGAAAGTGTGCGCCAGGGTGTGCGATGATTGGGTGTGTAACAGGAGAGTGCACAACCATGGGTGTTACAGACTGTGTGCGGGAAGAGTGTGTAACAGAGTTTGTGAAAGGTGTGAGTGTGGCTAGGTGTGCAGGTGCGAGTACGGTGTGTGAGGGAGAATGCACACCAGAGAATGTGGAAGAAGAGTGTGCGATGACCGAGTGTGTTACAGAGAGAGAGGGAGAATGCACACCAGAGAGTGTGGAAGGAGAGTGTGCAGTAACGGAGTGTATGGGAGGTGCGGGGACGCCAGGGTGTGCGAGTGCGGAGTGCGTCGCGAGTAGTGAGGACGCGGCTCATGCATCGACACAGACCGGGGGTAGGGGGGTTGCGCGTAGGGGGACGGGTAGCGTGCGTGAGCCCCCGGTGAGTTGTAGTTGTGTGCAGCAGGGACCAGCTGGGATCAGTGTCGCGGTGGTTTCACAAGGACCGCCGTGCACGACCTGTGCCGGCCCCCGCACTGTATGGTTGGTGCCGTGCCGTGCCGTGGCGGCAAAGGCGATCGGCGAGGTTCAAGGGGAGGTAGGAGATTTCGGAGCCGCGCACCTTGGTGGGTGCGGTGCTCCGACCGTGGCTGGTTGGGTCATCGTGCATGGGACCGCGAGGCCCCGCACAGGGATGGAGCCCTGCATCTCGGCCCATCCATACCTCCCCCTTTGGATCGAAAATGCCGGATGGACACCCCATACAGGCGACCAACCAACCGAATGGATCGCTCGGCCTTTCGAAGCCGAGCTGTGACGACGTACCTCCAGAGATGGAGAGGCTCAGAGTGTAGCGGACTGTGGAGGATAGTGTACCCTACATGGAGGAATGGTAATTTCACCATTCCTCACACGGCCAGGGCCCATGAGCATTAGTTTAGGGGGATGGCAGTGTTAGGCACATGGAGGTGCCAGCAATGGTTACCTCCATGGGGCACCGAAGCTAGCCGAGGGAGGGCTATGATAATGTTAGGGAAATAGAAGACTGCAGGGACAAGATTTAAGTAGTGACATTTGTACTGTAGAGGGGACGTAGAGAGGTTAGATGGATGATAACGAAGAGGGAGTGCATCGTTTAAACTTTAAAGGGACGACGGGGAAGCATGAGTTTTAGGGGAAGTAGTTAGCTAGATGATGCTGCGTGTGTGAGGAATTATGTTGTTGGGACAAATGGAATCGTGTTGAGGTGCACGAGGAAAGAGGTGTGTGAGCACAAAAGGTGTGCGAGACAAAAGGTGTGTGAAATAAATTGGTGTGTGAGAGTATTTGGTGTGGAATGCTTGGTGTGGGAATAAAAAGTGTGGAATGCATGGTGCGAAGGAGTGAATGGGGGGAGGTGGAACCCATTCGCGAAAGCCCGGGGGGGGGGGGGGGTAGTGTAAAGCCAGGTAGAGGGCATAGGCAAAATTTGTATGGATATTGACACCTGTGGTGCAGGTAGTGGCAAAGTAGTGCTTTGGAGGGTGCATGAGTAGGTGGAATGGCTGGGCGTGTGGCGTAATTGGTGCATATGGTTATTGGGGCACTCCGCCACTGGTAGTTTGTCGGCCAGGTGAGGCCGCAGGTAGGCTCTGGGAGCCAGTTAGGGTAGTTGTGAGTAGTGTTGAGTGGGGCCTGAGGATCCCAGGAGAGGACCTGGGTTGCCCAATGCCAAGGTGGGCATCAGGGGGTAAAGTGCCAGGAGGGGCCTTCCCCAGTTTAGGTAGTCGCAGGAGCAGGTAAGCTCGGGTGGCGACTTCAGTGGCGGAGGTGCGCAGGTAGGTAGACCTGCTAGTGGAGCCACACGACCCAGCCCCGAAATTGTGCAAGGGCACAGAGTGAAAATTCGTTGGGAGTGAGACCCAAATTTTGAAGAGCACCACAGGGTGGACAATGGGAATTCAGGTTTTTAGAACCACATAGTTTAAAGATGGCCGATTGGCAGGGTATGACCCCGGGTAGTTTAAAAGTAAAAGTCAGTAGTGTAGTTAGGATGAGAAATCTCTTTGCACCATCCACAGCCAATCACCAAGGAGGACGAAGCTCCACACCAAGGCTCTGTAAGCCGTTTGAGTGGAAAAGACGCATCATGACGTAATGGGACATTGTGTTTGTTCCATTCCTTCCTTCCTGGGAGGGATTGGGAGACGAATTTGAATTAGAGGGGGATATGGGAGACAAGACGTAGGGACGAATTTGTAAATACAAGGAGGGCTAGGGTAGTGTAAAGCCGACGGTGGGGGGTACGGATGGCTAGGGACGAGTCTGAACTGATCGCTCTTCCGCACCCCTCACGCTGCATTACCTTATGTTGCTGTGTACCTTTGCACCCTTTCCACTTTGCTGGTCATGCTTTGTCTCTCCCCCCACCCCAGGACCATTTTGGAGGTGGAACTGTGGAGCACCAGCGACCTGTGCAGCACCCTTGCTGCACTTTGCTACATCTGTGCAGCCGACGGCACAGCACTCTGCTGCCATATCCTTTTGTGTAACTTTGCTGCACCTGTGCAGCACTTTGCTGCCACAACCACTTTGCTGCACCACACACACTATGGACCACAAGTCTTGTGGTCTTGCACCTCTGCTGTGCAGCACCTTGCTGCAGAATCACCTTGCATCTTTGGACCACTTGTTTTGAGTGGCATTAATGTCATGCAGTCAGACCACATGAGGTTGGCCCAGCTTGGCAAAGAAATACAATAAACGCATTTGTTGTGCATTTTTACTATGGTGTGCTAGGGATGAGAAGATTTGTGAGGTAGATAGCCCTGAAGATCAGGAATGGCCTGTATGCTGGTCCGGGGGCTAGTCGGTTTGATAGGCACACAGAAGAAGCAAGAGGCAAGAAGCAAGTGTTATGAATTTTTGAGTGAGTTTTGTGTGTTTGCTGTGCTTTCTCTCCCCTCCAATCTTCTCTTCAAAAAGGACAGGTCCTGGGTCATAGAATTGTAAATAAATTAAGTTTTTTGTGTGCTTGTAAATATAAAATGCTGCCCACCGGCTATGTGTTTAGTTTGACAAATTCCGGCATTCGGTTAATTGTGGGTGTGATTCTCTTAGATAGCTACTCAACGCAATAGGGGGGGACATATTTAGTGTTTTAAAACTGTCGCATACACGGGTTAGAGTAAATGTTAGGGGGAACCACACCAATATGTCACATGTAAAAGTAAGGTTAATTTTGCATGTCATTCTCAAAACCGGTCGTTTCAGTTATTGGGTTCAACTCGGGGACGAGTCTGACGAGGGAGAGGGGTAGTGTTGCGGTTTTGTGTTTTTGCAATAAAAGGTTAATTTCCCCCTCATAGTTTAGTCACACTACAACACGTAGCCTCGCGATAGTTCAGTTATTTCTTAGTAAATGTAAGCATAGTCCTTTTCCTGTGTTAGTTTTGCGTTGAGTAGAATAATGAACTGGACCTGATGGCATCAGCCCACGGGTCCTAAAATCCTGTTCTTCCGCTCTTTCACTCCCTCTCTCTGTTCTCTTCATCCTCTCTTTTGCTCAAGGTCATCTGCCAGCTGCTTGGAAATCTGCCAACATCACCGCTTTGCACAAAAACGGTGCAAAAACAGAACCCAGCAACTACAGACCAATCAGCCTTCTCCCAATTATCAGCAAAGTAATGGAATCCATCATTGCTTCAGATATGAAATCTTTCCTCTTCTCCAATGGCTTGATCTCTGATCATCAATTTGGTTTCAGACCAGGTCACTCTACTCTGGACATGCTGCTTCTGCTTTCTCAACAATGGATGGAGGTCCTCAATGCCAAACAGGAAATTAGAGCTGTCTCCCTTGACATATCATGTGCCTTCGATACGGTCTGGCACCCCGCTCTGCTCACCAAACTCTCCTCTTTTGGTATCCATGGAAATCTCCACGCATGGCTGGAGGATTTCCTCTCCAGTCGTAGTCAACGTGTGGCCCTGAATGGGTTTCTCTCATCTCCTCTTCCTGTTCAGGCTGGAGTTCCCCAAGGCAGTGTTCTGGGCCCTGTGCTTTTTCTGGTCTTCATCAATGATCTCTCTGACTCTCTTGAAAATCCTCTCGATCTCTTTGCTGATGACTCTACACTGTCGCTCCATTCTTCATCCCTCAGATCGGCAGTCTGCAGCCTCCTCACTCACTGCAGACCTGGACAAAATCACAGACTGGGCAAACAAGTGGAACATGTCTTTCAATCCTGACAAATCTCACACTCTTACGATGTCTCTCCGAAAAGACCGACTTGACAACCCTCCCATCCACTTTCTGAATAATCCTCTCCAAGAAGTTCTGTCACTCAAGCTTTTGGGTCTCACTATCTGCCATGATCTTTCCTGGGAAAACCACATTTCAAATCTGGCCTCCAAAGCTAGTCGCCGACTGGACATCCTCCGTCGTGCGAAGTCCTTCCTCGGCACACCTGAGCTCCTCACCACATACAAGGCTTTCATCCGCAGCTCAATGGAATACTGCTCTCCCCTCTGGGCTGGTGCTCCTGCCTCACACCTAGCTCGTCTTCACGCTGTTGAAACCAAAGCATTCAGAATCATTGGAATCTCCCGCGATGAAGCTAACTCCAAGGGCCTCTCACTCACTCACCGCAGGCAGGTTGGTGGTCTTTCCGTCTTCTCCCGACTCCTCTCTGGCCTTGCCCCCCAGCTCTCTCTGGGCTCTGTCCCGCAAATATTCCTGCAGGTCGCACAAGATCTGCCTGCAACCCTCTTATGGTTAAACTGCCAAAATCAAGACTCTCTGCTCACCTTCACTCTTTCATTCCTCGTTTCTCCCGCCTCTGGAACAAACTCCCTCACTCTCTTCAATCCCACTCCACCCTCCAGGTCTATAAAACAGCTGTTTACCACCATCTCTTATCTTCCCCCATCCAAAACCTTGATCTTTTCTACCCCCGCTAATTTCACCCCAATTCCACTTTTTTGAAATACCAACTTCTGTTCTGGAAGTCCTTGGTGTCCTTGTGTTTTATACTTCTCCCACCCCCCCCCCCCCCACCCCCTTCTCACGCCTCCTCCCCCCAAGCCCTCTCCCTCCCACACATCTCCCTGCTCTCAAATGTTGTGTTTGTGTGCTTCCCCTTCTCTCCTCATCTTGTCTTCCACTCCCTCTTTTGATATATTTTGTTTGGCTGGTTGATTTGTTTGTGAAGTAAATGTTAGCTCTTTCGCGAGCCTCGATTCAGTATACAAAAAAAAAAAAAAAAAATGAGAGTTAGGTTTCCCTCCAATGCTTTATGCCGCCTCGATGCTTTGGTTTTTGGCGCAAATTACCACGAGGCTGGCTTGACAAGTCGAGGCAAGCCGAAGGAAGGCAGGGAAGGAGTGACAGTAAGCACGAGCCGCCAATCAGGGCTCAAGGGGAGTGGCTTACGACTGTGGCAAAGGCGTGGGTTGGAACATTCGATGCGCGCTAAGGGCGTGGCAATATAACCCTTTGCGCGAAGACCCCCACCCCAGTTATGGGAGAGGTGATTGAGAGTTGAACAAGTTATGGGAGAGGCGCTTGAGAGTTGAACAAGTTATGGGAGAGGCGCTTGAGAGTTGAACAAGTTCTGAGGAGAGGTGCGCTGAAAGAAGTGAAACGAGTTTCGAGGGGAGAGGCGCTTGAATAAGTTGAATCCTCGGTTGAGCTTGAGGCAGATCCTCCCTACTGAGTTACGTGAGAGAAAGCGCGCCGTTGATTAATAGCGCTGTGAGAAACTGCCTGCCTGCTCTGCCTTTGTTCGAGAGACGCGCTGCAAGGATCCCTCCCGCCTGCCTGCTTGCCTTTGTCGAGGGATGTGCTGTGACCGCAGAGGGCCATGCCGGGTGAGCTGTTCCTGGACGACCAAGCCGGCGCGTTCAGCGCATGAACATTTCCTTTCTTCATTTCCCCCTGTGAGTGTGAACGGGCCCGAGTCTGGGGATAAGCTAAGACTGCTTAAGTGCCTGCTCTGTGTCTCTGCTTCTACCGATCCTTGTACATAATAATTATTAAACCTGTGTTCTTCCTTCTATTCGACCGTCTCATCCCTTCCATCTATTGACGAAGCGTGGTACGAATTATCGCTCTAATCGGGTTCCAATATAAGATAATTGCACGGACCACGTGGTACCCATCCACTCGGACATACTCAAATTACGAGTGGTTCGTGCGAGACTTGATCCCCGCTTCGGCGGCGGCGTGGGTACTTAGGTACGTGCGAACATCGTCCCAAAACCCTGTCTCATGTCTGCCCGGGAGTGGCGATTCAAATCTCGCGGTTGCGACGACCCAAAAAGAACAAGGGGCTTAATCTCCCCTTGGTAAGGGCAGGAGGGTCGCACGGAAACTGTAACAATATATATATATATCTATATATTGTTACAGTTTTGTGTGACCTGGTTCCTTTACCAAGGGGAGTTTAAGCCCCTTGTTCTCCTTGGGTCTTCACAACCGCGAGACTGAGTCGCCACTTCCGGTCAGACGCGGGACAGGGTTTCGGGACAATGTTCACACGTACCTAAGTACCCACGCCGCCGCGGAAGCGGTGATCAAGTCTCGCACGAACCACGCCTAATTTGAGTACACCTGAGCGGTTTGCGTACCACGTGGTCCGTGCTGTTACCTTGCTACTGGAACCCGATTAGAGCGATATAATTTGTCCCACGCTAAGTCAATGATGGAAGAGACGAAACGGTCGAATCAAAGGAAGAACACATTTAATTATTATTTACACCATGTACACTGGTAGAAGAAGAAGGACACAGGGCAGTCTTAAACAGTCTTAGCTTAAAACCCAGACAATGGGCCCATTCACACTCACAGGGGGGTAAAGGAAGAAATGTTCATGCGCTGAACGTGCCGGCTTTGGTCATCCAGTCACAGCTCACCTGGCGTGGCCCTCTGGCGGTCACCGCACGTTCCCCGGTGAAGACAGGCAGGCAGGCGGGAAGGATCCTCGCGGCGCGTATCTCGATAAAGGCAGGCAGGAGGAAGGAAATATTCACGCGTCTCTGGCCCGACATGGCTGTCTTTCACAGCGCGATTAATACAACTGTGCGCTTTCACGCTCATAACTCAACGGAGGGTCTGACTCAAGCTCAACCGAGAACTCAACTTGAAACTCATGCGCGTTTCACCCGAGCTCATAACTTGTCACAGCGCGTCTCTCCTCATAACTGAGGTGGGGGCTTTGGGCACAGGGTTATATCGCCACGCCCTGGCCCGCATCGAATGTTCCAAACTACGCCTTTTGCCGCAGTGGGAAGCCACTCCCCTCGAGCCCTGATTGGCGGCTTGTGCTTACCGGTCACTCCCACTCTTTCTGCCCGTCCCACCTTCCTTTGACCTTGATCGACTTGTTCAGGCCGGCCTCGTGGGATTTTGCGCCAAATCCAAAAGCATCGAGGCAGCATAAGCATTGGAAGGAGGCCTAATTCTCATTATTCTACTCAACGCAAAACTAACACAGGAAAGGTCTACGCTTACATATACTATGAAATAACTGAACTTAAATGAGGTATGTTGTAGTGTAACTAAACTACGAGGGGAAATCGACCTTTTATTGCACAAACACAAAACCGCAACTATATATATATATATATATATATATATATATATATATATATATATATATATATATATATATATATATATATATATTGTTGCGGATATGAGGACTGTATTTTTTTGATTGTGTGCTTTATTATTATTATTGTTTATTCTGCGCCTCCTGCCTCCGGAGTTGTGTAAAGGTCAAAGGGCGTCCCATAATTAGTCCAAAAGCATACACGTCAGCCAATCATAGAATACCCCTGTTCGATAGTTATATCTTATTATGTGTTTTAGGGTAAGGCTGTGTCTCCCATTAATTGAAATACTCCATTGCACCAGTGAAAGAGATAGATTCCCTTCATTCCCATTCCCAAAAACCTCCATTCCCCCTTTCGTCGATTGGCAATTACCTCCCCTCCAATTGCCGCCATTGACCACGAGGCAGGGCCGGAGAAGAAAGGCGTGTCTCCACCTCGTCATAGAGGGGAGGAGTGAGCCAGCCCCACTCGACCAACCATGAACAAGGGGTTTGGCTAGAGAGGGCGGAGGAAGAGCATTTGGGGGAGGTTCGCAAAGGTTGAGGGGTGGGGCCTATATAACCCGCCGGCGGGGCGTTCCCCAGGCAGTTGAGTCGAAGGGAGGAGAAGGCAGACGAGAGGGAGTCCAAGCAGTTGAGACAAGGAGGGAGAGACATGAGATGGGCTGAGAAAGGAGAGGAGCTTTTAAGAGAGTCGCAAAAAGTTCCAAGGCAGATGAGCTGAGAAGAGAGAGGGTCCAAGAAAGAGCTGAGTTGTGAGGTCCAACAAGCAGAGATCATCCAAGGAAGCACCAAGCCTGCTATTCGTCACCTTGCTCGCGAGCGGCAGCGTCTACAGCAGCAGCAGCAACAACGCTCACCAACCGCTTAGGGACCTGGACGGCAGTTCGGAGCAGGGCCGCGAAGGAACGGCGGCTGCCCAACGTGTGGATCGTGCTGCCGGACCCAGTGGACTTTCCTCTCCTTCCAGCCAATTCCTGTCATCATTCCCCGTGTGAGTCGTCTTTGTTTGTTCTGTCCTGGGTAGGTAATTAAGTCTGTATAAGCTAAAGATTTCACTGTGTCACCTGCGTCTCATGTGCCTGTAAATAAACGTGACTGCTTTCTTCTTGCTTATATGTGTAAATAATAAACCCAGTTACTCTTCTGTACGTTTTCTTCCTCTTTGCATTCAGTCGCTTTAGAGTTTTCCCGATTGAATAGCGGTGGCGCGATCCGGCCAAAGTTTGGGGTAAATCGGGTTTTAGAAACGGGGAATAACTGTTCGGTCGCGGAGCCTCCGCTCGGCAAATATAACATCTTTAACCGTGTCCGTAACAATATATATATATATATATATCCTTTATCTATATCTATACAGTCATGTGAAAAAGTAAGGACACCCCATGTAAAGTTTAGACTTTTTCAACATATTTCAACACACAGCTATTTGATCTTCATTTCAACAATATTGACACAGACTTGGCATTTAATATGGAATATTTTTTTTTCCTTGACTTGGGTTTACTTTCTGAACTCAGTAAATGAATCTGGTGAGTTTCTTTTACCCTTCGGTGATGTCTTTGTTGAAAGAACCATGTCACTGATTGTCTTTCGCAGCAAGAAGTCAATAACAGGATTATATCACAGGTGGCGTGACAAAATGTAAGGACAGGTACATTTGACGATTGGCTTCACAATCGGGTATATAAGGGTTGTTGCGTTCTGTATTCGTGGAAAACAACTGCTGCACATCTACAAAAGTTATTGCGGCTTCCTCTGGAGATGGTCCGTCAACTTGACAATGCTGTTTGTCATGGAGTGGTGGCTTTACGAAATTCTGGCATGAAACAGCGTGCTATTGCTCGGCAGTATGGCATCACTCAAGGTCAGGTGTCAAAGATCCTGAAACGAAATGCTCAGAGGGGTGTCCCTACTCCAATACCGAGGCCAGGCCGTCCACGCAGAACCACAAGGAGAGATGATCGCCAGCTGCACCGGTTAGTCTGCAATGGACGTACCAAGTCAGCTAATCGGCTTAGGGCTGAGTGGCAGCGAATGACAAATGTGCCTGTATCCAGAAGGCTAGTCAACCAACGACTGGTTCAAGCAGGCTATCGTGCCAGGCGTCCCCTGAGAAAGCCACGCCTGACCAGACAACAGCCAGCGCCGATTGCAGTGGGCCAGAGAGCACCGTCAATGGCAGCCAGGACACTGGAATCACGTGACCTTCAGTGACGAGTATAGATTTCTGGTCTATCGTCAAGATGGCCGCGTCCGAGTGCGCAGACAAGTGCATGAAGCCCACAACGAAGATTGTATAGTGCCAAGAGTCCAAGCTGGAGGTGGTGGGGTGACCGTTTGGGCTGCTTTTCATGCAGGGGGCAAAACTGACCTGGTTGTTCTGAATGGAAACCTGAACCAGTTCAAGTACAGGGTCATTCTGGAAGAAACATTGCTTCCATTTTCTCGTGCAGCCTTTCGAGGAAACTTTGTCTTCCAAGATGACAATGCACGGCCTCATCATGCTCGCATGATCCAACACTTTCTTGCTGACCGTGGTGAAGAGCATATGGAGTGGCCTGCCATGTCCCCGGATATGAATCCGATCGCGAACTTGTGGGCAGAATTAACGCGTCAAATCGACAACTTGGACCAGCAGCCGACCTCTGTGCGTGAATTGCAGCAGACTATTGTCACTGCATGGCAGGCGATTCCTGTCCAAACCTTGGCAAATCTCGTGAACAGTATATATATATATATATATATATATATATATATATATATATATATATATATATATATATATTGTAACGAATTTGGAAAGTGTAAAGAATGTGAGAACTGGTTTGCTGTGTTTTAACTGACCCTCGTAGAGTAAATAATGTCGAAGGACGTCCCCCTAGTTAATTCCATGAAGCTTACACACAGGCCACGATATATCTTTTTAAATAGCTTATTTCCTTATTCTATGTAGGCTAAATATGTGTTTCCCACTAGATTGACTCTGCATTGCATCGAACGCAATAAGCGTAGGCCCCTTTCAATTTCCCCAATCATCTCCGCTCTCCAAAGTTCCTTTCAAAAGCGGTGCGAGTGGTGTTCAATCCCGCAAGCCGCCATTGCCCATGTGCTAATCTCGGAGAAGAGGGGGGTAGGAGCCGCCAACTCACGGGTGTGGCACGTCGTCATGATCAAAGGGGGAATCGGACAGCCCTAACAGCCAACCAGCACCGCGGTGAGCGACCCGGTAGGCGTGCCCTCGCAGCCGGCGGCTTGATTCCGACCCGAGTAATAAAAGCGACTGGAAGGGACTGCTTCGGCAGATGAGATAAGAGATGAGCTGTGAGATGAGAGATGAGCTGTGAGATGAGAGATGAGAGACGCTCCAAAAAGGAGAGGTACTTGGAGATGAAACAAGCTTTGGAGAGACGCGCTGAGAGGAGGGAGACGGCTCCACCAGAAGGAGAGGAGCAGGTGTGACCGAGCCAGCGCGTGACGTCCACAGCATCAGAAGCGTCGACGCGACCGAGGGTTTTCCCGCCAAAAACGCGAAGAGTGGGAGCTGCTACCTCCAGCCCTGCCGGTTGCAGGGACCTGACCCTGCCTCCCTCTCCAGCAACCCACCTCTGCCATTCCTGCCTGCAATTTCCCCCGTGTAAGTGTGAACGTCGTCTGTCTTAATCGTTGTCCTGGGGTTAAGTAAACTGCATAGATAAGCTAACGATTCACTGTGTGACTGCTCCTTCCATCCATTGCTTGTAAATAATTTGATCGCTCCTTCTTTTTGCTTGTGTGTATAATAAATCCTGTTATTCCTCTGTACTCTGTCTCCTTCTCTCTTCTCTCTTCCTTCTCTTTCGGTCGCTTTAGAGGTTTCCATATTGAATATCTGTGGCGCGACTTTGGCCAACGTTCAGGAAGTCGGGCTAATCGGGGATCCTGTAACGGTCGCGGTTGACCATCCGCTCGGCCCAAAGTAACATCTTGTCCGCGACCCGTAGCTATATATATATATATATATATATATATATATATATCTATATTATAATAGCCGTAGATGATTCTGTCTGTCTGTCTGTCTGTCTATCTGTTGGGTGTCTGTCCGGGGTGTGGCTTACTCGGTTTGCAGAGTAGCTCCACCCATAGCTCCACCCATTCTGGGAGTGGCTATAAACAAATATCCACCATTTTATTAACTCGCATAGCTTTGAGTCCTGTTTTGTAGGCCCGTGGTGTCTTGCTCTCCCCCAGTTTTATTTCAAATCAAATTCGATAAATCATTTCATTTTTCACAGTCGCTAACATAGTTTTAGACTCGGTTGAAAAAAAACGGGAAGAAAATCCGATGAAAGTTGCCGTTTATAGAACGAAATGAATTCTCAAAGGCCTGTAACTTCAAGGCCATTGAGTCTCTCTCACGCCTTTATCTCCAATCTAACTCACCATATGATTTCATTTTTATCGATGGTTTTACTTTTAGACTCGGTGTCAGCAATAATTGAGAACAATCCACACACGCGGGAAAATGCAGAGATATATTTTTTAAAATCGCGTCATGGTGTATCATACACCGCCCAACATGACACTGCCGGCAATGTGTCGATATATATTAAAAATTCGCTTTTGCTTTTCCGTTATGATATATTACTATTTCGTTTGATGATAGTCGTCACAAAAACGTCAACAATGATGCCGACATATATTTCTTCGTTTTTATTTCATTCAACATATTAGCCGGAAGTAAAATATGTTTCAGGAAATTACCGAGAGATATTTCTTCGTTTTTTTTATTAGTTATGTGCGCATACACTTTAAATAGGTTTATTTGAAATCTTTAATTTTCCACAAACATTCCACACACGCGGGAAAATGCAGAGATATATTTTTAAAAATCGCGTCATGGTGTATCATACACCGCCCAACATGACACCGACGGCAATGTGTCGATATCTATTTTAAATTCGATATATCATTTCATTTTTCACAGTCGCTAACATAGTTTTAGACTCGGTTGAAAAAAAACGAGAAGAAAATCCGATGAAAGTTGCCGTTTATAGAACGAAATGAATTCTCAAATGCCTGTAACTTCAAGGCCATTGAGTCTCTCTCACGCCTTTATCTCCAATCTAACTCACCATATGATTTCATTTTTATCGATGGTTTTAGAGTCGGTGTCAGCAATAATTGAGAACATTCCACACACGCGGGAAAATGCAGATATATTTTTTAAAATCGCGTCATGGTGTATCATACACCGCCCAACATGACACCGACGGCAACGTGTCGACATATATATTAAAAATTCGCTTTTGCTTTTCCGTTAAGATATATTACTTTTTCGTTTGATGACAGTCGTCACAAAAACGTCAACAATGATGCCGACATATATTTCTTCGTTTTTATTTAATTCAACATTATTAGCCGGAAGTAAAATATGTTTCAGGAAATTACCGAGAGATATTTCTTCGTTTTTTAAAATTAGTTATGTGCGAATACACTTTAAATAGGTTTATTTGAAATCTTTAATTTTCCACAATCTATATTATAATAGCCGTAGATGATTCTGTCTGTCTGTCTGTCTATCTGTTGGGTGTCTGTCCGGGGTGTGGCTTACTCGGTTTGCAGAGTAGCTCCACCCATAGCTCCACCCATTCTGGGAGTGGCTTCATATAATTATAAACAAATATCCACCATTTTATTAACTCGCATAGCTTTGAGTCCTGTTTTGTAGGCCCGTGGTGTCTTCCTCTCTCTCCCAGTTTTATTTCAAATCAAATTCGATAAATCATTTCATTTTTCACAGTCGCTAACATAGTTTTAGACTCGGTTGAAAAAAAACGGGAAGAAAATCCGATGAAAGTTGCCGTTTATAGAACGAAATGAATTCTCAAAGGCCTGTAACTTCAAGGCCATTGAGTCTCTCTCACGCCTTTATCTCCAATCTAACTCACCATATGATTTCATTTTTATCGATGGTTTTACTTTTAGACTCGGTGTCAGCAATAATTGAGAACAATCCACACACGCGGGAAAATGCAGAGATATATTTTTTAAAATCGCGTCATGGTGTATCATACACCGCCCAACATGACACCGCCGGCAATGTGTCGATATATATTAAAAATTCGCTTTTGCTTTTCCGTTATGATATATTACTATTTCGTTTGATGATAGTCGTCACAAAAACGTCAACAATGATGCCGACATATATTTCTTCGTTTTTATTTCATTCAACATATTAGCCGGAAGTAAAATATGTTTCAGGAAATTACCGAGAGATATTTCTTCGTTTTTTTTATTAGTTATGTGCGCATACACTTTAAATAGGTTTATTTGAAATCTTTAATTTTCCACAAACATTCCACACACGCGGGAAAATGCAGAGATATGTTTTTTAAAATCGCGTCATGGTGTATCATACACCGCCCAACATGACACCGACGGCAATGTGTCGATATCTATTTTAAATTCGATATATCATTTCATTTTTCACAGTCGCTAACATAGTTTTAGACTCGGTTGAAAAAAAACGAGAAGAAAATCCGATGAAAGTTGCCGTTTATAGAACGAAATGAATTCTCAAATGCCTGTAACTTCAAGGCCATTGAGTCTCTCTCACGCCTTTATCTCCAATATAACTCACCATCATGGTTTTAGACTCGGTGTCAGCAACGCGGGAAAACGCAGAGATATATTTTTAAAAATACACCATATCACCGCCCAACAGCCAACAAGTATCATACACCGCCCAACATGACACAGACGTCAACATTTCAACATTATCGCTTTTTCTTTAAACCGAGCCGAACCGAATAAACCGAGTGAATTCACCGTTTACCTTTGATGACAGTCGTCACAAAACGACATATATTTCTTCGTTTTTATTTCATTCAACATTTTTAGCCGGAAGTAAAATTACCGAGAAATTACCGAGTTCAGGAAATTACCGAGACATATTTCTTCGTTTTTTTATTTATTAGTTATTTGCGCATACACTTTAAATAGGTCTATTTGAAATATTAAATTTTCACAATGTAATTTACTTGCCATTTGTCATTTGATAATTATGAGACACTTCCTATTGAGGATCGTGACAATTCATGCGGTGCGTGGAAACTTCCATTTCCAAAATGGATGAAGAACGCAGACCTGAACAGGATGCAGCAAGAAAACGAATGAGAAGGGCGAACGAGTCCGTCGTCGAACGTCAATGCAGACTTGAACAGGATGCAGCCAGAAAACGAATGAGACGGGAGAACGAGTCCGTCGACGAACGTCAATGCAGACTTGAACAGGTTGCAGCAAGAAAACGAATGAGACAGGAGAACGAGACAGTTGAGGAACGTGAACACAGACTCGCACAGGATGCTGCTGCAACAACGATGAGGAGGGAGAACGAGACCCTCGACGAACGTGAACACAGACTCGCACAGGATGCTGCTGCAACAACGATGAGGAGGGAGAACGAGACCCTCGACGAACGTGAACACAGACTCGCACAGGATGCTGCTGCAACAACGATGAGGAGGGAGAACGAGACCCTCGACGAACGTGAACACAGACTCGCACAGGATGCTGCTGCAACAACGATGAGGAGGGAGAACGAGACCCTCGACGAACGTGAACACAGACTCGCACAGGATGCTGCTGCAACAACGATGAGGAGGGAGAACGAGACCCTCGACGAACGTGAACACAGACTCGCACAGGATGCTGCTGCAACAACGATGAGGAGGGAGAACGAGACCCTCGACGAACGTGAACACAGACTCGCACAGGATGCTGCTGCAACAACGATGAGGTGCGAGAACGAGACCGTCGATGAACGCCAACACAGACTCGCACGGCATGCTGAGCAACAAAGACGTTGGAGTGCTCAGCAAACACTAGGGCATTGCCCGTACGTGGGTGCCCGTTCCTTGCCAAAAAAAAAAAAAACGACTGCCTGACTGACCAACGACTGCCTGATCGTATCTGTGTAGAAGACAACATGTCTTTAGCAGAGGCTGTTTTTGGTAATTTGAACGAAATCCATTCAAACTATGATGCGCTGGCACAACGAGCCGTGTTGTGTCCAAAGAATGAATCCACATTTGTGATCAACGATGAGATACTGGATGCATTTCCTGGGGAAGAAAAGACGTACTTCAGCGCTGATTCCATTGTCTGTGATGACCCTGAAGAGGCACTAAATTATCCTATGGAATTCCTAAATCAATTAACTCCTTCTGGAATGCCATTGCACAAACTTCGTCTCAAAGATGGTGCTGTCATCATGTTACTCCGTAACTTTGATCCGAAACAGGGACTGTGCAATGGTGCAAGATTGGTTGTTAAAAGATTGTTGCCAAACATAATAGATGGAGAAATAATTTCTGGCAGTCACAAAGGAACACGCACATTTTTACCCAGGATTAGTATTGCACCTTCCGATACAACACTACCATTCGTACTCAAACGCCATCAATTTCCAGTTCGTGTGGCATTCTCTTTCTCAATAAACAAGAGTCAAGGTCAAACATTACACAAAGTTGGGATTTACCTACCAGAACCCGTCTTCAGCCATGGCCAATTATATGTTGCATTGTCGCGTGCTAAACGATTTGAGGATGTCAAGGTAAAGGTAGTCAGTAATGGCCAACAGGGAAAAATTGATGGCCGCAGTGGAATCTTCACCCGTAATGTTGTTTACCCGGAGGTCCTGCAGTGACACCATTCAGGCAACAAAAGGAGGTCACGAAGGAAAATAGTTAATTACTCCGACACATTTAGTTGCGGTGATTGAAAAATCACCGGACTATTGTTGCTGTTTTGATGCTTTTTACTGCTGTTTTCATGCTTTTTCACTGCTGTTTTGATGCTTTTTCAGTGCTGTTTTTTCACAGCTGTTCTGATGCTTTTTCACTGCTGTTTTGATGCTTTTTCACTGCTGTTTTGATGCTTTTTCAGCTGTTTTGATGCTTTTTCACTGCTGTTTTGACGCTTTCCACTGTTGTTTTGATGCTTTTTCACTGCTGTTTTGATGTTGTTTCACAGCTGTTCTGATGCTTTTTTGCCGTTTTGCCTAAAAATCTCATTTCAAAAAAAAAAATTCCAAAAAAATCTCACAATGATGACATATAATTCAACGAAAACGTTGAAGCAACCGCATAATATTACGGTGTTGTTTAACTCTGAGTGAGAATAGTTCTAAATTTTTAAAACTTTCTTCTGATATTTGTGATTTCTTTCAAACAAACTGTATTTCCCATCTACACGGGCATGTATGTATTCCTATTAACGTTATGTAAAGTACATAAATTGTGTGGATTACATCATTTGTGGATGTGATCAATTATTGCCAGTAACCATTTTATATAACTGAATGTGCAGGTGCAGCATCTAACTCAATATGTCGAAATGTCACACACATCCATGCCCGTGGGATTCCCACGGGTGACCCCGCTAGTCTATATTATAATAGCCGTAGATGATTCTGTCTGTCTGTCTGTCTATCTGTTGGGTGTCTGTCCGGGGTGTGGCTTACTCGGTTTGCAGAGTAGCTCCACCCATAGCTCCACCCATTCTGGGAGTGGCTATAAACAAATATCCACCATTTTATTAACTCGCATAGCTTTGAGTCCTGTTTTGTAGGCCCGTGGTGTCTTGCTCTCCCCCAGTTTTATTTCAAATCAAATTCGATAAATCATTTCATTTTTCACAGTCGCTAACATAGTTTTAGACTCGGTTGAAAAAAAACGGGAAGAAAATCCGATGAAAGTTGCCGTTTATAGAACGAAATGAATTCTCAAAGGCCTGTAACTTCAAGGCCATTGAGTCTCTCTCACGCCTTTATCTCCAATCTAACTCACCATATGATTTCATTTTTATCGATGGTTTTACTTTTAGACTCGGTGTCAGCAATAATTGAGAACAATCCACACACGCGGGAAAATGCAGAGATATATTTTTTAAAATCGCGTCATGGTGTATCATACACCGCCCAACATGACACCGCCGGCAATGTGTCGATATATATTAAAAATTCGCTTTTGCTTTTCCGTTATGATATATTACTATTTCGTTTGATGATAGTCGTCACAAAAACGTCAACAATGATGCCGACATATATTTCTTCGTTTTTATTTCATTCAACATATTAGCCGGAAGTAAAATATGTTTCAGGAAATTACCGAGAGATATTTCTTCGTTTTTTTTATTAGTTATGTGCGCATACACTTTAAATAGGTTTATTTGAAATCTTTAATTTTCCACAAACATTCCACACACGCGGGAAAATGCAGAGATATGTTTTTTAAAATCGCGTCATGGTGTATCATACACCGCCCAACATGACACCGACGGCAATGTGTCGATATCTATTTTAAATTCGATATATCATTTCATTTTTCACAGTCGCTAACATAGTTTTAGACTCGGTTGAAAAAAAACGAGAAGAAAATCCGATGAAAGTTGCCGTTTATAGAACGAAATGAATTCTCAAATGCCTGTAACTTCAAGGCCATTGAGTCTCTCTCACGCCTTTATCTCCAATCTAACTCACCATATGATTTCATTTTTATCGATGGTTTTAGAGTCGGTGTCAGCAATAATTGAGAACATTCCACACACGCGGGAAAATGCAGATATATTTTTTAAAATCGCGTCATGGTGTATCATACACCGCCTAACATGACACCGACGGCAACGTGTCGATACATATTAAAAATTCGATATATCATTTCATTTTTCACAGTCGCTAACATAGTTTTCGACTCGGTTGAAAAAAAACGGGAAGAAAATCCAATGAAAGTTGCCGTTTATAGAACGAAATGAATTCTCAAACGCCTGTAACTTCAACTTCAAGGCCATTGAGTCTCTCTCACGCCTTTATCTCCAATCTAACTCACCATATGATTTCATTTTTATCGATGGTTTTGGACTCGGTGTCAGCAATAATTGAGAACATTCCACACACGCGGGAAAATGCAGAGATATATTTTTAAAAATCGCGTCATGGTGTATCATACACCGCCCAACATGACACCGACGGCAACGTGTCGATATATATTAAAAATTCGCTTTTGCTTTTCCGTTAAGATATATTACTTTTTCGTTTGATGACAGTCGTCACAAAAACGTCAACAATGATGCCGACATATATTTCTTCGTTTTTATTTAATTCAACATTATTAGCCGGAAGTAAAATATGTTTCAGGAAATTACCGAGAGATTTTTCTTCGTTTTTTAAAATTAGTTATGTGCGAATACACTTTAAATAGGTTTATTTGAAATCTTTAATTTTCCACAATATAATTTACTTGCCATTTATCATTTGATGATTACGAGACAAATTCCTCTTGAGGATCGTGACAATTCATGCGCTGCGTGGAAACTTCTATTTCCAAAATGAATGAGACGATCGATGAAGAACGCAGACTTGAACAGGATGCAGCAAGAAAACGAATGAGACGGGCGAACGAGTCCATCGACGAACGTCAATGCAAACTTGCGGGGTCACCCGTGGGAATCCCACGGGCATGGATGTGTGTGACATTTCGACATATTGAGTTAGATGCTGCACATTCATTTTTACAAAATGGTTACTGGCAAGTCATCAGATCCAGAAATGGTGTAAAAACCACCGTTTAGAGGCCATTTTTCCCCGCAAAGCGGGGGTTGGCCTTTTCGGGGACCGTGGTAGTTGTTGTTTTTTTGTCCCCTTTTTGAAGCAATGTTTTACGGCCGGATGCCCTTCCTGACGCCAACCCTTTTTGCCGCCTTCAACGACAAACAGGGAATTACCAGTGAACTGGTACTCAATTAGCCGACCTCGGAAGGATGACAGGCTGAGTCAACCCCCCTGGCATTAATTCGGCGATCGACCGAGATTCGAACCCAGGATCCTAAGCCGGCACCCTAGCCGCTAGCCCAACACCAGAAATGGTGTCATGAACACAATTTATTTACGCACAAGCACAAAAGCAAGACGGGCCGATTTCCGATTCCGACGGGCCGACGGGCGAGACGGGCCGATTTCCGATTCCGACGGGCCGATTTGGAGCAAGAAAAAGAACGAGACGGGAGCAAAAGGAGAGAAACGAGACGGGGAAAGCCGATTGGAGAGGCGAGTGAGGCGCGATTGGAGAGGAGTGTGAGGCGCGATTGGAGAGGAGTGTGAGGCATGATTGGAGAGGAGTGTGAGGCGTGATTGGAGAGGAGTGTGAGGCACGATTGGAGAGGAGTGATTGGAGGGGAGTGTGAGGCACGATTGGAGAGGAGTGTGCGGCACGATTGGAGAGGAGTGTGAGGCGCGATTGGAGAGGAGTGTGAGGCGCGATTGGAGAGGCGTGTGAAGGATTGGAGAGGAGAGGAGAGTGAGGGATTGGAGAGGTGAGGGATTGGAAAGGAGAGGGATGTGAGGGTTTGGAGAGGAGAGGAGTGCTAGGTGGAGAGAGGAGAGTGTCAGGTGGAGACAGGAGAGTGTCAGGTGGAGACAGGAGAGTGTCAGGTGGAGAGGAGTGAGGGGTCACATATTATGTGAAATAAATAAATTGTGTTCATCACACCATTTCTGGATCTGATGACTTGCCAGTAACCATTTTGTAAAAATGAATGTGCAGCATATAACTCAATATGTCGAAATGTCACACACATCCATGCCCGTGGGATTCCCACGGGTGACCCCGCTAGTATAATTTACTTGCCATTTATCATTTGATGATTACGAGACAAATTCCTCTTGAGGATCGTGACAATTCATGCGCTGCGTGGAAACTTCTATTTCCAAAATGAATGAGACGATCGATGAAGAACGCAGACTTGAACAGGATGCAGCAAGAAAACGAATGAGACGGGCGAACGAGTCCATCGACGAACGTCAATGCAAACTTGCGGGGTCACCCGTGGGAATCCCACGGGCATGGATGTGTGTGACATTTCGACATATTGAGTTAGATGCTGCACATTCATTTTTACAAAATGGTTACTGGCAAGTCATCAGATCCAGAAATGGTGTAAAAACCACCGTTTAGAGGCCATTTTTCCCCGCAAAGCGGGGGTTGGCCTTTTCGGGGACCGTGGTAGTTGTTGTTTTTTTGTCCCCTTTTTGAAGCAATGTTTTACGGCCGGATGCCCTTCCTGACGCCAACCCTTTTTGCCGCCTTCAACGACAAACAGGGAATTACCAGTGTACTGGTACTCAATTAGCCGACCTCGGAAGGATGACAGGCTGAGTCAACCCCCCTGGCATTAATTCGGCGATCGACCGAGATTCGAACCCAGGATCCTAAGCCGGCACCCGAGCCGCTAGCCCAACACCAGAAATGGTGTCATGAACACAATTTATTTACGCACAAGCACAAAAGCAAGACGGGCCGATTTCCGATTCCGACGGGCCAACGGGCGAGACGGGCCGATTTCCGATTCCGACGGGCCGATTTGGAGCAAGAAAAAGAACGAGACGGGAGAAAAAGGAGAGAAACGAGACGGGGAAAGCCGATTAGAGAGGCGAGTGAGGCGCGATTGGAGAGGAGTGTGAGGCGCGATTGGAGAGGAGTGTGAGGCACGATTGGAGAGGAGTGTGAGGCGTGATTGGAGAGGAGTGTGAGGCACGATTGGAGAGGAGTGATTGGAGGGGAGTGTGAGGCACGATTGGAGAGGAGTGTGAGGCACGATTGGAGAGGAGTGTGAGGCGCGATTGGAGAGGAGTGTGAGGCGCGATTGGAGAGGAGTGTGAGGCGCGATTGGAGAGGCGTGTGAAGGATTGGAGAGGAGAGGAGTGTGAGGGATTGGAGAGGTGAGGGATTGGAAAGGAGAGGGATGTGAGGGTTTGGAGAGGAGAGGAGTGCTAGGTGGAGAGAGGAGAGTGTCAGGTGGAGACAGGAGAGTGTCAGGTGGAGACAGGAGAGTGTCAGGTGGAGAGGAGTGAGGGGTCACATATTATGTGAAATAAATAAATTGTGTTCATCACACCATTTCTGGATCTGATGACTTGCCAGTAACCATTTTGTAAAAATGAATGTGCAGCATATAACTCAATATGTCGAAATGTCACACACATCCATGCCCGTGGGATTCCCACGGGTGACCCCGCTAGTATATATATATATATATATATATATATATATAAATATATATATATATATATATATATATATATATATGTATATATATCCATCCTTTATCTATATCTATACAGTCACATGAAAAAGTAAGGACACCCCATGTAAAGTTTTGACTTTTTCAACATATTTCAACACACAGCTATTTGATCTTCATTTCAACAATATTGACACAGACTTGGCATTTAATATGGAATATTTTTTTTTCCTTGACTTGGGTTTACTTTCTGAACTCAGTATATGAATCTGGTGAGTTTCTATTACCCTTCGGTGATGTCTTTGTTGAAAGAACCATGTCACTGATTGTCTTTCGCAGCAAGAAGTCAATAACAGGATTATATCACAGGTGGCGTGACAAAATGTAAGGACAGGTACATTTGACGATTGGCTTCACAATCGGGTATATAAGGGTTGTTGCGTTCTGTATTCATGGAAAACACCTGCTGCACGTCTACAAAAGTTATTGCGGCTTCCTCTGGAGATGGTCCGTCAACTTGACAATGCTGTTTGTCATGGAGTGGTGGCTTTACGAAATTCTGGCATGAAACAGCATGCTATTGCTCGGCAGTATGGCATCACTCAAGGTCAGGTGTCAAAGATCCTGAAACGAAATGCTCAGAGGGGTGTCCCTACTCCAATACCGAGGCCAGGCCGTCCACGCAGAACCACAAGGAGAGATGATCGCCAGCTGCACCGGTTAGTCTGCAATGGCTGTACCAAAGGGCTGAGTGGCAGCGACTGACAAATGTGCCTGTATCCAGAAGGCTAGTCAACCAACGACTGGTTCAAGCAGGCTATCGTGCCAGGCGTCCCCTGAGAAAGCCACGCCTGACCAGACAACACAGCCAGCGCCGATTGCAGTGGGCCAGAGAGCACCGTCAATGGCAGCCAGGACACTGGAATCATGTGACCTTCAGTGACGAGTATAGATTTCTGATCTATCGTCAAGATGGCCGCGTCCGAGTGCGCAGACAAGTGCATGAAGCCCACAACGAAGATTGTATAGTGCCAAGAGTCCAAGCTGGAGGTGGTGGGGTGACCGTTTGGGCTGCTCTTCATGCAGGGGGCAAAACTGACCTGGTTGTTCTAAATGGAAACCTGAACCAGTTCAAGTACAGGGTCATTCTGGAAGAAACATGACAGGTTGGAGACTTAGGACTCGAGACTCAGAGACTTAGTCTCAAGACTGAGAGAAGGAACAACTGATATTTATTAGAACTCGTTATACACAAGCTTGTGGAAAGCAAGATGTCAGAACAGAAGCTGACAGATGACCAACTCTACAACATAATGCTCTCAAAAGGTTCGATCAGGGCTTCATTATATATATGAAATATAGAGGTATGGTTTAACATCAGGACAGGAGACAAAGGGTGGACTCACATGCCCCCCACCATAGTCCCCTCCTGTTCAGTTAGTTTAAGGGAGTTCGAGGCCAGGCAAGGGTTATGCCTTTTGATATCATAATCATTGAAGCTTGAAGGGACAATCATTGAGGCTTGAAAGGAAAGAACAAGGAAATGAGTGGACAGCCATGAATCTGTCAACAAAGAGAATATTGAGATCCTTGGAGGAGAGGGGGAGTATAACAGCTGCCGCCGAGACCATAGTATAGGAAATGAGGACACAAGCTGGATTTCGACATTAAAAAGAGAACATGCCATCATCGAGGCATAAAGTCACACAAAATATATAATCCTTATAAGGCATTTACAAACAACAAAGTAATGTAACATAAGTCCTTTGGTTGGGAAAGTATAGAGGGAGTGAACAGACATAAATGTGCCAACAGGAAGGAGATTGGCAAAAGCCTCACTGGAAGGCTAGAAAGATTACAGTTGTGACCAAGGCCATGGAAGGGGGAACAGTTGGATTTCCACAGAGTACAAAGCATATATCTCCTTATAAGGTTTTAACCAGCTTTCAAAGGATAAGAAAGGAATAAAAGTATAAAAAGTATTAAAGAGAATACTGCAAGTAACCACAACAAAACATAATTGGTTATACTTGTATATAACAATTCGCAAAACAGAACAACATTGGTTATACTTGGTAATTAGTCAAACAGTAAGAGAGCACAAAGGGGGAGGGGGATCTCAAGCCCCACATACCGCCCTTTTGGATCTAAGATACAACGTTTTCTACGAGCCAATCAAAGGCCCAATGCAATCAAAGTAGGGGAAACAGAAAATGCAAAGATACCACGTGAATGCAGCCCAGTGAGCATGTCACGCGCCCAAAGCACCCCACATCGCACTCAGCAGGATGATTCACGGGTATGTGGGTCTGTAATGTGAGTCCGTAGAGGCATGAAGATCGAATAGCATGTCGAATCCACAACGAAGACGTCTGGTTCGGCCGGGGTCCACACCCGAGAGGATCTCCCGGCTCACCCTTTGCCCTCGAAGGTGCAACCGGGACTCCCCCCCATCTGGAGCTCGCCCAAGCATCTCCAGGCGCAATCCTTGCAGATCTTCGGTGCTCAATCGATGTTCATGTCCATAAGGCCTTGTACATGCTGGTGGTCTGGGGAATACACAACGACATCAGTATCAGGTGGCTTAAACCTATGGCCATAAAACAAAGCATAACGGTCCAAAGGAGGGAGAGAAACTTCCTTTGGGTCAAAGTCGAAGTCGTCCGAGGCGATGCTGCTTCCACCATCATTATCCATGGACGAATCTTCAAAGCAATCAGATTCGGAACTCAGAGTATCTTCAATGTCGAGTTCCTCGCCACCCAGGCCCGGTTTTGCAGTTGGGTCCGGAGTTGGGTCGAAATCCAGAGTTGGGTCATTGACGATTGAACCACTGTGAGCTTGTGAGACATAAAGGTGAGCTCGTGAGACGTATAGAGGCAAAGCCTTCATTGAGACATAAACATCAGTAGGGGACTTTCGCGAGTGGCCCACATCATCCTCGGAATCATCATCAGTAACATCCTTCTCAGGTGGCTTAGGCCTGCGGCACAGACGGCCAGCAGCAGTCATAGCCTTACACTTCGAGAAAAAGAAACCCGTTTACTTCCGTTTCCGGTCTTGCTGGCGAGGGTTCATTTTTTCGCAGCTCCACACGCTCTCCATCGAAATCGAAGGTGTGCTGTTCACCCCGCCCCCATTATCTCCTTGCCATCCACCGTTTGCCCTGTTCACGTGACTCGTGGTGGTCCCTCTCGGCTCTCCCCCCGTTGGTATTTTTGTGCATATAAGATTGTTCACAGTTCTGTTTAAATATTATTTAAATATGTTTAACCTTTCCCCTTCTGTGTTTTATTCAGTGGTATATTACAACACGCTGTTTTTCTTCCTATTTAAAAGGCTTTTCTCAATTTCCTCTCCAACTCATTCCACTTCAAAAAAAAGAAATTCAATATCTTATACGTCTCCCTCACTACATGGTCTAAATTCACATTCATTCCATCCCTCCTCCATCGTTCTGAATCGGATTGCTAACTTGAAAATCACAACAAACCCAATTTGTTATCAATGTTCGTCTTTCATTAATCATCCACTTTCTAAACTCCCCTCTTGCCCCTCCCATCCAAATCCCCCCCCTTGCACCTACACTCTAAAACTACCCCCTTGCCCCTCCACTCTTAAACTCCCCCCTTGCCCTTCCCCTCCTAAACTCCCCCTTTGCCCCTCCCCTCCTAATCCCCCCCTTGCCCCTCCACTCCTGATCTCCCCCCTTGCCCTTCCCCTCCTAAACTCCCCCCTTGCCCCTCCACTTCTAAACTTCCCCCTTGCCCCTTCCCTCCAAAACTCCCCCCTTGCCCCTCCCCTCCTAAACTCCCCCCTCACTCCTCCCCTTCAAAACTCCCCCCCAATCCCTCCCATTCAATTCTCCCCCCATACCATTCCTCTCCAATTCTCCCTCCTCCCCCCTCCTCCTCCAAGCTGCCTCCTCCCCACTTCGTCTCCCTTCTATCTCATACCTCCACCCCCCCAAACCTTCTACTTTCCTCTGCCCCCCCTCAAACAACCCCTCACTGTGCCTCATCCCTTCACCATCAAACCTTTCATCCTCCTCATCCTTCCCTTTCTTGGAACTCTTCTGCAACATCTGACACACTATCAACTGCTCTCCCTACCTCCCCCTCTCATCCTTCATCTTACCCTACTCCTCCCCTCCCCTGTCCTGTACCCGATGCTCCCCCTCTCTCTTCATTAACGGTATGGACCTCAAACATCCGGGGCCTTCGCTCAAACCTGACTGATCTCTCCATACAGGTTGCTTCTGACAATCCAGACTTGATCTGCTTAACAGAGACTTTCCTCCTTCAAGATGTCTCTGATTCCTTAATATCTCTTCCTGGTTACTCCCTCCTCCAGTATGATAGACCTGAGCCTCGGCTTGGTGGTGGGGTGGCTATCTTTGTCAAAAACTCTCTTCCTCACTCTCCTTGCACTGCCCTCTTTCCTCCTCACCCGCAGGAGTACCTCTGGTTACGGCTTCCTCTCCGCTCCCACCTTTTGTTCATATGTGTTCTGTACCGTCCCCCAAACAGTGATGACTCCATCTACATTTCACTGTCTGACAACATGGACCAACTTCTATCCACTCATCCCAACTCTCTCTTCCTCATATGTGGTGACTTCAACTGTCATCATGCCACCTGGTTGGGTGTGGGTTCCTCTCTCACCAGTCATGGCACCTCAGCAAAGGACTTCTGTGACTCACTGGGATTGACACAATCTGTCAATTTCCCGACCCGGATCTCAGCCAATGGAGTATCTTCTCTTCTAGACTTGGTTATGACAAACTTCCCTGCTAATGTCTGCTGCTCTTCTTCTGCTCCAATCGGTTCTTCTGATCATGTGCTTGTCAAAGTGGACATCTCTCTGGCCATTCTCAGAGAGCCTCCTCAGCGTCGACGAGTCTGGCATTTCACTCAGGCCGACTGGGACGGTCTTCAAGCAGCCATCAATCGTCTGGATTGGTCTCCCATCTCCACTGCCTCTGACATCAATTCTTCCTGGGAATTCTTCCAAAGCAAACTGATCTCTCTCATGCACAGATTTATCCCATCTTGCCTTCAATTGTCTTACCCTTCCTCCCGTCCATGGTACACTGAATCTTGTGGTGAGGCAGTTGCCCTGAAACAACTTGCCTTTGCCTCTTGGAAGGCTAATCCAACTGAAGGCAATCTCAGTTCCTTCCACCAAGCTCAGAACAAGTGTGTGTCTACCCTCAGGAGTGCCAGGAAGCACTATCACTCCACACTCAAGAATGAACTCTCAAACCTGTCTCCTTCCTCCAAATCCTGGTGGCGTCTGGTCAAATCCGTTTCTGGTGTTTGTTCCCCCTCCATCCCCTCTCTTACCTCAAATGGCCACACAGTTGACATCGCACGGGACAAAGCCGAATGCCTCAACTCTGTGTTCACCTCAAAATCCTTAGTCCCAAACCCATCTCTCTCTGTTCCCACCTTTCCCAGTCGAACCCAACTGCTCCTGGACTCTGTGTCCTTCTCTCCTGACAAGGTGGAGGAGTTTTTGTCAAACCTCGACTCTGATTCTGCAACTGGACCAGACGGCATCAGCCCACGGGTCCTAAAATCCTGCTCTGCCGCTCTATCTCACCCTCTCTCTGTGCTTTTCACCCTATCTTTTGCTCAAGGTCATCTGCCAGCATCCTGGAAATCAGCTAACATTACCGCTTTACACAAAAAAGGTGCAAAAACAGATCCTTGCAACTACAGACCAATCAGCCTGCTCCCAATTATCAGCAAAGTCATGGAATCCATCATTGCTTCGGATATGAAATCTTTCCTCTTCTCCAATGGCTTGATCTCTGATCATCAATTTGGTTTCAGACCAGGTCACTCTACTCTGGACATGCTGCTTCTGCTGTCTCAACAATGGATGGAGGTCCTCAATGCCAAACAGGAAATCAGAGCTGTCTCCCTTGACATATCACGGGCCTTTGATATGGTCTGGCACCCAGCTCTGCTCACCAAACTCTCCTCCTATGGTATCCATGGAAATCTCCATGCATGGCTTGCGGACTTCCTCTCTGGTCGTAGTCAACGTGTGGCCCTGAATGGATTTCTCTCATCTCCCCTTCCTGTTCAGGCTGGAGTTCCCCAAGGAAGTGTGCTGGGCCCTGTGCTTTTTCTGGTCTTTATCAATGATCTCTCCGACTCTCTGAAAAATCCTCTCTATCTCTTTGCTGATGACTCCACTCTCTGCCGCTCCATTCCTCTTCCCTCAGATAGGCAGTCTGCAGCCTCCTCACTCTCTGAAGACCTGGACAAAATCACAGACTGGTCAAACAAGTGGAACATGTCTTTCAATCCTGACAAATCTCACTCTCTTACTATGTCTCTCCGAAAAGATCGACTGGACAACCCTCCCATCTACTTTCTCAACAATCCTCTCCAAGAAGTTCTGTCGCTCAAGCTTTTGGGTCTCACTATCTGCCATGATCTTTCTTGGGAAAACCATATTTCCAAGCTGGCCTCCAAAGCCAGTTGCCGACTGGGCATCCTCCGTCGTGTGAAGTCCTTCCTCGGCACACCTGAGCTCCTCACCACATACAAGGCTTTCATCCGCAGCTCAATGGAATACTGTTCTCCCCCTATGGGCTGGTGCTCCTGCCTCACACCTGGTTCGGCTTCACGCTGTTGAATCCAAAGCTTTCAAAATCATTGGAATCTCCCCCGATGAAGCTATCTCTGAGGGCCTTTCACTCACTCACCGCAGGCAGGTAGGTGGTCTTTCTGTCTTCTACCGACTCCTCTCCGGCCTTGCTCCCCCAGCTCTCTCTGTGCTCTGTCCCCCAAATATTCCTACAGGTCGCACAAGATCTGCCAGCAACCCTCTGATGGTTAAACTGCCGAAATCTCGGCTCTCTGCTCACCTTCACTCTTTCATTCCTCTTTTCTCCCACCTGTGGAACAAACTCCCACACTCCCTTCAATCCCACTCCTCCCTCCAGGTCTTTAAAACAGCTGTTCACCACCATCTCTTATCTTCCCCCATCCATAACCTTGATCTTTTCTACCTCCACTAATTCACCCCAGATCCACCTTGTTTGAAATTCCAACTTCTTTCCTGGAAATCCTGGCAGTGTCCATATGTTTATACCTCTCCCCCCCCCCCCCCCCCCTTCACATGCCTCCCCCCCAAAGCCCTCTCCCTCCCACAGATCTCTCGATGTCTCCATGTCTCTCGGTCCCTGCTCTCAAATGTTGTGTTTGTGTCCTTCCCCATCTTGTCTACCGCTCCCGATGTTATTTGTTTTATGTGTCTGTTTGTCTTTCTGTGTGATTAATGTTCGCTCTTTCACGAGCCTCGATCTTGTATACAAAAAAAAAGAAAAAAAAGAAAAAAAAAAGGAGGCTTCCTTTAAGTAGTCGTTTGCATCTGCATGCGACATGTTGGGGTCCAGAGTAATCGGCTTCCTGGCAGCCCGCAATGCTCTGAGGTCCGCAACTGTGTTATCAAAATCATTATCGGTAACATCAACAACGGAAGAACAATCTTCGGAAGCGGAGATCTTATCGTCGCGGCCCAGTGACTCGTTCGGGTCGTCGTTCCAAGATCCGCAGTCTGCAGTCACGTCGACAGCCGGAGTTTCATCTGGATCCATGGTCAGCTTGTCAGTCATCACCATGGCCTTTTCTGGTGTCGTCTTCAGTGTCCATCCTGTGGTAAACTTTCTCACACACGCAAGGACTAAAGCCTTGATTAGTACACTACAAACCACAATTCCAAGGACTATTGCCAAGGTGGTCAATATCCACTTTACTATCGTACCTGTCCATCCTTTAAACCAATCAGTAAGCCACTGGTGGAGGCTTCTCGATCCATTCGATCCTTTGTCAATATATGCGCACTTTCTCTTAACCTTTATAATAGCAGCACTGACCCCCTGTGAAGGATCAGGAATATACGTACAACATTTACCTTTAATTATCCCACATACCCCTCCTCGTTCTGCCAGTAACATATCTAAAGCAACCCTGTTTTGCATAACCATTGTACGCAGGTGGACAACCGTGTCCAACATTTCGTCATGTGCTGTAGCGGTGTCGTTGGCCACCCTTTCTAAGATTAACGCAATTTTGTCAATGCGGTAACTGTTCATGACCGTTCCTGCCCATGGGAAGAAGAAGCTAACGGCTTTCTCCCAATCAGCGCCGTGCAAGGTGGTGGTGTCATCGTCATGCCAATAGGTGCTCCTTTGTGTCCTTATGAGTGCCGTGGTATTATGCAAGTGGTGTCGCAGTTCCATCTCTGGAAAAACTGATCCTAGATAGCAAATCCCTCCCCAATTATCAGGTAAATACGGATAAGCTTTATTCCGCGTACAAACATGGTCCCGTGCGGTGCCACTAAATGGGTGGACATGCAAGTGAGAAGGCCTGGGATAGTGTTTGTCCCGTTTTCCCCTTTCCATACCAATTGGAGGTGTGTGAGGTTATGTAATGGCGAGCTTGTAACATTCACTAGCAGCCTGTGTTTCCCTTTCCTAGGGTCCGCAGGGAGGGTATTTTTACACACGGACCTGCCCATCATTACTTGGCCCTTTCCCTCTAAGCAGAGGGCCCCCTTCGCCGGCTTGACCCAAACCGGCGCAGGACGTTCCTCAAAGTGCCAGGACTGGATGGGGGGGGGGTAGTACTGAAAGACTCGTTTACACGCGGTTCCGTCAGAACCTTGGCTTGTCAGGGTTGTACTTATGCATTTGGTGTCTAATGGCTGCGAGCACAAATCATTGAGTGATAGGGGTAACACTACCATTGGTATTCCAGCCGTGCTGGTGCGGGGAAGGTGCATACACATCCAACATCGTGTCCTATTCTGTGCTGTGGCCATGTGCCGTGCGACCTTCCAGTATGTGTTCTCCTCTGGCTCCTTCCTTACTTCCTGGGCAGGAGGGGGTTTAATGACGTAGGCGGCGCAACTAGGCCGGAATTGGTGTTGGGTATCTCCCTTCTTTTTGTTCCTTTTAATCAGCGTGCACGGGGGCCATATTCCACATTCAAGTATTATTGTGGTGTGTGGGCCGACGAGGGCATCCGTCAGTAGGAGAGTAGTATTGTCGATGCCCGTGCCCCATTGATATCCTGCGGCGGTGTGACTATTCACGGCCCCAGTAAATTTTCCATTTTCCACCTTTCTAATTTTAGTTAGGACTATGCGTGGTGTTGTCATGCGTGCCTGTGGTGTCCCATTGTGTACCACCATGGCTTCCATCCATCTTACAGATAACCACTTGAAGTTCGTCTCCAACTCACAGCAATGTACTGCTATCCCCTGTCCCCAGGGAGCCGTTATGTATTTGACGGGGTAAAGGTTAAATAACGTGAAGTTATCGGTTCCTGGGTATTTGGGGAGATCCTCTCTCAGTGGGTTAAAGTTCAAAAGCCTATCTTTGGCAGGGTTTTTCAGGCAGCTACCCAGAATTCCCGTCATCATGACCATCATCGCCGCCCTTAGGAGACTATAGTGCCCTAAAAGTTGCATTGTCTTAGGCAGTGGGGGGTGCGGTGTCTTGTGTGGCCTGTGGTGCGGGAATGGACAACTTACAATGGGTGGCGTGAATCCACGAAGGTTTACCCTCGCAGAAGACTGCCGTCGGTGTGACTAGTTGCACCTGGAATGGTCCCTTCCACCGTGGCTCCAAAGCAGCTTTGCGGGTGAAGTGCTTTACGAGCACCCAGTCGCCGGCGTGGAAGTCGTGGATGGCGTGGCCTATTGGTTCAGGCAGCGCCTCTCGTACTCGAGCATGGATGCTGCGCGCCACATTGGACAAGCCTATGCAAAACCTCAAAAGCATGTCATCCATCACCGGCAAATCAAGGGTGGACATGTCCGTCGGAGCTGAGACGGGCAAGCTCATAGGTCGTCCCATTAATATTTTGTGGGGGGAAAGGCCCGTAATGCGACCAGGGGTGGAACGGATGCTCATCAATGCAAGCGGGAGAGCTTCCGGCCACTTCAAGCCTGTATCTGCGCAAAGTTTCGCTAGTTTATTTTTCAACGTCTTATTTGTTCGTTCCACAAGTCCCGATGATTGTGGGTGGTAAATGCAATGGAAGGACTGTTTCATGCCCAACGCCTTCAGGATGCCCGTGACCACCTTCGCCGTGAAATGGCCCCCTTGATCTGAAGAAATTACCTGGGGAATGCCAAATCTGCACATAAAATCCCGCACGAGGCGCTTCACTACTGTCGGGGCATCGGCTTGACACATGGGTAGGCTTCGACCCATTTGGTGAACGTATCTACGATTACCAACACGTAGCGAAATGACGTGCTTGGTTCCAATTCTGTGAAATCGAACTTGATATTTGCGAACGGCCCGCTCGGCGGGGGGCGACCCCCGTCGTGTGCATGTCTCGGCGGCGCCCCTCTATTGTGTTGCTGGCAAACCACACACGATCGGCACACTTCCGATACAACTCGTGACAGTCCTGGTGCCGCCCAAGTGTAGTTTATCTGTCCCATCACCCCCCTCTGGCACACATGACCATTTTGATGTGCCATGCGTGCCAGCCAAGGCAGTAAGGCCTGGGGTGCTATAGGTTTCTCGTCAATGGTCCACATCTCCCCTGACCCCGGGCGTATCGCCCTCGTTTGATCCAGTCCTCGTGTTCGGCCGTTGGCGCAGCGTTTTGCAAATTTATGATGTCATCCTTAGTTGGTGTGGCGGGTGGTCCGACAGTCAGTATGTCGGCAATCTGTGCAGGTGTCCCCTTTGCTCGTGTCACCATCGGCATGTTGCGTCCTATCTGTTGGTTGGCGGCCTTTCCTGCCGCCTCATCCGCCCTTGCATTGCCCCGGGCAACGTCAGTGTCCGCCCTTTGGTGGCCACGACATTTAATCACCGCGATAGCGCGGGGAAGCAAAATGCTTTGGAGGAGCCCTTCCACCAACGCGCCATTCTTTATCACTGAACCTGCAGATGTGAGGAAACCTCTCGTCTTCCAAATTGCCCCTTTGTCGTGGACTACTCCGTGAGCGTAGGCCGAATCTGTGTAAATGTTGACGGCAAGGCCTGCCGCCAAGCTGCACGCTCTGGTCAAGGCGCACAGCTCCGCCTACTGTGCGGAAAATTTAGGTGGAAGATGCCCGCTTTCTACCGTCTCGCTATCTGAGCACACAGCGTACCCGGATAACAGAAAACCGTCCCATGCGCGCCTAGCTGATCCATCGACATAATATGTACAATCGGGGTAGTCCAAGGGGTTGTCCTTCAAATCCGCTCGCACCGTGGAGACCAACTGTACGACATCGGCGCACACGTGGGGTTCACCCTCCCCCGGGGTGGGCATCAGTGAGGCTGGGTTAAGTGTCATGCAACGTTCAATCGTGATGTTGGCCGCTGTAATCAGTGCTGACTTGTATTGCATTAATCTGGTGTTGGACAAATGTTGTGTGTTTCGCTGTAGTAACAGTGAAGTAACGCAATGTGGTACCCGTAACGTTACTGGGTGTCCCATGACGATGTCCGCTGTTCTTTCTACTGTGTACCTGGCCGCGGCCACGGCTTGCAAGCACACCGGAAATCCTTGTTCGACCGGGTCCAGCTTTTTACTAAAGTAGGCCACCGGTCGCTCCTTTTCCCCATGGGTCTGTGTCAAGACGGACTGGGCGAAACCCCCCACGGTGTGAGTGTAAAGGGTGAATGGTTTCGCATAATCTGGGAGTCCCAATGACGGTGCCGTGACCAACGCCTTTTTCAGCCCTACGAAACATCGCATCAAATCGTCCGTCCATTCCAAATCTTCCGGGGCGTTTGATTTAGTCGCCTCGTACAGTGGCTTAGCCAACAACGCAAAATCCATTATCCAAGTGCGGCAATATCCCGTCATACCAAGGAAGCGCAACATCTGCCGTTGCGTGCGTGGGCGAGGCATCTCCATGATAGCGGTCACCCGTCCGGCATTCAATTCCCGTTTTCCGTGTGAAATGGCATGACCCAAGTAATTTACGACTTTTTTTTCTTCTTTTTAAAAAAAATACTGAATCGAGGCTCGTGAAAGAGCTGACAACCACGAGGGAAAGACAGCACAGGGGGACCACGAGGGAAAGACAGTACAGGGGAAACATTCATTAAAACACATTCAACAAAAAGACATCCAGGAACACAGTACAAGGGGACCACGAGGGAAAGACAGTACAGGGGGGACCGCGAGGGAAAGACAGTACAGGGGGACCGTGAGGGAAAGACAGCACAGGGGGACCATGAGGGAAAGACAGCACAGGGGGAAACATTCATTAAAACACATTCAACAAAAAGACATCCAGGAACACAGTACAGGGGGACCACGAGGGAAAGACAGTACAGGGGGACCGTGAGGGAAAGACAGTACAGGGGGACCACGAGGGAAAGACAGCACAGGGGGAAACATTCATTAAAACACATTCAACAAAAAGACATCCAGGAACACAGCACAGGGGGACCGCGAGGGAAAGACAGTACAGGGGGACGGCGAGGGAAAGACAGTACAGGGGGATCGCGAGGGAAAGACAGTACAGGGGGGCCACGAGGGAAAGACAGGGGGGGCGCAAGGGAAAGACAGGGGGGCCGTGAGGGAAAGACAGTACAGGGGGAAACATTCATTAAAACACATTCAACAAAAAGACATCCAGGAACACAGCACAGGGGGACCGCGAGGGAAAGACAATACAGGATTGACCCAAACAACGAGCGTTCTTGTGTCTATATCTATGTGACCTTCCGCACAAATTGGAGTTTAGGCCTGCCTACTTTGTGGCCTTTGGCCGCCAAGGCCTTTAATAGGGCCATAGAATCCTTTTCGCAGGCTTCCCTTGAAGGGGAGCAAATCAACAAACAGTCAATGTATTGCAACAACACTGACCCTCCCTTCAATTCCACATCCGCCAGGTCGCGGTGCAGCGCCCGGGAAAACAGAGTGGGGCTGTCTGAAAACCCCTTGGGTAGTACTGTCCAGGTATACTGTCGCCCCCTATGGGTGAAAGCAAACAAGTATTGTGACTCGGGCGCGATGGGCACAGAGAAAAACGCAGAACAAAGGTCAATAACTGTGAAGTATGTGGCGTCCGGCGGAATTGACATCATAAGGGTCTCTGCATTCGGCACTAGTGGGTGTATGCCTTGTATCACCTTGTTCACCTCCCTTAGATCCTGTACAAACCTCCATTTATCTTTCCTCAGCTTTTTTACTGGCAGAATTGGTGTATTACATGGGCTGTTAGTTTCCACGATAATTTTCTGCTCCACCAGGGATTGAATTACTGGTGCTATGCCTACGTCGGCCTCGGGTCGTAGCTTATACTGTTTCATGTTTGGCAAGCGCATCCCCGGCTGCACTGATATCACTGAAGGTTTGGCGTCTCACATCCGTCCAACCTCATCGTCCCACCGAGGCCATAAGTCATCCGGCACCTCCGCCAGGAGGTAGTCCGACTCACCCGGGTCCGTAAGCACTGCCCGCATGGCATAATTGCCCTTTGGGGGCAACTCTGCCTCTTCGAACACTCCATCCCTCTGTTGTTTCTTAATGTCAATCGAGTACCCTTCACCATTATTGAGCTGTCTCACAGTCCAGTGGCCCCTCTTAAACCAATAACCATGTAAGGGAACTTCCTGTAATTGCCCCACCATCCTAACCTCCACTTTCCGGCGGCCACCCCTTGGCAGTGGTGAGGGTGACATGGGCGGCCGCTCCTGCGGGGTATTGGGTCAACGCACGCTGACCCGCAGATAGGACTACCTCGATACCTATCCCCTCGCGGCCGATCCATATCCGTGATAAATGTAGAGGCGTGCGCTTGCCCAGCTCTTCCTTAACCTTCTCTCGGTAATCTTCGTCCTCGCCCTTTGCATCGTAATAAGCCGTGCAGTGGGGGTGGATTATCCTTTAGGTGTTTTATCGAAATTTGGTGCAATTGTAGCCAATCTCGCACAACTGGGCTGTCCAAACACACAGAATCTATGACATGTGTCCAAGTAGCCAGAGCCCCTTCGTCCAAGCGCCACCAATATGCGGTGGGACCGGGACGAGACAATGCCATCATCAACGAGTCGTGTTTAGATTCCGCGACATCTACGAAGACTCCCTGCTCTGTACATGAAATTTGACAGCCCAATCGGTAAAGTAAATCCCGTCCCAGCAAATTTGTCGGGGCGGTAGTGGTCATCAAGAAAGCATGTTTAGCCTCTAGCGGGTCGCATGTTACTCGCACTTCCTCTGAAATAGGAAGCGCTTGGGGTAAGCCCGAAACGCCCATTATTTGAACGTTTTTGTTAGTGGGGCGCAAGGATGACAGTTGCCCCTCGTTAATTGTACTGCGAGTCACCCCCGTATCGACAAGAAACCTTAATTGTTGTCCGTCCACGTCCAGAGTCAAGGTCGGTTCCTCTGCCGGCGTCATAGTCAAGAGAGGACACTCCTTAGGCGGCCCGCTAGCGTCCCGTCAATAGGCCGCGCGATGGCCCTGGGGCGGAAACCCCTTACGAGCACTTGGGCAATCACGTCTCCAGTGTCCCAATTGCTTGCAATGGAAGCACGGTTCCTGCGGAAACGGCAGTGCGGAGGGCACAGGTCGTCCCTCTACGCCACCCCTTCCATCCAGCCGTCGGTTTGGCGGCCCCCACTGTGACTGGTTTACTTGTTGCCATTGTGGCTGGCCCTGAGGCGGGGCCCAAGTTCCCCTAGTTCCTCTCTCAGTCCAGTGATTGGGGGGTGGTCCATGGTTTTGGAAAGGGGGCCTTGGTGGGTGCCAATTTTGGGGAGGGGGCCCTTGTACGGTCCAAATTTGAGGGTTTTGAGGAGGAGGGGGAGGAGGTGGGGGTTGCGTCCATTGTGTAGGAATTTGCTGTCTAGCCTTATCCATGTCAATTGTCCATTGTCGTCGACATATGCCTCACACCCGTCTTCACCATCACAAATCCACTCTCCATTGGGCTGATCGCCTCTATAAGTGGGCCATTCTGTTATGGTTTCTCGTGCGCGGGGGTTATGGACATTCCGGACAGGCCCCCACTTCTGGCACTGATTGCGTATGTGGCTCTGACTCCGATCTCCCCTTTTAATTTGATTAAGTTGAGCCCGTTTTTCCTGGACCAGCATTTGCAATATGTCCTCCTTTACATCAGCCTTTTTATCGTCGCAGTCGTTACACTGTTCGGCTGCCTCGACTAACTGGTCGGTTGGAGTATTCCTCCATGCGAGCAAAGCCGCTTGGATACGCTTCTTTACCGCGGGTCTCAGTCCCTCTACCAGAAAGTTGTTCACTACTGCGCGGGGGAGATCTCGTGCATGTACATGGCCTAACCTTCCCCACTTTAACAGTGTCTTTTCTACCCGTTCTCTCCAGTCCGTCGCGGCTTCACCGGGTTTCTGTTTTAAGGCATATATTTTTGCCCAGTCAGGCCCTCTAGTTGGCACTAGTGCAGTAGCGACCCCAACCATCAATCGCCCGACGAGATCTCTCCAAGCCCCTTCGGCCATGGGCGGGTCTGGATTCTGGTTCGGCCATTCTGCCTGTCGTTTCGCATGTTCCCATACCTGCTCGGGTAATATAGCCTTTCCCAGATGACAGATGTCCCGCCAATCCGCGGTTGCTTCATAGATCCACATTGACATAAATTCGGCCACGTCCCCCGGTTTGTCAACTATCAAACCCTTTATTCGTTCCCGCATAGAGGTCAAATCTGTTTCCCTCCATGGTGCCCTGACCAGTATGGGTCGTGGTTCGCCCCCTGCTGCCGCTGGTGGATCAAAACCTATGTGTTTCATAGGATACATTCTGGTGATAGTCTGAGGGGTCTCATTCCCACTATAGCCCACTAATGAGGGGTATAGTCCTCCTTGTCCCATTGGTGGCGGAAACCCTGCGATGTCAGTCCCGTCATTCCCTTGTTGTATAAACGGGTTACCCGGGCTCAGATGGTGCCGCTGGGGTAGCTGGGGGGCGATGGTAGCGGGGTTGCAGGGAGGTGGTGGCGGGGGCGCTGGAGGGTAAGGTAGTGCCTGGAACCCCGGGACAGAGCTCAGGTCTAGGGCGGGGGCAGGTGGGTTGGTAGCTACCTCCCCTACCGCGGGGCCTGGATTCTCAACGAGCGGCATCAGTCGCGCATTAGCCTGCTTCTCTATTTCCTTAACCGCTTTATCCTGCATTTTATTCGCCTGCTTCCTCAGGCCCTTGAGTTTTGATACCTCACCGGCCAGGCTGCCCTGTCTTGACCTTGCCTGTCACTTCAACGCTTCTTCCTTCCACCAACTAAAGACTTTCCAATAGTCAGGCGGAAAGTGTTTCTTTTCCTGTTCTAACTTATCTAATGCACCATACAACACGTCAAATTTTTCCAGCGCAAAAGACCCTTCTTCGGGCCATGGTTCACCTAGATCCTTAGTCAGCGCAGCCCATGACCTCCCTGGTCTCGCAGCGGCATAGCCATGCCTTCTAAACATGAAAAATGCTGGGGTATTTCTGAGAGGCTCACCCGCCTTCACAGTTTTATTACCCATCCTAGGAAAATTTGGTTTATCGACGTTGCCTTATTCCCGAGAGGTTCGCCGGCCTGCATGAGGTACGGCCGTCTAGCCTAACTCCTGAGAGGCTCGCCCACCTACACAGCTTTCTAACCTAACCGTACCTTACTTTTCCAGGCGTCCTACGCCCTTATAATACTTCTAACCTTACTTATGATTCCAATGTCTCCTGGGTAGGCCTCGGATTGGGACGCCGCCCTTATCCTCACCCTCACAACCCAGAGATCGATTACCCCTTACCCTCGGGCGCCCTCGAGGGAAACTTCCCCTTCCGTAACGTTACCCTAACGAATCCATAAACAGTCAGTTGCTCCGGGACCCAAGCGGTCCGTATTTAAATTTAGGTTCGTGGATCAGGTTCGAGCAGGGAACGGAACAAACGGCACCCGAGCAAGAGAGTGGGTTACAATTTGGACTGACCCCAAGTCTATAAAGGAAAAACAAAAGGAAAACCAAAGCTCACCTGACCCGGATCAATTGCCAGCTGGTCTCACCACTCACTTGCCTGGAACCGTGTCCCGGACTGCCGGACTGATCCCACTCCTGACACCATATGACGGGTTGGAGACTTAGGACTCGAGACTCAGAGACTTAGACTCAAGACTGAGAGAAGGAACAACTGATATTTATTAGAACTCGTTATACACAAGCTTGTGGAAAGCAAGATGTCAGAACAGAAGCTGACAGATGACCAACTCTACAACATAATGCTCTCAAAAGGTTCGATCAGGGCTTCATTATATATATGAAATATACAGGTGTGGTTTAACATCAGGACAGGAGACAAGGGGTGGACTCACATGGCCCCCACCATAGTCCCCTCCTGTTCAGTTAGTTTAAGGGAGTTCGAGGCCAGGCAAGGGTTATGCCTTTTGATATCATAATCATTGAAGCTTGAAGGGACAATCATTGAGGCTTGAAGGGAAAGAACAAGGAAATAAGGAGTGGACAGCCATGAATGTGTCAACAAAGAGAATATTGAGATCCTTGGAGGAGAGGGGGAGTATAACAGCTGCTGCCGAGACCATAGTATGGGAAATGAGGACACAAGCTGGATTTCGACATTAAAAAGAGAACATGCCATCATCGAGGCATAAAGTCACACAAAATATATAATCCTTATAAGGCATTTACAAACAACAAAGTAATGTAACATAAGTCCTTTGGTTGGGAAAGTATAGAGGGAGTGAACAGACATAAATGTGCCAACAGGAAGGAGATTGGCAAAAGCCTCACTGGAAGGCTAGAAAGATTACAGTTGCGACCAAGGCCATGGAAGGCGGAACAGTTGGATTTCCACAGAGTACAAAGCATATATTGAAGAGCAGGGCCCTTGCTTGAGACGGACGAAGTGACGGGCAAGACACAAACTCGTCCGAGAAGATGTTTATTGTAAAAACCAACTCGGGAACTCTGAAAAGCCCGTTTATCGGGCTGCATATATATCAAAACCAGAAAGCACAACCGAAACCGAAAGCCACGCCTCTCAGGCGAGGCGTGCTTTGGTGGTCACATGACCGACAGGTGCAAAGGATTATAACCGCACGCGCGGCACGCTTTGGTGGTCACGTGACCGGCCATCCCGGCGCCGTGGTTTGCCCGCCGGTTACGTCACCGGCTGGAGCAAGGAGATTCTGTTGCTGGTCTCGCTTGGGGGACCCATGTGTCGCTACACACGCCCCCCCAGAATGGACTTGATCCAGGAAGGTCAACCTGAGGGGGGTCCGGATGACCCGACCGAAACGACCCCTGGCCAGTCGCAGGGGGCGGGGGGGGGGGGTCCGGTGTGGTGGCGGGTGGTCGGACGGGGGGTGCAGTGGACAGGGGGTGGCCGCGCCACGGTGGGAGAGCCAGCTGTGACGGCTGGCCGACATCCATGTGGGCCGGCTTGAGGCGGTCCAGCGAAATCCGGTCCGCCCGGCCACCGATGTTGATGATGACGGACTTGTTGTCCCGTCGTAGGACCCGGAAGGGTCCGTCGTATGGTGGCCGGAGCGGCCCCCGGTGCGCGTCGTGGCGCACGAAGACGTACTCCGCCGTGCGGAGTGCTGGGTGGACGTAGGATTGGGGGTCGCCGTGGCGGGACGTGGGCACCGGGGCGAAACGTCGGGCGGCCTCCTGGAAGTCCGTGCGCTGGCACGCGGCGGACCAGGGGCTGGTGGCGTCGGGAATGAACTCGCCCAGTACGCGGAGGGCCTGGCCGTACACCAGCTCGGCGGTGGACGCCTGGAGGTCCTCTTTGGGAGCCGTGCGGAGGCCCAAAAGGACCCACGGTAGCCGGTCGGCCCAGCCGTCGTCCTGGAGGCCGGCCATGAGTGCGGCCTTCATGGAACGGTGGAACCGCTCGCACAACCTGTTGGCCTGGGGGTGGTAGGCCGTGGTGCGGTGCAGGGTAACGCCCAACGTGCGGGCGACCGCGCCCCATAGTTCGGACGTGAACTGTGGGCCGCGGTCCGACGAGATGTCCGCTGGTGCGCCGAAACGCGCGACCCAGGTGGCGATGAACGCCTGGGCCACGTCGGCGGTGGTGGTGGAGGCGAGGGGCATGGCCTCCGGCCACCTGGTGGTCCTGTCCACCATGGTAAGCAGGTGGGTGAACCCCTGCGATGGGGGAAGGGGACCCACCAGGTCCACGTGGACGTGGTCGAACCGTCGCTCGGGCACGGTGAAGGGAGCCAGCGGAGCCTGGGTATGACCGTGGATCTTGGCCCGCTGGCAGGGTGTGCAAGCGTTGGCCCAGTCGCGGACGTCCCGTCGCAGCCCATGCCAGACGAAACGCGCCGCCACCAGCCTCTGGGACGCCTTCCGGCCTGGGTGAGAGAGGCCGTGGAGCGAAGCAAAAATGCGCCGCTGCCAGGTGACCGGCACAACGGGGCAAGGTCGGCCTTGGGAGATGTCGCACAGCAGGACCGTGTCCGCGAAGGGGACGTCAGCCAAGCGGAGGCCCGTGTCCGCCACCCGGAGCGCCTGCACCGTGCCGTCGGTGGCCTGGTCCGTTGCCATTAGGGCGAAATCGACGCCGAGGTGGACGGCATTGGCGCCGGCTCGAGAAAGGCAGTCGGCCACGGCGTTGTCCTTCCCGGCGACGTGCCGGATGTCCGTGGTGTACTCCGACACGGCGGAGAGGTGGCGCTGCTGGCGGGCCGACCACGGCTCCGTGACCTTGGCCATGGCGAAAACCAACGGCTTGTGGTCGACAAAAGCCATGAACGGGCGGCCCTCCAGGAGGTGGCGAAAATGGCGGACGGCCAGGTACAGCCTGAGGAGCTCGCGGTCGAAGGTGCTGTACTTCAACTCGTTGGGCAGGAGTTGCCGGCTGAAGAACGCGAGCGGCTGCCAGGCCCCGTTTACCCATTGTTCATGGACCGCGCCCACGGCGTAGTCGGAGGCGTCCGTGGTGAGGGCGATGGGAGCCTGGGGTACCGGGTGGGCCAGCAGCGTGGCATTGGCGAGGGCCCGTTTTGCGCCGGTAAAGGCAGCGTCCATGTCCGTGGACCAGACAACGTCGCGTTTCGCCGGCTGGCCGCGGAGGGCGGCGTACAAGGGCCGCATGAGTTGCGCAGCTCGGGGCACGAAGCGGTGATAAAAGTTCACCATCCCGAGGAACTCCTGCAGCGCCTTGACGGAGCGGGGGTGCGGGAAAATGGCGATGCCCTCGACTTTGGCCGGTAGCGGCACGGCGCCGGTCCGGGTGATGTGGTGACCCAAAAAGTCGATCGTCGCCGCACCAAAGTGACATTTGGCCGGGTTGACGATCAATCCGTGCTCGCTGAGGCGGCCGAACAGCGTCCGGAGGTGGAGGAGGTGCTCGGCTCTGGACGTGCTGGTGACGAGGATGTCGTCCAGGTAGGTGTAGAAGAACGGCAAGTCGCGCAGCACGCCGTCCATCAGGCGCTGGAACGCCTGTGCCGCGGTTTTGAGGCTGAAGGGCATCCGGAGGAATTCAAAGAGGCCAAAAGGTGTAATAACAGCCATCTTCGGGATGTCGGCCGGGCGGACGGGCACCTGGTGGTACCCCCGAATCAGGTCCACTTTTGAAAAAATGGTCCGCCCCGCCAACCGGGTGGAAAAATCCTGGATGTGCGGGACGGGGTACCTGTCGGGGGTGGTAGCGTCATTGAGACGGCGGTAGTCACCACACGGGCGCCATCCACCCCCCGGCTTCGGGACGATGTGCAGCGGCGAGGCCCAGGCGCTGTCGGAGCGCCGCACGATGCCGAGGCGCTCCAGCACAGCGAACATGGCCTTGGCGACGGCGAGTTTGGCGGGATCGAGACGGCGGGCCCGGGCGTACACCGGTGGGCCCGTAGTGGGGATGTGATGCTCGATGCCGCGACGCACCGCGATGGCCCAAAACGTCGGTCGCATGAGGGCCGGGAACTCGGTGAGGAGACGTGCGAAGTCATCTGCCAATGGGAGGACGCAGGAAAACTCGGTGGGCATGGAACGGCTCAAAGCGCATGCCAGGGAGCTGAAAGTTTCGGCGTTGACGAGACGGCGGCGTTTCACGTCGACCAGCAGCCCGTGGGCGCACAGAAAATCGGCCCCGAGCAAAGCCATGGGGATGTCTGCCATCACGAACTCCCAGTGAAAGAGCTGGCTGCCGAAGCGGAGGGCGACGGTGCGTGGGCCGAAGGTGCGGATGGCGGAGCCATTGGCCGCGATTAAGGAGGGGCCGCAAACGGCGGCCCGCCTGTCCTCCGCCGAAGCGGGAATGACGCTCAGCTGGGCGCCGGTGTCGCAGAGAAAGCGCCGCCCCGACGCTTGGTCCACGATGAATAGCAGGTTTCCGGAACGGCCGGCGTTCATTGCTGGTAGGGAACGCCGGCCCGCCCGTTTCCCGACTCGCCGAATGTGCACGGGGGTCGACATGATCGGGCCTGCCGCCCGAACCTGGCGTGGAAATAACACCAGGCCGGGTCCGGCGGGGGCTCCGGTCGACGCGTCGGGACCAGGCGACGCGGCGTCGCCGCTGCCAGTCGTGCCGGCCCGGCGGCCTCCGGGAAGGAAACTGCGTCGCCGGCGCCACCCCGACGAGCTGGCTTGCCGAATCGATCTTGTCGGCCTCCTTGGCGAGGTCGCGGGGGTTCACGATGGTCGTGCCTGCCAGGGCGACCCGTACCTGGGCCGGGAGCTGGCGAAGAAAAAGCTCCCGAAACAGGAAATCCGAGGGGTGCTCGCTGAGCAACGCGAGCATGTAGTCCATGTGTTCGGACGGGCACGTATCGCCGAGCTCAGGAAGGTCGAGCAGGCGTCGTGCGCGCTCAGCCGGGGAGAGGGCGAAAGCGCCCAGAAGAAGTGCCTTGATGGCGTCGTACTTGCCGTCAGCGGGCCAGTTCTGGAGGAAGCTCAGGCAGCGGGCAGCGGTCGCGGAGCCAAGCGCGGCGACCATGTAATGGTATCGCGTGGCGTCCTCCGTTATGCTACGCAGGGCGAACTGGGAGTCCGCCTGCGCGAACCAGATGGCGGCATGTGCTTCCCAGAAGGTGGGCAATTTGAGGGACACTGCGGTGTCCATCGCGTGTCGTAAATTTGGGGTCACCAGTGAAGAGCAGGGCCCCTTGCTTGAGACGGACAAAGTGACGGGCAAGACACAAACTCGTCCGAGAAGATGTTTATTGTAAAAACCAACTCGGGAACTCTGAAAAGCCTGTTTATCGGGCTGCATATATATCAAAACCAGAAAGCACAACCGAAACCGAAAGCCACGCCTCTCAGGCGAGGCGCGCTTTGGTGGTCACGTGACCGACAGGTGCAAAGGATTATAACTGCACGCGCGGCACGCTTTGGTGGTCACGTGACCGGCCACCCTGGTGCCGTGGTTTGCCCGCCGGTTACATCACCGGCTGGAGCAAGGAGATTCTGTTGCTGGTCTCGCTTGGGGGACCCATGGGTCGCTACAATATCTCCTTATAAGGTTTTAACAAGCTTTCAAAGGATAAGAAAGGAATAAAAGTATAAAAAGTATTAAAGAGAATACTGCAAGTAACCACAACAAAACATAATTGGTTATACTTGCATATAACAATTCGCAAAACAGAACAACATTGGTTATACTTGGTAATTAGTCAAACAGTAAGAGAGCACAAAGGGGGAGGGGGATCTCAAGCCCCACATACCGCCCTTTTGGATCTAATTTGGATTTTGGATCTAATATATATATTGTTGCGGATATGAGGATTGTATTTTTTTGGTTGTATTGTATGGTAAATTGTTGTGTAATATTGCTTGATTCTGGCCCCTCCTGCCTCCAGTGTTGTGTAAAGATCAAAGGGTGTTCCGGTAGTTAATTCCATAAAGCATACACGTCAGCCAATCATAGAATACCCCTGTTCGATAGTTATATCTTTATTATGTGTATCAGGGTAAGGCCTTGTCTTCCATTAAAATGACACTGCATTGCACCAAGTGAAATCAGAGTAGATCCCCTTTCATTCCCATTCCCAAAAACCACAATTGCCAACTGTCCCCTCCGCGACTCCATTCGCCACGAGGTAGGCTCGGAGAAGAAGGGCGTGTCTCCACCTCGTCATAAGAGGGGAGGAGTGAGCCAGCCCCGAACAACCAACCAAGCACGAGGGGTTTGGTTTGAGAGGGCGGAGGAAGAGCGATCGAGGAGGTTCGCGAAGGTTGAGGGGCAGGGCCTATATAACCCGCCGCGGGACGCTCCCCAAAGAGATGAGTTCTGAGTTCTGCAAAGAGACGAGCTTCAGAGAGAAGTGCGCAAGGAGGGAAGAGAAGCGAGAAGGAAGCCTTTAACACAAGTGCGCGAGAGAAGCGCGGGGAAGCCTTGAGAGAAGTGCACGACGTCACCCTGCTCGCTCCCAGCCTGACGAGGCCGGGTTTGCTGTGCGCCCGGCAAAGCCTTCCAGCTTGTGGTCCGAGCTGAACCTTCCTCCCGGTCCAGCCAATCGTTCCTGCCTCCATTCCCCATTCGTGTGAGTCCGTCTCTGTTTGTTCTGTCAAGGGTATAAGTTAAGCCTGTTTAAATAAGCTAGTAATTTTCACTGTGTCACCTGCTTTTTCCATGTTCCCTGTAAATAACTTTGACTGCTCCTTTTGCTTATGTGTGTAAATAATAAATCCCGTTACTCTTCTGTTCGTCTTCTTCTTCCGCTTTACATTCGGTCGCTTTAGAGGTTTCCAAATTGAATATCTGTGGCGCGATCCGGCCAACGTTCGGGGGATCGGGTGAATCGGGGAAACTGTTCGGCCGCGGTGCCTCCGCTCGGCAAACAACATCCTTATCCGCGGACCGTAACAATTGGTGTCGTGAGCGGGGTCGGACCCGAAGCGCGCTTAACGCGCTCAAAATTACGAGCTGCTGGAAATTGTTTTGTTTTACAAAACCCGAATTTTGAAATCGCGCCATGGCTGGTCAAGGCGACGGGATGTCGGTGGGAGAGATAGACGGGGTAGAATCGACCCAGGACCTCGGGGAAATGTATGTGGTGGAGGGCAATGAGGAGGTGGTTGAGGAGGTGTCAGGCGCGCAAAATGGCGCTCTCGCGCACGAGGTTTCAGGCGCGCAAAATGGCGCCTCGCACATGGCTATGGCGACCGTGACCGTAGCAGCGCCGCCGGTGGATTCGAACCTTTTTTTGTTACAAATGGGGGCCCTTATGGACAGGCTAGAAGCCAAAATGGGACAAATGGGGAACCGGATGGATGCTCAGGGTGAGCGATTGGAGGGCCAAATGGGACAAATGGGGAACCGGATGGATGCTCAGGGTGAGCGATTGGAGGGCCAAATGGGAGCAATGAGGGACGAAGCGAGGGGTACCGGTGAGGGGTTAGACAAGAAATTTGAGGGGTTAGACAAGAAATTTGAGGGGTTAGACAAGAAATTTGAGGGGTTAGACAATGGGATAGAAGGGGTGAAACATGGGTTAACGGGGGTGGAAAATAGAATGGCTGCCCAGGAGAATCAGATAGAGGGGGTGAAAAATGGGTTAGAGGGGTTAGAAAACAAGATGGAAAACAAAATGCGGGAAATAGGGGAGCAATCCGCCCGAGAAATTAAACAAATGGGAGAGCAGATAGAGGAAGTGAAAATCTGGGTAGAAGCCAAATTGGATGCTCAGAGGGATGAATTAGGACAGATGAGAGTGGCATCTACAAAAGAGATGGAGGAGATGAAAGAGGAGATACGACGAGGTGTGAGTGAGGAGGTCTCGGGGGTACGTGAGGAGGTAAAGCGAGGTGAAAAGCGTATGGAGAAAGAGGTGAGAAATGGGACGGCTCGGTTACAAGGGGGCATAGATGACCTGACAGAGGAGGTGGAACAGCTGACGGTGGGACAGACGGAGTTAGTGGAGCAGGTTCAAAGGAACACTGCGGTACTAGGAGGGTTAAAAGTGACACAAAACGACATTAAAAACGACTTAATAGCGACACAGAGGCAATGTCAGATGGTACGTGAGGGACTGACAATGAGGTTGGACGAGGTGACAGAAGTAATGGAGACGAAGGACCGGGAGGTGAGGACGCACATAGAGACGGTCAAGGTAGCCTTAGAGGACGAGATTGAGGAGACGCACCGGGAGATAAAAGAGGTGAAGCAAAAGTTAAAGGAGGTGGAAGAGGGGGTGAGTGAAATTAAGAAGAGACGGACAGAAACTAAGAGAGAAATACAGGAGGAGGTGATGGAATATGTACAAGGTCGGTGCTCAAATCGTGATGATGTGCTCGCTAACCAAATAAAGAGTTTGCAGGTGGCGAAGGAGGTGCGGAGACGAGGTGCCAAGGTGAGTGGCGATATACGTGGAAATGTACATGATGTGAGGGGAGCTTCAGTCGGCTTGGGGGTTGATTTGGATCCGGGTGTTCGTGAGAGGCCGTTGGTTAAGTGTGTGACAGGTCCGGTGTGCGAAGGAGGAGGTGTGCGAGAATGTCTGACTCTGGGGTGTGTGAGGAAAAAGTGCGCGCCGAGGAGTGAGTGTGCTGTCGAGAGTGAGTTGGTCGTAGCGCGTGTGCGAGGGAGCACATGGAAGCGCATAGTGAGGAGTGTTACAGAGGATGTAACGAGAGAGTGTACACCTGTGGTGAGTGTTACGGAGGGAGTAACGAGAGAGTGTGTGCAAGAGGATGCGCGAGAAACGTGTGTAACGGACGGGTGCATGGGGAAAGAGTGCGCTGTCAAGAGTAAGGGAGAATGCACGCCTGTGGTGAGTGTTACAGAGGATGTAACAGGAGAGAGTGCGCAAGAGGATGCGCGAGAAAGGTGTGTAATGGACAGGATCATGAGGAAAGAGTGCGCTGTTAAAAGTAAGGGAGAATGCACACCTGTGGTGAGTGTTACAGAGGGTGTAACGGGAGAGTGTGCGCAAGAGTGTGCACGAGAAAGGTGTGTAACGGACGGGGGCATGAGGACAGAGTGCGCGGTTAAGAGTGAGGGTGAATGCGCGACTGAGTGTGGTGGTAAAAGTAGTAAGAGTGACACGGAGCGTAAGTTGGTTGTGGCAGGTGAGAGAGGATGTACACCTGGAATAGAGGGATGCACACCTGGAATGGTAGAGCGCGTATGGGAATGCACGCTGGAACTGGTAGTAAGGCACGTGGTTGGGTGTGCGAGTGAGAGCACACCTGTGATTGTCACAGAGGAGGTGACCGAGAAGGGGGCGCGAAGAGGTGTGTTGGTGAGGTGTGCGAACGAGGAGTGTGTGCAAAGGTGTGCGGTGGTCAGGTGTGTGACCAAGTCTGTGAGCGACAGAACGAGTGCAATAGCGAAGTACGCGGGGTGTACGGGTGGCGTTGGAGCACCGAGCTCGGTGAGGGTGAAAGGGGTAGCGTATGCATGTGAGCATGCAGGTGAAGCATCGACGGTAACCGGGTTAGCGGTTAGAACGACATTTAGCCGAGTCGGGCCCTCGGTGCGCGCCGAGCAGCTTCGCATGCCGCGAGGACCAGCGGGGATCCGAACCACGGCGGTTTCGAAAGAACCGCCGTACGCGATCCACGCTGGGCCTCGCTCGGAACGGTCACGTCCGTGCTCCACTAGGCGGAGCGGGCAACCCGATAGGAAGGGTCGTCATGGCGACCCCTTTTTGTTGAGGCTTTCCGGCAAGTCAAGATCGGGCCATTGGATGGCTCCGTGCCAAGGTGGTGCGTGGGATCTCGGCACGGGTAAGCGTCCTTCCCTGCACCGAGTGCCGGACGCATCCAGCCGCCGGCACCAAACAACCCGCATTCATTGCTCGGCTTTACGAAGCCGGGCTGTGGAAGTAAATTGGCGCACCGAGAGGATCTAGTGAGTGGACTGTGATGATGGTGATAGTGATAGTGATTTGATACGAAATTTAGAATAGTGAGTAGAATTGGCAGTAATTGGAAAATTTTTGATTTGTGGAAATTGGACGAGCAAAATTTATAGTAAAAGATGCCCCATGTGGTGGGATGGCAACTCTGTCATCCCTCACAGCGGGGGCAAAGGAGCACTAGTCTTATGGGGTTTATGGCAGTGAAAACTAGCCCGGGAGGGTTTGGATAATGTGTAGGGACCTAGAAGATGACCTTAGGTAACGTTAAGGTTAGGTAGTGACTGATACCTGCAGTGGGGACGCAGGTAGATTAGGGTGGATGATAATGACGTGGTATGTGCTTAGTTTAAAGGGAAGACGGGGAGCACTAAGTTAGCAGGGCAACAGGTAGATTAGATGATGCCGTGTGTGAGGAACAGGTGTGATTGCACAGGTGTGCAACTGAACAGGTGGATGAAGCAGTGTATGAGGGAGTGATGGTGATGTGTGTTGTGCTGACCAAATGGTCCAGGAAGGAAGGAGGGTGCAGGTGGCACCAGGTGTGATTGCACAGGTGTGCAACCACAGGTGTATGGAGAATGGTTGTGTGGAATAAATGGTATGGAATATATGGAGTATTGGAATGGATGGTCGTGGAGTGAGTATGGTGGAAACTATGGAGTGGAGTGGATGGTGCGAAGGTGTGAATGGGGGAAGGATGGACCCCCATCACGAATACCCGGGGAGGGTAGTGTAAGTGTTAGGTAGAGGGTATAGGTAAATTGTGGTTGGATATTGGCATTTGTGGTGCGGGGTGAAAGAATGGTGATTGGATGGGTGCATTAGTGTTGTGGAAATGGCTGGGCGTGTAGCCTGTTAGTGTGTGTAGTTGGTTTGGGCACTCCACCACTGTGAGGATGTCGGCCAGGTGAGGCCGCAGGTGGGCTCTGGGAGCCGGTAGAGTTGTTGTGGATGGGGCCCGAGGATCCGGAGGACGGACCCGTGTAGCCCAGTGCCAGAGGGCACCAAGGGGTGACAGAGCCAGGAGGGGCCTTCCCCAGTTAGATAGGTTAGGGTGAGGAGCTAGGTAAGCTCGGGTGGCAACTGCAGTGGTGGAGGTGTGCAGGTGGGTAGACCTGCTGGGAGAGCTACACGCCCCAGTCCTGAAATTGTGCAAGGGCACAGAGAGTTGAATCGGGGGAGTGAGACCCCAAATTGAGAACCACCACAGTTTGGTCAATGGGAATTGGTTTTTAGAACCCATGGTGTAAGTTGGCCAATGGATTGGCAGGGAAAGACCCCGGGTAGTGTAAAGTGTATTAAAGTCATTTAGAGGATAGTTAGGATTGAAGTCTCCTCGCACCATCTACATCCACTCACCTGAAGTGACGTAACTCCACACCATGCCATGTTTTATTATTTTTTATTGTGCAGATGTTTGGAATGTGAGACGCATCATGACGTGGGTGTGACATTGTGCTTTGTTGTTCCATCGCTCCCTCCTTATGAGGATTGATGATGAATTGGGTGATGGCAAATTTTGGATAGAGGGATTGTGGAGACGAATTTGGTATAAGGGGAAATATGGGGAAGACATGACAGTAGTGACGAATTTGTAAATGTGTAGATTTTGTAAATATGGGGTAAGGGCAAGGGTAGTGTAGGTGACAGGGGGGGGGGGGTGACGTACGGTAGGGACGAGCTTTCTCACTTCGGTCTCCGTACGCACTTCACCTTGCATTGCCTTATTGATGTGTACCCTTGTGACCTTACCCCTCGCTCATCTGTCTCTCCCCCCTTTTGTCTCCCACATGAGGACATGTGCGCCACTGGGCGCCGAGGGGAGTGTGCGTGAGTCCGCCATTGTGCGCCCGGAACTCCCAGAACCAGCTGTCTGCATTGATGCACCACATTATGGACCACATGTCTGTGGCTGAGCACCACTGATGGACCCCATGGGTTGGGGCATGGCCCCTCTGCTGGAACCGGCCATGAGGGCCCGAAATCTTGCTGGCGGACCTTGGCCACAGGGCACCGATGCCCCACAGGTGAACCATACATAGTCGGCCCCTGTGGGCCATAAATAAAAAGAAATGGACACGTTGGGTGCATTTTATTTTGATACAAATAGGCCACCAGCAAAGGAAGATGACAACACCAGGAAGACAGTAATAGCCAGTAGAGGGAGCTGAAGAGCAAGAGACCACCTGCAGGGTTAGGGGTTTGTTTGTTGTTTTTATTTTGATGACCAGTGATGACTGTGCACCGATTGGTGCTTGAGGGTGTGTTGGTGCGTTTTGGGTGCTTTCATGGTGCGTCGATGCAGAGCAGACTGTCTCTCCCCCCCCCCCCCCCCCCCCAGAAAGAACAATCACAGGTCCTGGGTTGCGTTTTGTAAATAAAAGTAGCGTCAATTGTAAATAATGCTCCCCACCGTCAATGTATAGTTTGAAGACCATTCCGCAATTCGGTTAGCTGTGGGCGTGAGTCTGTTAGGTAGGGTGCAATGGAGCAGCGGGACATATTTATTTATGTTTTAAAACTGTCGCACTCAGGGTCAGGTTAAAAGTAGAGGGAACTACACCTACGTGTCACACTAAATTAAAGTTATAGGCCCGGTACGTGCCTTAGAGGAGGAGGGTGCAGTGTTGCGGATATGAGGATTGTATTTTTTTGGTTGTATTGTATGGTAAATTGTTGTGTAATATTACTTGATTCTGGCCCCACCTGCCTCCAGTGTTGTGTAAAGATCAAAGGGCATTCCGGTAGTTAATTCCATAAAGCATACACGTCAGCCAATCATAGAATACCCCTGTTCGATAGTTATATCTTTATTATGTGTATCAGGGTAAGGCCTTGTCTTCCATTAAAATGACATTCCATTGCACCAAGTGAAATCAGAGTAGATCCCCTTTCATTCCCATTCCCAAAAACCGCAATTGCCAACTGTTCCCTCCGCGACTCCATTCGCCACGTGGTAGGCTCGGAGAAGAAGGGCGTGTCTCCACCTCGTCATAAGAGGGGAGGAGTGAGCCAGCCCCGAACAACCAACCAAGCACGAGGGGTTTGGTTTGAGAGGGCGGAGGAAGGGCGATCGAGGAGGTTCGCGAAGGTTGAGGGGCGGGGCCTATACAACCCGCCGCGGGACGCTCCCCAAAGAGATGAGTTCTGAGTTCTGCAAAGAGACGAGCTTCAGAGAGAAGTGCGCAAGGAAGGAAGAGAAGCGAGAAGGAAGCCTTTAACACAAGTGCGCGAGAGAAGCGCGGGGAAGCCTTGAGAGAAGTGCACGACGTCACCCTGCTCGCTCCCAGCCTGACGAGGCCGGATTTGCTGTGCGCCCGGCAAAGCCTTCCAGCTTGTGGTCCGAGCTGAACCTTCCTCCCGGTCCAGCCAATCGTTCCTGCCTGCATTCCCCATTCGTGTGAGTCCGTCTCTGTTTGTTCTGTCAAGGGTATAAGTTAAGCCTGTTTAAATAAGCTAGTAATTTTCACTGTCACCTGCTTTTTCCATGTTCCCTGTAAATAACTTTGACTGCTCCTTTTGCTTGTGTGTGTAAATAATAAATCCCGTTACTCTTCTGTACGTCTTCTTCTTCCTCTTTACATTCGGTCGCTTTAGAGGTTTCCAAATTGAATATCTGTGGCATGATCCGGCCAACGTTCGGGGGATCGGGTGAATCGGGGAAACTGTTCGGCCGAGGTGCCTCCGCTCGGCAAACAACATCCTTATCCGCGGACCGTAACAATATATATTGTCGCGATCCCGTCTGTGGAATGTATCCCAGCACGGAATACGGACGTTAATGTCCGGGCTTCAAGTAGTCCACGGAGTGGACAGAGAGAACTCAATAAACACAATTGTGTTTTAATCGGCCTTCTAGGGGTAAGGCACGATGCTTTATTGGCTCGATCACAAAAACCATAAATGGTAACAGAATGGAATACACTGCACAAAGCCTGCAGGAACTGTCGGCCACAGACGCTCCAAACAGGACGCAGGTAAGATCACTCGCGGCTCCAATCGACGATCTCCGGAACTCGGAGGGTAACAGGATGGAATTCACCGCACAAGGCCGGCAGGAACTGTCGGCCCCAGAAGCTCCAAACAGGACGCCGGCAAGATCACTCGCGGTTCCAATCGACGATCTCCGGGACTCGGAGGGTAACAGAGTGGAATACACCGCACAAGGCCTGCAGGAACTGTCGGCCCCAGAAGCTCCAAACACGAAGCAGGCAATCACTCGCGGTTCCAATCTACGAGATCCGGGAATCACTCGTTCTCTTCCGGAGTTACTCGCTCGTAAAATATCGAACTGTAATCGACCAGCCCAACTCGGCTGTCGTGAGGATTCAAGGAAAGCCCTTTTGAGATTTCCTACTCGGAGCCTTCGAGCCGCGTCCGTTGCACAAGATGGCGACCGCGCTCTCTGACCCTCCACCAATCGCGTGAGGCTCAAAGGAGGTCACGTCACGCGGTGGGCGGGGCACCCAATCTGGGTGAGAACAGGTGGTTTCACCGGTGGTTTCTCACAGTCCTCCCCCCCTAAGTAAAACCCCGTCGAATAGACGGCGTTTTTAAAACCAGTATTTGTAGTAGGTGCAAATCACATGGCAAGATGATGGCGGTAATCGCTAACAGGCAATTAACGCAATTAACAATTATTAACACTTATTAACAACAATAACGCAACAACGCAACAATACAACGCAACGCAATAGCGCAACAATAACGCAATTATTAACGCACAGGCAATTAACAGGCATTAACAGGTTAACAATGAACCAGTTTGGGTTTGTTTTTTTTTTCACACACAAATTTTAACACCATACACCACATTAATATCTACCCTACAAGAGTTACACTTCACACAAAGCACAATAGAGAGGCAAGGGGGCCAAACTCAAGTTGGGGGAAGCGTTGACAGGAAGGAAACGGGCCGAGACCTAGAGCGGCGGGTACTCCTCCGGTGTCGAGAACAACAGTCATATGCGTAATGACCCCTTTCACCGCACTGGTAACATCGATCGTTCGGGTCGAAAGGCCTGCGGACCAAAGGGCGTCTGAAACGAGGCCGCCGCGACATGCCATTCGACATCTCGACGCACACACGCGATCCGCAAATTAACCTTCCATCAAGGGCTCTGACCGAATCTTCAGCATCTCGTGGCTCTTCAAACTCAACAACTGCAAATCCAGGTGGGTTTCGAGCAACCCATACGTTGCGGAGTGGTCCGTAATGTTCGAAGACCCTCCCTAGCTCGGCTTTCGCTGCTCCATTGCCCAGGTTTCCCACATATACCTTAGCATTAGCGTTCCTGCTGAATCGCGACATGGCGGGAGCGGTCCCTGAGGAGCACGGCACCTGAGGGTGGCTTGACGGGAGGCTCGGGTGGACTTCAGCTGACGCAACGTCACCGTCGGGAACTGGAGTCGAGGCGCTAGGCTCCTCGGGCCAGAGTGAAGATATGTCTGACTCCGCCACTCTCTCCGCCTGTTTACTCTGGGATCTAGTGACCCCCCCACAGGTCAGAGTCAATGACTCCTCCCTGGCCATGGCATCATTGCCAATCAGCAAGGAGACCCCGGGTATCGGGTAGTAGGGTACCACCACACAGGTCACTGGACCCTTAAAAATGTCACTCCGGACCTCGAGGAGGGCAAGGGGATACCGGCCAAGAACCCGGTCAATGCCCCGAAGGAGGGTATACTCGCCGGTATAACGCATCTGAGAGGCCGGAACTACCCCCGCCCGGAGAACACACCGTGTCGCCCCAGTATCCCGAAGGTATTGGGCCTCAAACTTCAGCATCGAATCAGGGCCACCCACTAAGGCTGTCCCTGAATAATCCTGGTACAGTGGATGAATGGAATTAGCCTCGGGGGCAGTGACCTCGGTCACCGATGCCACCGTCGTGTACGAGGGCCCGGCGGATGAGCTCCACTGATCTCCCTCCGACTTAACAGGAGGGTTGCCTCGGTAGGCCGGACTAGCGGGATTAGAGAAGCAGCGGTTTTCACCGTGCCCCACGCGTTTGCAGAAATCGCACCAGGGCCCTGCCCTGGTCTGCGGCTCGCGACCGCCACCAGTGGAGGGCATCGGAGAACCCCTCCCCTCGATCCAGCCGCCGGGCAGACGGGGGGCGGTCTTGATCGCAGACTCCTCCGTCTTACGACGCGACTGCGTGACTTGCAGCATTTTGCACGCCAAAACATGTTTATCAATAAGGTTGACGCAGTCTGCCAAGGAAACAGTGTCTTTGTCGACAAGAAACAATGCTAAGTCAGGCGGAAGCTGTTGATCGATACGGTAACGCACCAGGAGTTCCGCAACCGCTTGAGGTAACTCAACCTTGCTCCCCTTGAACCATCTCTGCAGCTGTTCCAACAAGGCCCGCGAATGTTCCTCATAGGTTTGACTGGACTCACGAGTCCAGCTGAAAAAATTTCTCCTATAAATACATGCGGACACCGCATAGGCGTTCAAAATCTCGGCCTTCAATGCCCTGTATTTGTTTGCGTCCTCGGTTGCCATCCTCGCATATACCTCCCTCGCCTTCTCAGATAGATGGCTCACAAGATGGCCGACCCACAAGCTCTCATCAATGCCACCGGCAGCCAACAACTTCTCCGCCATCTCCAGATACGCTTCTGGCTTCGTGTCTCCCGTCCAGTCCGGCAAACGAACATGAACAGTTTCCGGGACTCTTGCAGCAGACCCCTCTGCCCGCAGTCGTTCAGTCAACATTCGCAACTCATGCTCTCTGACGCGTTCAGCTTCTGCTGCCGCATGCTCTCTCTCTGCTGCTGTCTCTGCTGCCGCATGCTCTCTCTCTGCTGCTGCACGCTCTCTCTCTGCTGCTGCCGCACGCTCTGCCTCTGCCCTGTCATTCTCCCTGTTATACATGTCAAGTTGTTGAACCGGAGTCAGCCCGGTCCAGAAGGGCGAACGCATGCATTTAGTCATGATGGGATCGCTTCCTAACATCTCGGGTTGAGTGACCGGGTCAAGGCTGCTTGCGTCGCTCACCTCGCCACCCACGTGACTGTCAACATGATCAGGTTGAACTCTCACTTCCCTGGTCGACATAGCTTGGCTACGAGTTATCATACGACCAGGCACAAAACACAACCTCAAACACAACGCTCAAACACAACGCTCTGTTGGGGAAATACGACACAACTACGCAATATCACCCGCACATCAAATTGCCAATGAGAAAAATACCACGTACAAATACTCACGTTTTTTTTTTTTTTTCGGTTGTTTGGAGGGATCCGAGGCTATTCGCTTATTCTTTGTCGGTTGTTTGGAGGGATCCGAGGCTATTCACTTCTCTGCCCAAGACAGCGTCCTACGGCGAGAATGTTCCTCCAAGACGGCGTCCGCTGGTGAGAAGGCGATGAACAGATGCCAGAAGATGTCGTCCACTGCAGAATTCCCGTCTCAATCGAATGTCTCTCACTTGAAAGATCCCGGACGGGCCCCCATTTGTCGCGATCCCGTCTGTGGAATGTATCCCAGCACGGAATACGGACGTTAATGTCCGGGCTTCAAGTAGTCCACGGAGTGGACAGAGAGAACTCAATAAACACAATTGTGTTTTAATCGGCCTTCTAGGGGTAAGGCACGATGCTTTATTGGCTCGATCACAAAAACCATAAATGGTAACAGAATGGAATACACTGCACAAAGCCTGCAGGAACTGTCGACCACAGACGCTCCAAACAGGACGCAGGTAAGATCACTCACGGCTCCAATCGACGATCTCCGGAACTCGGAGGGTAACAGGATGGAATTCACCGCACAAGGCCGGCAGGAACTGTCGGCCCCAGAAGCTCCAAACAGGACGCCGGCAAGATCACTCGCGGTTCCAATCGACGATCTCCGGGACTCGGAGGGTAACAGAGTGGAATACACCGCACAAGGCCTGCAGGAACTGTCGGCCCCAGAAGCTCCAAACACGAAGCAGGCAATCACTCGCGGTTCCAATCTACGAGATCCGGGAATCACTCGTTCTCTTCCGGAGTTACTCGCTCGTAAAATATCGAACTGTAATCGACCAGCCCAACTCGGCTGTCGTGAGGATTCAAGGAAAGCCCTTTTGAGATTTCCTACTCGGAGCCTTCGAGCCGCGTCCGTTGCACAAGATGGCGACCGCGCTCTCTGACCCTCCACCAATCGCGTGAGGCTCAAAGGAGGTCACGTCACGCGGTGGGCGGGGCACCCAATCTGGGTGAGAACAGGTGGTTTCACCGGTGGTTTCTCACAATATATATATATATGTCCTTTATCGAAATCTATACAGTCACATGAAAAAGTAAGGACACCCCATGTAAAGTTTTGACTTTTTCAACATATTTCAACACACAGCTATTTGATCTTCATTTCAACAATATTGACACAGACTTGGCATTTAATATGGAATATTTTTTTCCCCTTGACTTGGGTTTACTTTCTGAACTCAGTATATGAATCTGGTGAGTTTCTTTTACCCTTCGGTGATGTCTTTGTTGAAAGAACCATGTCACTGATTGTCTTTCGCAGCAAGAAGTCAACAACAGGATTATATCACAGGTGGCATGACAAAATGTAAGGACAGGTACATTTGACGATTGGCTTCACAATCGGGTATATAAGGGTTGTTGCGTTCTGTATTCGTGGAAAACAACTGCTGCACGTCTACAAAAGTTATTGCGGCTTCCTCTGGAGATGGTCCGTCAACTTGACAATGCTGTTTGTCATGGAGTGGTGGCTTTACGAAATTCTGGCATGAAACCATGCTATTGCTCGGCAGTATGGCATCACTCAAGGTCAGGTGTCAAAGATCCTGAAATGAAATGCTCAGAGGGGTGTCCCTACTCCAATACCGAGGCCAGGCCGTCCACGCAGAACCACAAGGAGAGATGATCGCCAGCTGCACCAGTTAGTCTGCAATGGCCGTACCAAGTCAGCTAATCGGCTTAGGGCTGAGTGGCAGCGACTGACAAATGTGCCTGTATCCAGAAGGCTAGTCAACCAACGACTGGTTCAAGCAGGCTATCGTGCCAGGCGTCCCCTGAGAAAGCCACGCCTGACCAGACAACACAGCCAGCGCCGATTGCAGTGGGCCAGAGAGCACCGTCAATGGCAGCCAGGACACTGGAATCACGTGACCTTCAGTGACGAGTATAGATTTCTGGTCTATCGTCAAGATGGCCGCGTCCGAGTGCGCAGACAAGTGCATGAAGCCCACAACGAAGATTGTATAGTGCCAAGAGTCCAAGCTGGAGGTGGTGGGGTGACCGTTTGGGCTGCTTTTCATGCAGCGGGCAAAACTGACCTGGTTGTTCTGAATGGAAACCTGAACCAGTTCAAGTACAGGGTCATTCTGGAAGAAACATTACTTCCATTTGCTCGTGCAGCCTTTCGAGGAAACTTTGTCTTCCAAGATGACAATGCACAGCCTCATCGTGCTCGCATGATCCAACACTTTCTTGCTGACCGTGGTGTAGAGCATATGGAGTGGCCTGCCATGTCCCCGGATATGAATCCGATCGAGAACTTGTGGGCAGAATTAACGCGTCAAATCGACAACTTGGACCAGCAGCCGACCTCTGTGCATGAATTGCAGCAGACTATTGTCACTGCATGGCCAGCGATTCCTGTCCAAACCTTGGCAAATCTCGTGAACAGCATGCCTCGACGTGTACGTGGTCTCCTGAATGCTCGTGGGGGTTACATGAAGTACTGAACTGTAATTTTACTGTCCGTAATACCAGTCATAATTTAGCTTTTGTTTTTGTTGAAATTTTTTTTGGCTAATGTGCAAAATAAAGAGATACTTCTGGAAAACGTACAGAAGTTTAACACAGTACTGTCCGTGATTTGAGTTCGATATCAGTTTACATCACTTTCAAGGATCAATTTATTTGCTCCGAAATGTCAAATGTGGTTTTTGTTTCTTTTAAAGGTAACATTAACAAAATCTAGAATAATTTCAACATAATTCCAATGAACTTTTGGTTCTAAGTTATCTTGAAAAGTAAGTTCACCCCCACAAAAACAATATTCCATATTAAATGCCAAGTCTGTAGATAAAGATGATATAATATAACAAATATCATGAGACATTTACATATTGTAGTCCATTGTATAATTTATATAAACATAAATGCAAATTTCGCATGTGGAAAAAGTAAGTACACCCTTGGCTCTAATCGGTGGTATTGCCCCCTTTGGCAGAAACAACCTCAAGTAGGCGTTTCTTATAACTGTCTACCAGTCTCTGACATCGACTGGGAGAAATTTTTGCCCACTCCTCCATGCAGAATTCTTTCAGCTGTGCGATGTTTGAGTGGTTTCTTGCATGCACAGCTCGTTTCAAATCCCCACACAACATCTCGATGGGATTTAGATCCGGGCTTTGACTTGGCCATTCCAGAACCCTCCATTTCTTTCTTTTCAACCATTCCTAGGTGGATTTAATGGTATGTTTAGGGTCTTTGTCATGTTGCAAGGTCCACCTTCGGTTGAGCTTCAATTCTCCGACAGATGGCCTCACATTATCCTCAAGCACCCTCTGGTACAATGAAGAATTCATAGTGGATTCTATGATGGTGAGCTGCCCAGGCCATGATGCAGCAAAGCTGTCCCAAACCATAATATTTCCCCCACCATGCTTTACAGTTGGTATCAGGTTCTTGTGGTCAAATGCTGTCTTTGGTTTTTGCCAAACATGTCTTCTGGTACTGTGGCCAAGGAGCTCTACCTTTGACTCATCTGTCCAGAGCACATTGTGCCAGAAGTGCTGGTCTTTGCCTCGGTGTTCATTGGCAAACTTTAGTCTTACCCTGATGTTCTTTCTGGACAGCAAAGGTTTCCTCCTGGCACACCTCCCATGTAGATAAAATTTGTGCAGCCTCTTTCTAATGGTAGACACATGTGCACTTTGTCATCAACAGTGGCAAAAGCTACCTGTAGGTCCCTCGATGACATTCTGGGGTTCTTCAAGACTTCTTTCTGCATCTTGCGGTCTGCTCTCTGGCTGAACTTGTTGGGGCGGCCTGGCCTGAACAAGTTGGCAGTTGTTTGGAATCTACTCCACTTGTAGATGATCTTCCGGACAGTCGAATGATTGATTTCAAATTGTTTGGAGATCTTTTTAAATCCTTTCCCAGACTCGTAGGCATCTATAACCTTCTTTCTGAAGGCCTCAGAGAGCTCTTTTGATCTCGGCATGGTGACGCCGCACACTTCAACAACAAAGAGCAAACCAAACTAAATGTCTGAGGTTTAAATAAGACAGGTTCCTCCAAGATCCTCTCTAACGATGTTCCAATCATGTACACCTGAGCTAGTGCACCTGATTCTAATTTTAGGTATTTGAAGTAGTGATAAATGCAGGGGTGTCCTTACTTTTTCCACATGCGAAATTTGCATTGATGTTTATTTAAATTATACAATGGACTACAAAATGTAAATGTTTCATGATATTTGTTATATTATATAACCTTTATCTATCAATATTGTTGAAATGAAGATCAAATAGCTGTATGTTGAAATATGTTGAAAAAGTCAAAACTTTACATGGGGTGTACTCACTTTTTCACGTGACTGTATGTGTGTCGGGGGCCATGGGGGGCACACCACGTGACACAGGGCACCTGAGAAATATATATTTAATTGTGTCTTTCTTTTGCTTGCTTCAAAAAAAACTAGATTCACTGCAAAACATGTTGATTCACTGCTTGGTCATATCCAACCTTGGGGACATTTTTTCACCATCTTCTAAGGAAGAAAGTTATGGGAATAGTTGTAAGTTAACCTCGAACAGGGGATGATGTAAGATGTATCCTTTGATTTGTTCCTTTGATTGTATGTGTTTTACTGCCAAAAGTAAACCCCATTGAACTTTATTATGGGAATGCATCCCTGGTCCTTGTAAAAGCCCAGCTTGTTGGGAAAAATAGCCTGAGAACTATCTTATTTTCACACATCTGTGCCTTTAAACTTAATCTCTCTTGTCTGAGGTCATTACTTCAGCGGAGGCTTTTTTAGGCTTTGTTTGATTATATTGTTACGGACACGAATTATTAGGATGTTATGATGGGCCGAGCGGAATGGCCGCCGTGTTCGCACAAGTTACCCGATTACACTCGAACGTTGGCCGAATCGCGCTATGCTAAATCAATGAAGGAAAGGACACAACGGCTGGGTTAAATGACACGACACCAGGGGTACAGTTCTCCAGACCTCCGGAGGAGGATATAATATGGGGTATGCAGAACGTTTAGATTACACGGCACAAGAGGTACAGCACAGAAAGATGGGCACTTAGACACGGTCTTATCTTAGCCCCGACAGACCACAGACAAACGGGACAAGACTGACTCACACAGGGATTGATGGCAAGGAAGGGCAGGTAGTCGATAGCTCAAGGTGCACCTTGGCTCAGGGGCAGAATCGACTCGGTCCGGTCCAGAGATGCGGGAGGTATCTCTCAGCGCTAGGAGGTGGCGTCCTTTCTTCTTCGTAGCTGAGGCGCATCAGACGTCACCTCCGTCTTCCTGCACATGTCCAGCGGGGAGTGACACGCCCTCGGCTCGTTAGCTCCGCCCCAGATGGAATCGGTCCGCCGCTTCTTATTGGGTGCGGGGGGTTACCGGGCTCCGCCCTTGACGAGGAGCTGACAGTGAGCCCCTGCGTGGTAACCCCGTCGGAGCACATGGTCAATGGCGGCTAACCAAGCCGGAGTGAGGACGCGCACTCCCCGCGCCGCTGTTGTTGTTGTTGGTGTTGTTGTTTCATGAGGAAGAGATGCGGGGAGGTATTGGGAGGTCCTAAACTTACTAATGGTGCCATACAATCACATTCTGGTGCAACGAAGAGTCAGAATTAATGGAAACGAGTCCTTAACTGACATAGACTAAGAATAACTAGCAAGATGTCCTATAGTTGTCTACGTGAGATGCGGTGAACCTGGGTACGACATTTAATGGGGGAAAAAGGGGAAGGTCGGGGCTACAGAGTGTTGTTTACAGACAATGGGACTAGGGAATGGGGGATTGGGGATAGTTGGGGAGTATTGGGGAAATAGGGGAATATTTACAAGCGGATATGGATGGAGGCCAAATCCCATATCCGCAACATTGCACCCTTCTCTACCTCGGGGCGTCCCGACCCGATAAATTTTTACCTACGTTAGTGTGGCACTCAGATGTAGTTCCCTCTACTATTAACTCAACCCTGAGTGCGACAGTTTTACAGATGTTCACAAATGAGTAAATATGTCCCCCTGCGATGTTGCACCCTTCTCCTCACAGAAACACACCCACAGGATAACCGAATCGCGGAAAGGATCCTCAAACTAAACATACAGCCGGTAGGGAGCATTATTTATACAAGACTACACTGATATTTACACTACGATCCAGGACCTGTTTTTGGAGGAACACATGCAGATGTTATGCATAGAGAGAGCACGCATGCCAGCATCGATACACCAACCCACGAGTGCCCTGTGGCCTTACGGCCTTTAATATAATGTGCAGAGCACCCCGTTCAAGCACCAAAAGCACCACCCTTATTCATACAGTCAGCACCATCCGGTGCACCAATAAAGTGCTCAACGTCACCGGTGGTGTCGCAGCCGGCCGATGTTCTGCCGCTGGTCTTGCCTTGGAGCCCACTTGGTGTTCTGGCTTACTTCAAAAATAAAGAAAGGCGCCAACCGCGTCCATTTCTAAATTGTGGCCGTCAGGGGGCCAACTATTAGTGGTTCACCTGTATGGCATAGGTGCCACGTTGACCCATAGGTCCATCAACGGGTGGTGCTTGCCCGCAAAAGAACTGCGGTCCATGGTGGGCGGCCACAAACATTGCGGTCCATATGGTGTATCGATCCAGGCAGCAAGCAGCGAAAGTACAGGCCCACAACTGTGGAGCCAGCACCTCTCTCTCCTCTCTCTCTCTGCCCCAAAGCCAGATCCTCGGAGGTGGGAGACAAAAGAAGAAGACAAGTGAGTAAGGTGGTAAGGGCGCAAAAGTGCACGCAATGCAAGGTAATGCACACTGGGGGCACATGGGAACCAGGTGAGACAGGTACGTTCCTACCGTACGCCCCCCCCCCCACCAGGTAACCTACATTGCCCCTCCCTTACCCCTTACTGTATCCACAAAACACAACACTACCCATAAACATCTACTTTACAAATCAACAAACGTCCCTACTGTCTTCCCTGTTCCTCCCATAAACCAAATTCGTCTTCTCTCCCTCCTAACCAATCAAATTTGCCATTTCCAACTCTCATCAAAATTTGCCATCTCCAATTCAACATCCAAATTTGCCATCACCAATTCATCATCAGTCCCTCCTAAGGAGGGAGAGATGGAATCACCCCAATGTCTCATCCACGTCGTGATGCGTCTCACCAATCCACACAGCAATTCTCATTTCCTGCACACAGAACAAAGGAACACAGGTGTGGAGTCATCATCATCACCTCAGGTAAGTGGCTGCGTATGGTGCGACAGGTTCATCAATCCTAACTATTTCCTAAATGACTTTAACAACTTTACATTACCCGGGGTCTTTCTCCTGCCAAACCATTGGCCCTCTTACACTATGGGTTCTAAAAACCAATTCCCATTGACCAATCTGTGGTGCTTTTCAATTTGGGGTCTCACTCCCCCGATTCAACACTCGGTGCTCTCGCACAATTTCTGGGCTGTGACGTGTAGCTCTCCCAGCAGGTCTACCCACCTGCACACCCCCACCACTGCAGTTGCCTCCGAGCTTACCTGCTCCTTACCCTAACCTATCTACCTGGGGAAGGCCCTCTGGCGCTCTCCCCACTCGGTGCCCTCTCTGGCACTGGGCTACCCGGGTCCGTCCTCCGGATCCTCGGGCCCCATCCACAACTCTACCGGCTCCCAGAGCCCACCTGCGGCCTCACCTGGCCGACATCCTCACAGTGGTGGAGTGCCCAAACCAACTACACACACTAACAGGCTACACGCCCAGCCATTTCCACAACACTAATGCACCCATCCACAATACCATTCTGCAACCGCACCACAAATGCCAATATCCAACCACAATTTACCTATACCCTCTACCTAACACTTACACTACCCGCCCCGGGTATCCGTGATGGGGGTCCACCCTTCCCCCATTCACACCTTCGCACCTTCCACTCCACTCCACAATTTCCACCATTCTCACTCCATGTATTCCACACACCTGCACTTGCACACCTGTGCTCTCACACCTGGTGCCACCTGCACCCTTCTCTCCCCAAGCGCATTCGCGCTGATCCACAACACTCACTACTCATACACTGCTCCACACACCTGTCCAGCTCTCACACAGCATCATCTCATCTAACTACTCCCCTCTGAAACTTGCGCTTCCCAGTCGTCCCTTTAAACTATTGCGCTCCCTCGTCATTATAATCCACACTAATCTACCTGCGTCCCCACTACAGGTATCAGTCACTAACTAACCTTAACGTTACCTAATGTCATCTTCTAGGTCCCTATCAATATCCTAACCCACCCGGGCTAGTTTTCACTGCCATAATCTATTGCGCATTTGCCCCCCATGGGAAGGATGGTGGATTTGCCATCCCACCACATCGGGGGTCTCTCACTATAAATTTTGCTCGTCCAATTTCAACAAATCAAAAATTTGCCAATCACTACTCATCATCTGCCAATCACTACTGCCAATCCTTTGCCAATCATCAAATTTTGTTTTTTTCTAATTTTGGGTCCAAAACACTAACCTCATCACACAGTCTACTCACTAATGCCTCTCGGTGCGCCAATTCCTGTCCAAAGCCCGGCTTCGTACAGCCAAGCCATGAATGCGGGTTGTGTGGTGCCAGCGGCTGGATACGTCCCGCATTCGGTGCAGGGAAGGAGGTTTACCCGGGCCGAGGTCCCACGCACCATCTCGGCACGGAGCCATCCCATGGCTCGATCTCGACCTGCCGGAATGCCTCAACAAAAAGTGGTCGCCATGACGACCCTTCCTATCCAGCTGCCCGCTCCGCCTAGTGGAGCACGGACGCGGCCGTTCAAAGCGAGGCCCGGCACGCACCGAGGGCCCGATTCGGCTAAAAGTCGACCTAACCGCTGCTCCGTTTAACGTCGATGCTTCACCTGTATGCTTACACCCCGCAGCCCGTTCCTTGCTCACACATCCAGCCGTCTCCATGCTCCTCGTACCTTTCCTTACACACCTCGGTACCCTCATTCCACTCCCCGACTTGGTCACACACCTGACCACCCAACACCTTGGCACACATTCGTCGCTAGCACACCTCACCAACACACCTCTTCGCGCTCCCTCCTCGGTCACCTCCTCGGTGACAATCACAGGTGTGCTCTCACTCGCACACCCAACCACGTGCCTCACTACCAATTCCAGCGTGCATTCCCACTCACGCTCTACCATTCCAGGTGTGCATCCTTCCATTCCAGGTGTACATCCTCGCTCACCTGTCACAACCAACTCACGCTCCTTGTCACTCTCACTACTCTCACCTCCACTCTTGACAACGCACTCACCCTTACTCCCGACAGCGCACTCTTTCCTCATGCACCTGTCCGTTACACACCTTTCTCGCGCACACTCTTGCGCACATTCTCCCGTTACACCCTCTGTAACACTCACCACAGGCGTGCATTCTTCCTTGCCTTTGACAGCGCACTCTTTCCCCATGCACCTGTCCGTCACACACCTTTCTCACGCACACTCTTGCACACACTCTCCTGTCACACCCTCTGTAACACTTACCACACCGCACTTCCATGTGCTCCCTCGCACACGCGCTACGACCGACTCACTCTCGCCAGCACCCTCACTCCTTGGCACGCACTTTTTCCTCACACACCCCAGAGTCGGACTTTCTTGCACACCTCCTTTTTCGCACACCAGACCTGTCGCACACTTCACCAACGGCCTCTCACGAACACCCGGGTCCATCTCGACCCCCAAGCTTCTTAAATCCCCTGGCGCATCATACGCACGACCATATTGGTCACCACTTACACCGGGTCCTCTTCCTCTTCGCTTCTCCTCCATCACCTGCGAATCCCTCATCCGGTTAATGAGCACATCATCACGATCCGAACACAGACTTCGGACCAATTCTTTTATCTCCTCTTTTATCTCTTTCTTATCCCCTCTCCGTCGCTTCTTAATTTCGCTCACCCCTTCTTCCACTTCTTCTAATTTCTGCTTCACCTCTTTTATTCCCCGGTACGTCTCCTCAAGCTCGTCCTCCAAGGCTACCTTGACCGTTTCCATGTGCGTCCTCACCTGCCGGTCCTTCGTCTCCATTACCTCTGTCACCTCGTCCAACCTCGTTGTCAGTCCCTCACGTACCATCTGACATTGCCTCTTCGTCGCTATCAAGTCGTCTTTTAGTTCTTTCTGTGTCGCTTTTAACCCTCCTAATACCGCAGTGTTCCTTTGAACCTGCTCCGTTAGTCCTTTTTGTCCCTCCGTCAGCTGTTCCACCTCCTGCGTCAGGTCCTCTATGCCCCCTTGCAATTTTACAGTCCCCTTTCTCACCTCCTTCTCCATGTGCTCCTTACAGTGCCTCACCTCCTCGCGCACTCCTCCGACCTCCTCACTCACCCCTCTTCTGATCTCTTCTCCCATCACTTGCATCTCCTGCCCAGATGCCACCCTCATCTGCTCCATTTCCTCCCTGTGAGCATCCAGTTTAGTTTCTACCCCCATTCTGACCCCCTCTATCTGCTGCCCCATTTGTTTAACTTCCATTTCCGCTTGGTCCCTCATGTCCCTCAATTTGCCTTCCATACTGTTTTCTAACCCCTCTAACCCCTTTTGCATCCCTTCCATTTGATTCTCTTGAGCGGCCATTCTGTTTTCTACCCCCATTAACCCCTCCTGTATTTCCCCTAATCTATTGTCTAATCCCTCTATTCTACTCCCTAACCCTCCGATCTGGGCCCCCATGTCCTCCCTCAATTTCTCGCTATTGGACCCCATTTGGCCCTCCAATCGCTCACCCTGAGCATCCATCCGGTTCCCCATTACCCCCATTTGGCCCTCCAATCGCTCACCCAATCGCTCACTATCAGCCCTCATTTCCTCCCTCATTTTCTCGCTATTCTGGGCCATAAGGGCCTTCATTTGTATGAAAAAAAGGTCCAAATCTACCAGCGGCGCTACTACGGTCGCGGGCGCGGTCGCCGTGGCCATGTGCGAGGCGCCATTTTGCACGCCCGTAACCTCGTGCGCGACGACGCCATTTTGCGACCCTGCTACCCTCACTGCTTCGCTCTCCTCATGTCCCTCATTTTAGTCCTGGATCGACCCTGCCTCACTCTCCTCTACCGGAACCCAGCCGTCTTGATCTGCCATAGCGCGACTTTCAAAATTCGGGTTTTTATTTTTGTAAAACACAATCAAATTTCGCCGTTATAATTTCGAGCGCGTGAAACGCGCTCCGGGACCGATCCCACTCCTGACACCAATTGTTACGGACACGACTTATTAGGATGTTATGATGGGCCGAGCGGAATGGCCGCCGTGTTCGCACAAGTTACCCGATTACACTCGAACGTTGGCCGAATCGCGCTATGCTAAATCAATGAAGGAAAGGACACAACGGCTGGGTTAAATGACACGACACCAGCGGTACAGTTCTCAAGACCTCCGGAGGAGGATATAATATGGGGTATGCAGAACGTTTAGATTACACGGCACAAGAGGTACAGCACAGAAAGATGGGCACTTAGACACGGTCTTATCTTAGCCCCGACAGACCACAGACAAACGGGACAAGACTGACTCACACAGGGATTGATGGCAAGGAAGGGCAGGTAGTCGATAGCTCAAAGTGCACCTTGGCTCAGGGGCAGAATCGACTCGGTCCGGTCCAGAGATGCGGGAGGTATCTCTCAGCGCTAGGAGGTGGCGTCCTTTCTTCTTCGTAGCTGAGGCGCATCTGACGTCACCTCCATCTTCCTGCGCATGTCCAGCGGGGAGTGACACGCCCTCGGCTCGTTAGCTCCGCCCCAGATGGAATCGGTCCGCCGCTTCTTATTGGGTGCGGGGGGTTACCGGGCTCCGCCCTTGACGAGGAGCTGACAGTGAGCCCCTGCGTGGTAACCCCGTCGGAGCACATGGTCAATGGCGGCTAACCAAGCCGGAGTGAGGACGCGCACTCCCCGCGCCGCTGTTGTTGTTGTTGGTGTTGTTGTTTCATGAGGAAGAGATGCGGGGAGGTATTGGGAGGTCCTAAACTTACTAATGGTGCCATACAATCACATTCTGGTGCAACGAAGAGTCAGAATTAATGGAAACGAGTCCTTAACTGACATAGACTAAGAATAACTAGCAAGATGTCCTATAGTTGTCTACGTGAGATGCGGTGAACCTGGGTACGACATTTAATGGGGGAAAAAGGGGAAGGTCGGGGCTACAGAGTGTTGTTTACAGACAATGGGACTAGGGAATGGGGGATTGGGGATAGTTGGGGAGTATTGGGGAAATAGGGGAATATTTACAAGCGGATATGGATGGAGGCCAAATCCCATATCCGCAACATTATAAAGGATCTTGTGTCAGAATGATTTCAGGGCGGCTTGGACTTGCATGGTCTGGTGTGGCAAGGCCTTGCGATTTCAAGACATGCACCGCAATATTGTGTTTGCTCGATTTTGTATTCAACCACATTTTGCTGCTTCAAGGTGCCTCTTCTTGAGTTCCAAAGGGGGGGCCAACCCGTCATGTGGACACCAAAATATTTTTCAATTTCAACAATGCTCTGGAAGAAATGGTGCATTATTTGAAAACAGTGCAAGGGTGCCAATATTTTTGGCCATGACTGTTTGTGTATATGTTGTTTTGTCAGGGGGTCGAGGAATATCTAGATCCAGGTAAATCTGCATTGGTAGGTACTCGACTGTCGTGATAGGGAATCTACCTGTAATAAGTTCTATGTTGAGCCAGATGTCGGAATAAGTTGTATCTGTGTCTCCGCCATGAGGGGGTGGGGCATGCTAATTAGTGCAGGGATTATGTGTAAAATTCCCTCATGTGTCGTTCCCTCTGTGAGCAACCCAGTGTCCCTTATGGCAATACATCCTATAAACACTTCGATAGATCCATTAGTGCACACATTAATTAATTCCACTCTGCCACAAAAAGACTTACAGGAAGAACAGGCAGGAAGCCAGATTGGGGCACTGCCGATGGGGCCGCAGCCAGCCACATCACCAGCTGGCATAGCAACATACATCGTGCAAGGCAGGCTGGAACCATGTCCAGGGAACGTGTGATTGGCTGGGGTAAGAGCTGGCCACTGATTGGTGCAAGGAAGGTGGAAGGAAGTGGCACACTGATTGGCCACCAACCGTGGACACCTTGGCCAATCAGTGCGGAAGGTGCGAACACTCGGCCAATCCGTGCGGAAGGCGCGAACATTCGGCCAATCAGTGCGGAAGGCACAAAACTACTACTTAGAAGCAGAACGTTGATTTGTCGGGAAGGGCCGGTGACGTCAGAAGGCGGGAAAAGACCACAAAGAAGCGAGGGACTGATTGGTAATGGGAGAGAATTGACGTCACCCTGCGGGTGACAAAACGACTCGTTTGAGGCCATTGTGGTGCTTCCCTGTTCTTCTTCCCCGCGTTCTTCCCTGCATTCTTCCCTGGTCGTCGTCGTCGTCGTCGTTTTCCCTGGGTTCTTCTTGGTGCTTGGTGCTCGGTGATTGGTCGTCGTCTTCCCTGGGTTCTTCGCTGGCTCTTGGTGCTTGGAGCGAGGCTTGGTGCTGCGAACAAACGGGACCTCGTGTGCGACCGACCAGCGGGCGAGCGAGGTGGGTCGTTGAGCAGACGAGACCGGGGCGAGCGAGGCACTCGGTGAAGCCTGACGGCGGGCGAACAAGGGCGCATTGAGGCCTGCTTCACGCCAACTGAAGCTGTGTCGGATGACGCGCTCAAACATCGAACCCACGCTACACTGCCAGACAGATAAGCTCGCATTCACAAATACGTGACGGGACATTTATTTTATTCATTCTCCCTTTGTCTCGTATTCGAAGTCTGTGAGTGGGGACGTCCCAACCTAGAATTTCGTTGTATCACCAAGTTTCCCTGTCCCGATATTTACTTTGAATAAACCCTTCTATTATTTTCTCTTTCATTCCAAATCCTGTGTTCATGTGAGATTAATTTGCAGGGTTGAAAACTGCCGGTGAGATCGCTACAGGTAAGTGCTTGCCGCTTCTTCCTCTTCCTTCTTCCTCCCGTGCTTGCATAGTAAAAATCCGTCATTGTTCGTCGCCTCCATTAAAGTCCGTTTGGCCATCCGCGAGCCCAAGGTATTAACCGAGGGCAATCGTTGTCAAGTGTTGTCAAGGAGTGGGATTTGAACCATATTATAAAGTGGTGTCATGAGTGTGGGATATGGGCCCGATGGACAAATTTTTTTTTGTCCGCGTTTGCGATCGACACGGTCGGACGCACATTGCGCTCAGCATTCGGACGAAAAATTGTTATAGTCCGAGGCGATTAAAATTGAATCGTCGATTGGTGAGCGAGACTCGAACGGTGCGTGCGTCATTAAAGTTAAATCGGTTGCTGAGGTAAAATCCGTGCGGGAAAGCTACCTCTTCTCCAAGGATGGAAGAGGTACGCGATATGGGAGAAAGGGTGGAAGGTGTGGATAGCATTTGAAGTGGGTTGGAGGTAGTTGGGGGGGGGGGGGGGGTTGAGCATAGCGATGGAGCTACCCCCACCATAGAGACGGTTCCGAAAGCTTTCATGGCCGCAATTGAGCAAATAATGAAGACAATGAATGCTCGGAATAATAAGATGGACACGATGAGTGATCCGTTGGAGGGAATGAGTAATAAGATGAGGGAAATGAAAAATGAATTGAAGGGAGAGACTAAGGGAATGCGTAATGAATTGAGGGGGCTAATAAGGGGAGGTAGTGAAAGACTGGATGCCCAGATTAAAGAAACGAAAACCCCATGTGTGAGCAAACGAATGAGATAAAGAAAGAACAAAGGAATGATTCACATGGGGCCCAGGAGAAGCCAAGGGTGGCAGAAATTCAATCGGAACGAGGGGAATTCAATTTGGGAATGGAAGAGAGTATGGGCCATGCAGCTGTGCATGGGGCACAGGAGCAGGGAATTGCACCGGGAATGGCAATTGAAGTGAATGGGGAAGTTAGGGAAGGAAATTTGGAGTGTAAAAATGTAAATCGGGAAGATTTAAATTTTATTGGGAAATGTTTCCCACATGGTGGCCTGGAGGGTTATCGGGGCCGGGTGGATGTCACAACACCTCAACAAGGGGATGAATTTTGAATGGTGCAGCACAAGGGCAGTTCTGCAGTGCAAGAGGGGGTAATAATAGGGGGGGGGGGGTCCGAGTAATGGAGCCGGACCGGGTATTTATTGGGGAAGACCTGTCGGGGCCAGAAATGATTTGTAATGGTGATGGGGATGTAAATGATGTGACCCAGCGGCTGGGGACCTGGGACAGTCCCATGGAGGTAGAGCTGGACCAGGCCCAAAGGAGTTTGGGGGATGAGGTGAGTCGGTCCAAGGAGGAGGTTGAGGTGTCCGAGGAGGAGGTTGAGGTGACCGAGGAGGAGGTTGAGGTGACCGAGGAGACCCTCACCATGCACACCAATTGGGTACAGGAGGCTCCGAAATTGAACAAGCATTCTGTGTATTGCGCTGCAATACATGTCCCCTACCAAAGTTCAAAGTGCCATAACTTTGTCAAAAAAGATCGAATATGCAAATTTATGCAGGTTGATGCTGGTTTTCAAACTTGATCTGAGGTATGCTGAGACACGTTGTCACGCCTCGCCTCGTTGACAAGCCTGCAAGGTCGCTCCGTGGAGCGGCCTGCACGTATTGCACTGTGTGAATTATATAAATTATTACCAACTCACGGTCTGAGGTACCAGCGATTCAAGAGATATCCATTTTTTTATGGCACATTGGAGAAGCCAATGCGAGGTTTCTTCTTCCTCAGCTTGTCACAACTCTGTCAAATGCGATCGAGTTTAAAAAGTCAGAATTTGACCAAATCTGTTTTATTCGTTTGTTAATATACCTCAGCTATTGACAAATCTTAAATTAGAATTTTATTTGAGGTTAAAATGACCGCAACAGGTCATGTCCAACGATGCTTTCAGTCTGTACATGTGATAAATAATTAAACCCGCACACTTGACGCCTCTTCTTCTTCACGCAATAACAACGTCTAGCTTCCAGACCGTACATCCAATCATCTTGACATTTTGCAAACTTGTTACTCTTCATGACTTCTACAATAGTATGAAGTTTCACGTCGATCAATAAAGCGATTCAAGAGATATCCATTTTAAAAATATTTTCGTTTAATTAACGATATCTGCCAAACCACGTGAGCTATCGTAAATTCCAAAAGGACATTTTAGTAGACTGACATGCGGAACAGATCTGTGAAGTTTCCCCTCGATTGGATCAAAATGAGGGAGGGGCTCGGTTTTAAAGATTCATGCTTAAAAACGTCATAACTCTGAAACCATGTGACGCATGACGTCATGCTCGCTGACCTTTTTGTTCGTCATGGTTATGCGATTCTGCCTGCAAAGTTTGGCCTCGATCTTTTCAGCCGTTGCAGAGAAAAAGGGGTTTTCGTGTTTTCACGAAAAACACTATGGCGCCAGAACCACGTGACCTGTGACGTCATAATTACCATTATAATATTCTACAGACCGAGTCCCTCCTATGGTGAAAATTTGATCTCAATCAGTCTTATTATTGCAGAGAAAATCGTTTTTAAAGGAAATTAAAACTTAAAATGGCACTGAGTTAAGGATCATCAGAATTATCAGAATTCCCAAAGTTCAAAGTGCCATAACTTTGTCAAAAATGATCGAAACGTCGTGGAGTTCGAACTTGATCTGTAACTTATCATGAGGAAACCATGTGCCAAGTTTGAAATCATTAGCATTAAGCGTTTAGAAAAAAAAGTCCGGAAAGCTGTTCTTTGCGTGACAGACTGACAGACTGACAGACTGACGGACTGACGGACTGACGGAGGGACGGCGTGCAAACCTATAGTCCCCTCTGGTGTACACCGGTAGGGGACTAATAACCAGTTGGGGGAGTGTTTTGGCTCTGAGCTGGATTTGGACCTGGGAGAGTCGGGAGATAGAGCGTCGGAAAATTTGGTCCCGGTAGGGAATGTGGAACAGCTGCAGGAAGGGGCAGAACAACCTGGAGAAGTTGTTACCTGCAGCTGCAGTTTGGGACAGGAAATAAAAAAATTTAAAAGGAAAAATAACTTATGCTTAAATGGGAATTTGATTTGGCACAGCCTTGGTGGGAGTAGGTCCCTGGGCTGTGGAATTTGGACCAGGAGTGGTCATTGGGGATGGCTTCGGGCAAAAGTTGCCCCTTTAAAAATTTGAGTATGCCAGCCAGCTGGGGGGCTGTCCTGGCGAGATTTGGACGTGGGGTTCAGCCATGGGTGTCGTGGTACGACCTGGGCCCCACGGGGGGTCTGGTGGAGTGTGGCGTCCCTTGACCGTCGGGGCGCCGCCTGAGCGGTTGGCTCAGGCCAGCAGGGTCACCAGACCTTGGTGGGGTTAAGACCTCCAGGAGGTCCGAGGTGGTTCCAAAAGTGCCTGGGATGGCGTATATGAGGACCACTAGGGAGAGGTGTTATAGGTCGCACTTTGGTGGTGGCAGTGCGGACGGCAAACTTGGGCCTGATGTGGTGACCGCCCGGGCATGCGGCCTGACACCCTCTCCCTGAGACTCTGGGACAGCCAGCATGTGGTGACCTGCCATGCTGTGGTGGTCTATGGACGTGGGTCGTACCGCATGGACAGGGAATGTTATAGTCTACTGGACAACCATTGGAGCATCGGTGGAACATGATGGTGTGAGAATGATCTTCCACAGATGTTGCGTTATGATTTGTGGACTCTCGGCTTGGGAAGAGAGCTATGGGATTGTTGAATCTCGAAATGTGTAACGAGCCGAGCATATGGGCCGGCATGTGTGTGGGCATGTGTATGGAAAGGGCTGCTCGGCTGGCATGTGAATGGAAAAGCACCCTTCTTTGGTGAGTTTAGTAAAATGTAAAAAAATATTTGGCATGGATAATCTGAGGGTTAGATGTAAATTTAAGGGTGAATTTTGAAATGCCATGGTAGGTTGGTAGGTACTGACAGCAGTGTCACCATTATTGATCCAAGTGTGCAAGACCAGTGTGTTGGAGGCTGTGATAAAAATTGACAGGTTAGCAGGACACAGCTTTCAACTGGTTGCAGGGGTGACTGTGCCGATATTTGGGACACGGGATCATGGGGATGGAGTTGTGTCGTTGAGGGTCAACGTGGTGCTTTGGGTGTCCGAGGTGTGTGGACCATGTCTTCTGGGTAGGTCTCCTGGTGGAGCATGGCTGTCGGCTGGACCCTGGTGTGGTCAAGTGTGGGTGGGCACTGGGGGCTGCAGTTGTGTGGACTGGGGGATGAGGGCGGCGTAGGTGACGTGAGGGTGAATGCCACGCACTGCGGCTGTCTCCCCCAGGGCCAAGGTTGTGGGTATGGTCGTGTTTGTTGGCAGCAGGTGCTCACCACATTGGCCAGCTGGGGTTGGTGCAGCCGTGTTCCTCGCAGGGGGGCCGAAGGATGGATGGTGGGTCGCACCCTTATGGACGCTCATGGGCCATGTTGGCGTTTTGACTGCTCACCTTGTCCCGATGACCCTTGCACGGTAGTGGTGTGGAGCTGTCGTAGCCACATGTAGTTGTGTAGTGATAATCACCGTTAGAGGCGGATCCACATACCTGCCAGTATAGTGGGGACAAAAGTGAAATTTGGTGAAAATTTGGTCGGCCCAATGGGATAAATTTTGGGATTTTGAGGGTGGATGGCACTTTGGACTTGACCACCTGGCAAATACCTGCACATCAAGGTAGGGTTAAGGCCTTGATGGTTACTGTCCCAGGCTTCAGGACTTGCTTACGGAAATTGGGGACAGGTAATTTGGAGTAAGGGGTGGGTGAGAGTGATGACATGGCCGGTGAGGGGGATGGAATGTGTGCCACACAGTGTCTTGTGGGTGGCGTTTGTTTATGTGTAGAGGTGATGTGTTTTTATGTGGTAATGGAGAATGGAAACTGAGAGTGAGTGATGACTATTGTTTTTTGGAAATAAGTGATTTAAATGTGAACGGGCCATGGCATCTCTTTTGTACCATCTATGGAAATGTGTTGGAAAATTGAATGGCTGTGGGGAGGAAATGTGTTTTGGGGATTTTGTGGGTGGGGATGGTGTGTGTGTCCGCAGGTACAGATCAAACTCTGAGGAGCGATGCCTGCGCCCCCCCCCCCCCCTCTGCGGCAATTTACCCCTGGCAGCCAGTGGTATCTGGAAATTGGAGCTCGTTGGTGGAGCGTCTGTTTGGGCGCCTTGGGGTAAGGGAGACTCCCGGCGAACCGTGTAGCTGCGCTGAAGCAGGAGGCCACGGAGCCTGGTGTGTGGAGACCCCCCATCAGCAGGATAATGGCGGAAAGGGCTGTTTTACTGTCATGGGGTCAAGAGGTAAAGGGGGGGGGGGCAATGAATTTGTAAGTCAAGTGACTTGTTTTTGGACTGCGGGCACCACGGCCTGAAGCGCCCCCACCCTCTTACTCGTGCGGTACCTCCCCGCTGCCTCGTAGAAATGAACGCACACACGAATATGACATCTATGCCATGGTCCTGCAGGGGGGGTGAAATAAGTACATGTATTGCTTTTTGTGCCTTAATGATTTTTGGAATGTGTATGAGTGGTTAAGGGTTTGTGTTGTATGAATGAGGGTGAAATCCACCGAGCCATGTCACTCACCTGTAAACACTAGGACAGGGCCCGCGGAAATTTAGGGGTGCATTGGGATGGCCCTGCAGGTAAGGTTGCGTCTTGTGGCATCCACCGGGGGATGCGGTCTGTAGACTGGGGTTGTAAAAATGTTTCTTAGAGTTTTGGAATTTTTGAGTTTTTGCAAGTTAAGGTTAAAGTTTCTGGTTAAGGTAGGTTTTTGCATGCTGTTGTTTGTTTTCCTCCCTCTGCAGGAACGACCAATTAAAATCATTGTAAATATTTTCCTGCATGATTGTTAAGGGGGTTAGCATGTTAAGGAGAACAGGTAGGTAGCTCCGGCTCACTTCCCACAGCCCTCCTGATTTATTTCATAGGTTAATTAAGTGTGAGACAGTAAGTGTTAAGGGGGAGGGGGGGGGGGGGGGAGGTTGTGTTATGTCGGGGGGTAGAGGAAAATATCTAGATCCAGGTAGATCTGCATAGGTAGGCACTCGACTGCTGTGATAGGGAATCTACCTGTAATAAGTTCTATGTTTAGCCGGATGTCGGAATACGTTGTATCTGTGTCCCCGCCATGAGGGGGCAGGCCATGCTAATTAGTACAGGGATTATGGGTAAAATTCCCTCGTGTGTCGTTCCCTTTGTGAGCAATCCAGTGTCCCTTATGGCAATACATCCTATAGACACTTAGATAGATCCATTAGTGCACACATTAATTAATTCACCTCTGCCGCAAAAAGACTTACAGGAAGAACGGGCAGGAAGCCACATCGGGGCACCGCCGATGGGGCCGCAGCCAGTCACATCACCAGCTGGTATAGCAACAAACATCATGCAAGGCAGGCTGGAACCACGTCCAGGGAACGTGTGATTGGCTGGGGTAAGAGCTGGCCACTGATTGGTGCAATGTAGGTGGAAGGAAGTGGCACACTGATTTGGCCACCGACCGTGGCCACTGATTGGCCAACACTCGGCCAATCAGTGCAGAAGGTGCAAACATTCGGCCAATCAGTGCGGAAGGCGCAAAACCACTACTTAGAAGCAGGTTGTTGATTTGAGGGGAAGGGCTGGTGATGTCAGAAGGCGGGAAATGACCACAAAGAAGCGAGGGACTGATTGGTAATGGGAGAGAATTGACGTCACCTCGCGGGTGACAAAATGACTCGTTTGCGGGCATTCTGGTGCTTCCCTGTTCTTCCCTGTGTTCTTCCCTGCGTTCTTCCCTGGTCGTCGTCGTCGTCGTCGTTTTCCCTTTGTTTTTCTTGGTGCTTGGTGATTGGTGATTGGTCGTCGTCTTCCCTGGGTTCTTTGCGGGCTCTTGGTGCTTGGAGCGAGGCTTGGTGATGCGAACAAACGGGACCTTGCGTGTGACCGACGAGCGATTCATTCTCCCTTTGTCTCGTATTCGAAGTCTGTGAGTGGGGACGTCCCAACCTAGAATTTAGTTGTATCACCGTGTTTCCCTGTCCCAATATTTATTTTGAATAAACTCTTCTATTATTTTCTCTTTCATTCCAAAGCCTGTGTTCGTGTGAGATTAATTTGCAGGGTTGAAGACTGCCGGTGAGATCGCTACAGGTAAGTGCTTGCCGCTTCTTCCTCTGCCTCCTTCCTCCCGTGCTTGAATAGTAAAAATCCGTCATTGTTCGCCGCCTCCATTAAAGTCTGTTTGGCCATCCGCGAGCCCACGGTATTAACCGAGGGCAATCGCGCGATAGTATATAGTAGATATAGTCAGCTATATTTTGCTGGGAAATTTTTCATCTTGTATTTAATATTTTTCTCTCAAGTAGCCACGTCATTGTTTAACAGCAGGGGGCATGTTTTTCCCACGTGGTCTTTCATCTATCAAAACGTCAATTTTCTCGATATTTATAACGATTCGCTACTAAAGCGACACAGTATTGATGTGATATCATAATTACGAATTATATCACGAAATCGTACAATGAGAACAGAAACGTGGAAATAATTACTTATAATACACACAAAGTCATGGCTCATGGTGAAAATGTCTATCTCCACATGTGGATTTGGACATCGTTGGTTAACTTGGAGTCTGGACGACTTTAACTTGGAGTCTGGACGACTTTAACTTGGAGTCTGGACGACTTTAACTTGGAGTCTGGACGACTTTAACTTGGAGTCTGGGCGACTTTAACTTGGAAGTTTGGACGACTTTAACTTGGAGTCTGGACGACTTTAACTTGGAGTCTGGACGACTTTAACTTGGAGTCTGGACGACTTTAACTTGGAGTCTGGACGACTTTAACTTGGAGTCTGGGCGACTTTAACTTGGAGTCTGGACGGCATTAACCTGGAGTCTGGACGACTTTAACTTGGAGTCTGGACGACTTGGAGTCTGGACGACTTGGAGTCTGGGTGACTTTAACTTGGAATCTGGACGACTTTAACTTGGAGTCTGGGCGACTTTAACTTGGTCTGGGCGACTTTAACTTGGTCTGGACGACTTTAACTTGGAGTCTGGACGACTTTAACTTGGAGTCTGGACGACTTTAACTTGGAGTCTGGACGACTTTAACTTGGAGTCTGGACGACTTTAACTTGGAGTCTGGACGACTTTAACTTGGAGTCTGGACGACTTTAACTTGGAGTCTGGACGACTTTAACTTGGAGTCTGGACGACTTTAACTTGGAGTCTGTACGACTTTAACTTGGAGTCTGGACGACTTTAACTTGGAGTCTGGACGACTTTAACTTGGAGTCTGGACGACTTTAACTTGGAGTCTGGACGACTTTAACTTGGAGTCTGGACGACTTTAACTTGGAGTCTGGACGACTTTAACTTGGAGTCTGGACGACTTTAACTTGGAGTCTGGACGACTTTAACTTGGAGTCTGGACGACTTTAACTTGGAGTCTGGGCGACATTAACTGGCAATGGCGATGATGTTCCATGTCCTGCGCTTGTTGGGCGCTTCGTCATGATTGAGCTGTTAATTCAACCCGCAACGTCGATTCACCTGTAACACCGGTTCCTAAAATAAAATGCAATTTGTGTGTTTCCTTGTTTCATGTTTCCTCCCATCCCTGCGGGTGTATCCACGGAACGAGCCCTCGCTCTTTATTTGGTTCCTTGGTGAATCCTCAATCTCATGCGTGTTGCTTTTGTCATGGAGCCCAATACACGTCCGATGAGGTGGCGCTTTTAGAAAGGTGACATTGGTGGCGAGAAGGAGGTAAACGGAGGTGCAAACGAAGACGTGTCGGTGAAGGTTTCACGTTCACGTTCAGGCGTGCCAGCTGAGCTCCATCAGCCTGTTCCTCCTTCCATGGTGTCGCAAGGCTCCGCAAAATGGAAACATCGCAACATCGCCAGTGACCTGATGTTGCTGATAAGTGGAACAATTACACAAGAGAATAGAATTTCACAACCGGGACCGACATATCCGACTTCCCCCGAGCATCTAACCGGCTCACCGTGGCAGGGAAAGCGTCACACCCTCACACATTGATATGGTGCTTATAGCAGGTGAATCTCTATCACTTGGATGGTTCATAGCCCAAAAGAATCCCATAAACAATCCCAATAAACCGCAGGGGTGAATAATATTAATATCAGCAGGTTGGATCGAAGGTTTTGCTTCTGCTTTGTGTGTGTGTTATGTTGTGTATGAAAATGTTAATCGCCACAGATGGATGTCATGCCGTGCTGTGCCGTGTTATGCTGTGTCGTGACGTTCATTGCCTTGCCGTGCTGTGCCGTGATGTGCGCTGTTCCATGCCGTGCCGTGTCGTGCTGTGCCGTGATGTGCGCTGTTCCATGCCGTGCCATGCTGTGCCGTGCCGTGATGTGCGCTGTTCCATGCAGTGCCATGCTGTTCCATGCCGTGTCGTGCCGTGATGTGCGCTGTTCCATGCCGTGTCGTGCTGTACCGTGCCGTGATGTGCGCTGTTCCATGCCGTGCCGTGATGTGCGCTGTTCCATGCCGTGCCATGCTGTGCCGTGCCGTGATGTGCGCTGTTCCATGCCGTGTCGTGCTGTACCGTGCTGTGCTGTGCCGTGATGTGCTGTTCTATGCTGTGCTGTGCTGCTCCATGCCGTGCGTTGTTCTGTGTTGTGATGTGCTGTTTCATGCTGTGCTGTGCACTGTTCCATGCCGTGCCGTGCTGCTCCATGCCGTGCCGTGCACTGTTCCATGCCGTGTCGTGCTGTACTGTGCTGTTCCATTATGTGCCGTGCTGTGCCGTGCGCTGTTCCATGCCGTGCTGCTCCATGCTGTGCCGTGCCGTGCTGTTCCATGCTGTGCCGTGCTGTTCCATGCTGTGCCGTGCCGTGCTGTTCCATGCTGTGCCGCGACATTCCTTGCCGTGTCATGCTGTGCTTTTCCATTACATGCCGTGCCGTTCTGTGCCGTTCCCCATCATATGACGGGTGCGACACCGTTTCAGTCGCACATTTCCTGAGCCATGTGGCTCCCACATGGCATAACAAATGAGACAGTGGCCTCCACCCATTGGCTAGTGTGAAAGACGAAGCAACGAATGGGAGTTCGGTTCAGTTTGGCACGCCCATGGGATCTCACGTGAGGCGACGCTTCCCACCAATGACATCGGTCTATGATGACGTATTGCGATACAGCTGGCCAATGGGATTCCGCTCATTTAGTGTTGCTGGGTAAAGACGTAGCGCCTTGTTGTGCAGACGTGATAAACAAAACCACGCAAAGCAGCGAAGGTTTCATTAACGACTTTCTTCACCCGGGTGCTTATTGGACTAGCGAACGGATAAACTTCCTGACAAACAACTTGGCATCGCCAACCTGCGCACCAGTCTTACCTGATAAGCAAGTACCTCGCTTGCCTACCTGGACAGGCCTGTCACAGCTACACAGTTCGCCTACCGAGCCGGTCATGGAAAGGTCTCTGGTGAATATCCAGACGCTGCTGGACGCTGCGGACTTCCTGGAGCGGCGGGATCGCGGTACGTGTCCTCGCGTGACCCATGCGCGCACGTGTACGTACGTACGTGCATGCACTTGCACAAAATAGTTAATTGGCTTCCATTTTATAACACGAGCAAAGCTGTCCGGGTCGTATGTGAGCAGAGATGCATCCGTGGACACCGCCATACCCCAAGACGAACTTGTCCCCCACTGTGTGTTCCTCCCAAGACGAACTTGTCCCCATCTCTGGGTGTCCCTCCCAAGACGAACTTGTCCCCTACTCTGTTTGCACCTCCCAAGACGAACTTGTCCCCATCTCTGGGTGTCCCTCCCAAGACGAACTTGTCCTCTACTCTGTGTGCACCTCCCAAGACGAACTTGTCCCCATCTCTGGGTGTCCCTCCCAAGACGAACTTGGCCCCATCTCTGGGTGTCCCTCCCAAGACGAACTTGTCCTCTACTCTGGGTGTCCCTCCCAAGACGAACTTGTCCCCATCTCTGGGTGTCCCTCCCAAGACGAACTTGTCCCCATCTTTGGGTGTCCCTCCCAAGACGAACTTGTCCTCTACTCTGTGTGCACCTCCCAAGACGAACTTGTCCCCATCTCTGGGTGTCCCTCCCAAGACGAACTTGGCCTCTACTCTGGGTGTCCCTCCCAAGACGAACTTGTCCCCTACTTTGTGTGTCCCTCCCAAGACGAACTTGTCTTCCACTGTGTACCCCTCCCAAGACGAACTTGTCTTCCACTGTGTACCCCTCCCAAGACGAACTTGTCTTCCACTGTGTGCCCCTCCCAAGACGAACTTGTCTTCCACTGTGTGTCTCTCCCAAGACGAACTTGTCCCCGACTGTTTCCCTCCCAAGACGAACTTGTCCCCTACTCTGTGTTCCTCCCAAGACGAACTTGTCTTCCACTGTGTGCCCCTCCCAAGACGAACTTGTCTTCCACTGTGTGCGCCTCCTAAGGCGAACTTGTCCCCTACTCTGTGTCCCTCCCAAGACGAACTTGTCTTCCACTGTGTGTCCCTCCCAAGACGAACTTGTCTTCCACTGTGTGTCCCTCCCAAGACGAACTTGTCTTCCACTGTGTGTCCCTCCCGAGATTAACTTGTTCCCCACTGTGTGTCCCTCCTTTCCTTATTCCCCCGATGCAGACATAATGGGTATGAGAGGACAGAATGGATTGTGGTTTGCACCAAGTTGCCTCCTTTTGCTAAACTCCTTGTCTGATTCTCCCTTGCATTGTGAATAATTCAGTATTGTATTGTATTGTACTGCACTTTTACTATTGTATTGTATTGTACTGCACTTTTACTATTGTATTGTATTGTACTGCACTTTTACTATTGTATTGTATTGTACTTTTCTATTGTATTGTATTGTACTTTTCTATTGTATTGTTTTGTACTTTTACTATTGTATTGTATTGTACTTTTCTATTGTATTGTATTGTACTTTTACTATTGTATTGTATTGTACTTTTACTATTGTATTGTATTGTACTGTACTTTTACTATTGTATTGTATTGTACTCTACTTTTACTATTGTATTGTATTGTACTGCACTTTTACTATTGTATTGTACTGTACTTTTACTATTGTATTGTACTTTTCCTATTGTACTGTACTTTTACTATTGTATTGTATTTTTACTATTGTATTGTATTGTATTGTTACTTTTACTATTGTATTGTATTGTACTGCACTTTTACTATTGTATTGTACTCTACTTTTACTATTGTAGTGTACGGTACTTTTACTATTGTACTGTACTGCACTTTTACTATTGTATTGTACTGTACTTTTACTATTGTACTGTACTTTTACTATTGTATTGTACTGAACTTTTACTATTGTATTGTACTGAACTTTTACTATTGTATTGTACTGTACTTTTACTATCGTATTACACTGTACTTTTACTATTGTACTGTATTGCACTGTACTTTTACTATTGTATTGTACTGCACCTTTACTATTGTATTGTACTGTACTTTTACTATTGTATTGTACTGTACTTTTACTATTGTATTATACTGTACTTTTACTATTGTATTGTACTGTACCTTTTACTATTGTATTGTACTGTACCTCTTACTATTGTATTGTACTGTACCGTTTACTATTGTATTGTACTGTACCTTTTACTATTGTATTGTACTGTACCTTTTACTAGTGTATTGTACTGTACCTTTTACTATTGCATTGTACTGTACTTTTACTATTGAACTGTACTTTTATTATTGTATTGTACTGCGCTTTTACTATTGTAGTGAGCTGTACGTTTACTATTGTACTGTACTTTTACTATTGTACTGTACTTTTACTATTGTATTGTATTGTACTCTACTTTTACTATTGTATCGTATTGTACTCTACTTTTACTATTGTATCGTATTGTACTATTGTATCGTATTGTACTCTACTCCTACTATTGTATTGCACTGTACTTTTACCATAAACACTGACGGTTGTGTGTTGCATGTTCATGATCTTCCTTGCAGATGCCGAGCATGGTTATGCGTCCACGTTACCTGTAGGTATGGACAGGAAACGTCTACGGGTGAAGAAAACTGGTAACAGCAGGTGAGAAGGTGGTTGTACAATCTGCATTCATGTGTGTGGTTAATTGAGGGGAGAAGGTGGTTGTTCAATTTGCCTAGATTTGTGTGGTTAATTGAGGGGAGAAGGTGGTTGTTCAATTTGTGTGGTTAATTGAGGGGAGAAGGTGGTTGTACAATTTGTGTTTTTAATTGAGGGGAGAAGGTGGTTGTACAATTTGGGTAGATTTGTGTGGTGAATTGAGATGAGAAGGTGGTTGTACAATCTGCATTGATGTGTGTGGTTAACTGAGGGGAGAAAGTAGTTGTACAATTCTGGGTAGATGTGTGTGGTTAATTGAGGTGAGAAGGCAGTTGTACAATTCTGGGTATATGTGTGCGGTTAATTGAGGTGAAAAGGCGGTTGTACAATTCTGGGTCGATGTGTGCGGTTAATTGAGGTGAGAAGGCGGTTGTTCAATTCTGGGTCGATGTGTGCAGTTAATTGAGGTGCCAAGACGGTCGTGCAATTCTTGGTAGATGTGTGTGGTTAATTGAGACTAGCCGAAACCCGTGGAACATCCACGGAAGGGAGGAAGGATGTGGTGTTTGGATGAAGTGTACCATTATGGATGGCATAGGGGATTTGCTTGTCCGAGTAAGAGTTAGGAAGAAAGATGAGAATGAAGAGTGCGTATATGAACAACGTATTTATTGCAATCTACTTAAATGACAACGCTACGATATACTTTTGAAAAATGAATGGATTCGTAATAGGAATCGGCATCGCACCACTCTGGCCACACTGGCGCAGTGGTATGTGTCAATGGAAAGGAACAGCAGTGGAACCATCGACTTTTTAAAAATGAACAGATTAGTAAATCGACTGGAATTAGCTCCATACTGGCGCATTGGTAAGCGTCAATGTCAATGTCGAGGCAGAGCAGTAGGAATATAATACAATGAACGCAGTATCAGAGGTTGAAATTATTTTAAAACTTCTGGATAAACAATGTTTGGGGTAATAGTCAAGCCTCTGACAACTCCTTGCGTACTCGTATTATCAACCTTGATATACACATCTTTGAACGACCGTGCTCTTGAACATGCCACATATAACTGGCCGTGGGAGAAGACAGGAGCAGGCAAATAGATACCCAGTTTACGGAATGTTTAGAAATTATGGTAAACCCACCTGATGAGGTTAGCGTACACCGCGATCAACGACACCGGCACAAATGCATGCTCAGGATTGTCCACTCAGTGGACGGCTAGCTGTCGCCTTCGCCTGTCCAATCAGCGGACGGCTTGCTTCGCCTTCACAAAGCAGACGCCAATAAGATGGCGTCGTATCGGCAGGTAATCGGATGCTTTTGGGCCACAATGTCGGCTAATTCAGATTTTTCGAGTATGGCTGTAGGTGATAAACAAAGAGCGCGGTTCGTAGATCGTAAATCCATTAGTGCCGTGGGCATCGGGTCACTGGGTGCGGCGTAAAAGGGATAACAAAGTCGAGTCCTTACGCTATTATTATATAGATGAGATGGCAGTTGTACAATTCTGGTTATATGTGTGCGGTTAATTGAGGTGAGATGGCGGTTGTACAATTGAGTAGATGTGTGTGGTCAATTGAGGTGAGCGGGCAGTTGTACAATTCTGGGTAGATGTGTGCGGTTAATTGAGGTGAGAAAGCGGTTGTACCATTCTAGGTTGATGTGTGCGGTTAATTGAGGTGAGATGGCGGTTGTACAATTCTGGGTAGATGTGTGTGGTCAATTGAGGTGAGCGGGCAGTTGTACAATTCTGGGTAGATGTGTGCGGTTAATTGAGGTGCCAAGACGGTCGTGCAATTCTTGGTAGATGTGTGTGGTTAATTGAGATGAGATGGCAGTTGTACAATTCTGGGTATATGTGTGCGGTTTATTGAGATGAGAAAGCGGTTGTACAATCCTGGCTAGATGTGTGTGGTTAAATGAGGTGAGAATGCGGTTGTACAATTCTGGGAAGATTTTGTGCAATTAATTTAGGTGAGAAGGCGGTTGTACAATTCTGGATAGATGTGTGTGTCCAATTTATGAATGGCAGAGTGGTGTGTCCTTTCCTCGGAGTGGAGCTGGTGATTGGAGGAATACAAGGGATGATTATGAGAGGATAAATAGCCGAGTTTGGAAGTTGTCAGGAATAGTCTCTAATTGGTTTAAACTTTTCATTCTGATAGATTTGAAAATTCTTTATCTATCCAGGCCAGGAACTTATTTAATCGATACAGATGGAACTAGAACGCCACTCAGTAGAGCGTATACTCCCGCCGTGGGTCAAGTTGGAATAGTACGATTTCACAAAAGTTTGAGGGAGTAGTTCAGTGGCAACACAAGACAAGACAACACAAGACAGACACTGCACAGATATATATTTAGAATATATAGGAGATAATGTTTAAAAAAACAAGGCAATTTCACTTACATTTTCGGATTCAGCGTTCAATTCTAGATAAGTGAGTGTATTTTGAGGCATGTGTGACTTCAAATAAAATTGTAAGCCAGGAAAAACGTTCGTTTCATTCCTTAGGGATACAACATGTAAACCTGGCCCAAACGTCAAAACAAAACTCGCTCATTTTAAGTCGTACAAGCTAATGCGACCACTCATTCTTCTGGGAAGAATCCCGTGCACATGCTGGTCACACTTATAAGTCACCGAAGTCTTTATAAGTTCATCAAATACTGACACCACGATTGACATTCGCTGAGGAGTGAGGTAAATGTTGATATCTCTTCCGAGGTAAAAAAATAAAATAAAATAAAAACAGTTTTAAAGCATTATACGTATGAAACGGGGAAACCGAATACACACTTTGGTGGTTTTAAAATGACAGAATATGTCTTTATTAGAAGAAAAAAAAAGACCATTGAAGACGACGCTGCTAAAAAAATACACCACTCTAACGCATAACCACGAGTTTAAACCACATTTACAACAAATATGAAAATTATTTTCATATCACAATGTTAAAAATAGAA